>NW_017731452.1:2154184-2254990 GCF_001890085.2 Hipposideros armiger | reverse complement strand
TAATGACTTTTCCGACAACCCAATACTCTGATGATCTCTGTCCTTTAAATGGCGTATTTAGATCATTCACTTTTAAAGTGATTATTGATATATTTGGATTAATATCTACCATGTTTTCTGTTTGTTGCATTTGTCTTTGTTTCTTGCTCCCCCTTTTTAATGTCTTATCTGAGTTTAATTGAGCTTTTTGAATGATTCTATTTTATCTTTTCTCTAACCATACCGATTATACTTTAAACAAACTTAGTGACTGCCCTTACCGAATCAAAGTCCATCTTCAAATAACATTATACTACTTAACAAGTAGTGCAGGTATCTTGTAACAGAGTATTGCCTATTCCTCCCTCTCATCTTTTGTGACCTTACCTTTAGTCATTTAATTTATTTATGTGCTATAATCACCCAATACATTTTTCCTACTATTTCTTTAAACAGTTATCTTGTAACTAAGAATAAAAAAATAAGTTGTTTTATCTTACCTTTTATTTCTCCTCAAATACTTTTTTTTTCTTTATGTAGACCCAAGTTTCTGACTTGTATTATTTTCCTTTTGTCTGAAGATCTTTTAAATATTTCTTGCAGAACGGGTCTGCTAGTAGTGAATTCCATCAGCTTTTTTTTTCCTATTTAAACTGTGCAGTCTAATTAGGAGTAGGGTTTTTATTTTATTTGTTGGGGTGACAATGTTAGTAAAATTCCATAGGATTCAAGTGTACAATTCTGTAATACATCATCTATATATCACATTGTATGTTCACCACCCAGAGTCAGTTCTCCTTCCATCAGTTTTTGTCAGAGAAAGTTTTTATTTCTCCTTCTCTTCTTAAGGGTAATTTCTCTGGTATAGGATTTTAGGTCTATTTTTCTTTTCTCAACACTTTCAATACTTTGCTTCACTCTCTTCTTGCATGAGTGTTTTCTGTTGAGAAGGCCAATGTAATTCTTATCCTTCTCTATATGTTAAGTATTTGTTTCTTTCTAGCTTATTTCAAAATGGTCTCTCTTTTTTCCCATTAAGTTTATTGGCATGACAGTGGTTCATAAAATTATATAGGTTTTACGTGTACAATTCTATAATACATCATCTGTATATTGCATAGTGTTCACCACCCAGAGTCAAATCTCCTTCCCTCACCACATATTTGACCCCCTTAACCCTCTTGTCTTTGGTTTTCTGCAGTCTGAATATGTTATGACTCAGTATATTTTTTATTTTGATTTCTAGCCTGCTTGTTATTGTTTGAAATTCCTGGATCTAGTTTGATGTCTATCATTAATTTGGAAAGTCATTGGACATTATTATTTTAAATCTTTTGCTCTATTCTCTCTTTCTTTACCTTCTGGCATTCCACTTATACTTCTGCCATTATCCCACAGTTCTTTTTTTTTTAAATGTGTGTGTGTGTGTGTGTGTGTGTGTGTGTGTGTGTGTGTGTGTGTGTATATATATATATATTTTTTTTTTTTTTAGCTGCTCAGCTCGGGCCGTGACTTGAATCGCTGTTGCTCAGAGCTCAAACTCTTGAGTGAGCTCTTAACCAACTGAGCCACTTGGCCGTCCCTTCCCACAGTTCTTGAGTATTCTCTTTTGCATTATAGTTTGGGAAGTTTGTATTTTCTTATTTTCAAGCTCACTGATTCTTTCCTTGGCTGTGTTGAATCTGTTGATGTGCCCATCAAAGCCTTTCTTTACTTCTGTAACTGTGTTTTTGGTTTCTAGTATTTCCCCTTGGTTCTTTCTTAGATTTGTCCTCTCTCTGTTTACATTACCCATCTGTTGTTGCATGTTGTCCATGTTTCTCTTTAGAGCCCTTAGCTTCGTAATCACAGTTGTCTTAAATTCCTACTCTGACCATTCCAACATCTGTGGCATAAGGGAATCTGGTTCTGGTGATTGTTTTGCCTCTGCAGGCTGTGTTTTTATATTGATTTTTGGCATGCCTTGCTGTTTTGTTGTTGAAATATGGACATGTTGTATCTAGTAATGGGAAATGAGGTAAATATGTCTTTTGTGTGAGGATTTATATTAATCTGGTTAGGAACTGGGCTGTTTTTAATGTTTACATAGGAGCTATAGGTGCCAGAGGCTTCAAATTCACGTAGTACCCTTGTTTTTACCTTTTCTCTTGACTTTGGCATCCTCTTCAGAGACACTCTAGGTTTTGTAATCCTTAACATTGTTATCCAGTATTATTACACAGGAGTCTTGTTGGTGTGGTGGTATGATGTGAGGGAATGAGAACATTCTATAATATTCCAATTAAATGTCAGTGTTATTAGGGAGCCTTTGTCTTGAAATTGTGACCTAGTCTTTCTCAGGTGGTATAGCTCCCCCCTCACCCCAGCACTTTACTTCTTTTCCTGGCTCTTGAGATTCCAATTTGTATCCTTGAAGCCTTGAATCCTGGTGACTGCATTTTCCCTTAGACTTCACAGGAAGACTAGGGAAACTAGAGTGGGAGGGATGTCCTTCCCTAACTGGGACAAAGCTCTGGAAAAGTATTTTTCCCTGGACAGTAGGCCTTTGTTATGGAGAGCACACTGGCCACATTTCACAATAATTGCCTTCCCTACTCCCTGCTGTTGCTAGGAAGAATTGTTTCTGATCTTCACAGAGAGCACGGAGAGGTTCCTAGAGATAAGGCCAACATCAGTGTGGGGGTCCTCTAACACTGTGGTCCTCGGGAGTTTCTCACTCTCATGCTGGTCCCCACTCAGACTCCATCGTTCATTAGAATTACCATATAAGGGTTCCTGTCAGTTATGGCACCAGTGGCGTCTGCCCTAGGTGGACAGATCTCAGCTCTGACTCTTTCAACAGTCTTGTCTCTCCAGATTTCCAGGTGGTGGTTTGCCATGTGTGTTAGTCAGCTCTGGCTGCTATAGCAAAATACCATAGACTGGGTGGCTTATAAACAACAGGTGTTTATTTTCCACAGTCCTGGAGATAGGGAGGTCTAAGATCAAGATGCTGGCTGATTCGGTTCCTGGTGAGGCCTGCTTCCTCGCTTGCAGACATCAGCCTTCTTGCTGTGTCCTTACCTGGAGAGTGAGAGAGAGCTCTGGTCTCTTCCTCTTCTTAAAAGGACACTAATCCCATCATGGGGGCCCATCCTCATGACTGCATCTAAACCTAGTTACCTCCCAAAGGTCCCATGTCCAAATATATCACATTGCAGGTTAAGGTTTCAACATATACATTTTGGAGGGACAAATTTCAACCCATAGCACCATGTAACCTCAATTTTCTGATGGGTTTAAGAAAAGTCATTGATCTTCAGTTTGTCCAGCTTTGTTATTGTATAGAGTAGAGTGATGATTTCCAAGGTCTTTAAATACAGAGTTATTGTCTTTCCTATTTACTAATGCGCGCGCGCGTGTGTGTGTGTGTGTGTTTGTGTTTATTGAAGACTATAAACTTCCCTTTAAGAACAGGTTTTTTTGCTCTTTTATTATTTTCTACCAGGAATAGGACATTATATATGAAAAATTATAGATAATTTGGAATCTAGACAGATATTTTCTACAGAGTGTAATTACATTCGCTTCTGCAGGCAGCAAGGAGCACTAGATATCTCTGACAATCTTAATATAGTTTCACAGATTGAGAAGACGGGAAGCTGAATTTTAATCTCTGTGAGGAGTTGTCTCTCTCTGACTTACCCTTTATCCTAAGTTCTTACACAAAATCTGTGGAAGCCCTTGAGGGATCTGGAACTAAAAATTTGTCCCTAACCCTGTGTAGTTGTCAAAAGATCTCCGGTTCTCAGTGTCTCAGTTTTTCCTTTCCAGAGGTCATTTGGTCATCTATAATGAAAAAGGACCTCAAACGTAGGGCTCACCACTTGAGGTTTTCTTCTCCCATATATTGGACATTTAATATGCTATTGTTTTTTAGTGCTTTTTCATTTTGTACAACTTTTTATTTTGTACAACTTTTCTAGCAGGGGATTGTTCAGTATTTAGTAGTCTGTCACTACCATAATATGATGATTTTTTTAGTTAAAAGCTATTTTCCATCTCAATGAAATTTTAGTCTTCCACAAAATTGTGCATATATTATCCTAATATAAATTTCAGCTTAATGACCTGTCCATGTATCTTTCATAAAACAATTTATTACTGTATCTCAACAACAGTTATGGACTACAATTAAGGTTATACCTTTCATGTACCTTTTCTCTCTTGCCATTTGCTCTTTCTGTCTTGAGAATTCAGATTCTTCTATGCTACATGGGCCTAAACAGCATATTTTCCAATTTAGTGTCTCCATGATTATAATATAATGGCTAGCACATGGGACCTCACTGAAATATTGCTAATAACTGGTATCCCTTCAAGTAAACATTTTAAAGATATTGAATATTTTCTGAGGGGTGTAGAAACTAATTTTATATTAATAAACTTCTACGTTCATTTTAAAAATTTAGATTCATTATATACACAGAACAAAACTTTCTAGTTTGATTTCTGTACCCATTGCTGTTTATTACAATGAATGAATTACATTCACACAAGATAGAATCAACTTTTGTAGATCTGGTTATAGCGTCTTATTCAACATATGTTTAAAAGTTATTCTTTATCTAGGTTTATGTTAGCAAAATTCCCACTTTTCAGTAGTTCTTATTTTTCTTTTGCGCTTTTTTTTTTAGACCAGACAATCACTTGGGAAGCATACTTGGTAAATATTTATAACTAACATCATAAAATAAAGAGCTGGTTTCCATTAGAGCATGTTGTTATGATATATTTAGTGTCTGCATTGTCAGCTGACTCTGTCAAAATGAGTTGTACTTGGAAATAGGTCATATGTAAGTCAGATATGTAAGTAATTCTCATTGTAAGAGAGGCCAGGGGATTTTTCATGTTTTCCTGTTTGTTGTGTAGAATTTCTACTAGTCTTGCTGTTTATTTTTGTGGGAGCTAGACCAATTTTTATGTAATTCAGAGTCTGCTATATAACCGCATGTAATTGGTCCCATGTTTCTGATTTATTACAGCAATATTTTGGATCCCCTTATGAACTGCCATATGGGCATCTCCCTCTATGCATCATGGCTTTCTTAGATGAGTTGCTCACTAAATATTTGAAAAAGAAATTAATGCTATTACTCCTGTTCATAAACTTTAGAATCATTATGGAAATACTTAAAATCCTGTGAAAACCTTTCATTCATTAGCCGCATATATTATCTTGGCTAAAATACATTTCCCAAACATCTGTGAATAGCTCATTGAGTTTGAAAATCATCGGGTCTCAAAGAAAAGAAAAATGCAATTAAGGCTTTTTGATTTTTATCACATAAGACACATCACCTTAATTTTTCTTGTAGATATTTCACATATTTGATGATATAATGGCATATTCCTTTACATCTGTATCTATTAGAAGGTTGTCATCTATATGCAAGAGTTCTACTGATTATTGAACATTTATCTTTTATTTTCATTCTCCAATAATTTTGAGGACATGTAAAGTTTAATAGAACAATCTTTTTGTCTATAAAAGTCAACTGGTAGAGCTGTATCACAATTCAACAGTAATCTAAGTTGCATTATTCTCAAATATGTCAAAGATTTTAAATATAAATTATGAGGAAAAGAGAAAAAAAAGCCTCAAATAAAATATCAAGTTTCCTTTACCTCGAGGGTGAGTTGTTCATGTTCATATTCTGGTAGAATGAAGTCTTTTGATGGCTTAGCTAAATTATGGGCTTTGGAGTAAAAAAAAAGCCTGACATTAAATACTTATTCTGCCCCTTTCTAGCTGTGTGACTTTAGGCACATAACCTCTGTTTCATAATTTTCATTATCCCCAGTTTTAAAGTGGGTAGAAAATGTTTACTTCATAGGGTTGAAGCAAATATTAAAGCTCCATAATGTATTTCTGCTGCCTCTGACGCTGAGACTCAAACTTTGCACTGAAGACATTTAGATCGATAACACAGAACACAGTTGCTAGTGAGAGTCTCTCTTTGGACGTTAGCCCTAGTGAACTGTTCTTCTAATATCGTTTCCCTCTCTGACAAGCTTTGAGACTACAGAGAGGGAAAAAGAGCATGGTTTATCCCCAAGCCAGAGGAATTTTCAAAGAGCAAGCCAAAGACCAAAAGCACACGTTAGCTTGGCGAGCATTCGAAATGCAGTCCAGCCCACACACAGACTTAGGGCAGGAGAGGTAGGGCCTAGAAATCTGCAATTCTAAACAGAATTACCTCGAGTAATTCTGACATATACTTAAGTTCAGAATCTGTAGTCTAAGGAAAAGCATAAACATGCACGTAATACATTTTTCAGAGAAATATTGAAAGCCATGATTTTCTTTATGAATTGTGATGGCATGAAAACACTTTGTAGTAAATGGAAGAATGTCTCCTAGGCAAAGGAAATACATTTGAAACCCGATAGTGTGCATAGGACTTTTCATTTATAGGGTAATGTAACCTCAATCCCATGCTTCATGCGTTAGCTTTCTGAAAAATTTCCCATTTAAGTAGTGGATTCCACAGCAGAATCTTTGTTATCTGATGTATTGAAAAAACCTTGACACATGGAGCAAAAAATACAAATATTATTGTTCAGTTAAATATATTTGATTGATAGCAATGGTGCATATTGATATTTGAAAGTTATTTAACATACCCAGATTGCTACTAGATAATGTTTCTATCTGCTCTGTCACTGTACACACTTCCTATGTCTATGTCTTCATTTTACTGATTATTATAAAATTAATACAGTCTCACCAACAATCAAGATCTGATTGAAATGTGGTCATTGTAAAAACCCCATATTCCCCACCTCACCATGTCCCTCACCTTTTATAAGAAAAAGCTACTTAAAAATTTGAATGTGCCAAGATACTTTTATTACATATAAAAGTATCTTATATTTCTTCTTTATGTTCTCAAAATTCAAATAACTCAAAACTGATCAGGTAAATGTGCAAGGCTGTCATTTCATAGACCTCCCGTTCTACTTGCCTGTCTGTTGCCGGTGTCACCATACATCTTTTCTCTTTATCCCTTAAGATGCTGAGATCATAGTAGTGGCATCCATCTAAATCTTTGAAGTTACATTAATTTTGAAAAAAATGTGAGATCTTTCGGAGGGTTCTGTAATTCATCATCCAGCTGTTCACTGAAAGAAATATAATTAGGGATTGTATTAGCCTGCCAGTGGCACCCAGGAAAATAGAATCCGAGTATAAGAGGATAAGAGGGTCTGATTAGGATTGAATGTCTGTAGGCCATGTTCGCAACCCCGGATGCACATTTACCCTGATTTGTAGAGACTGTACATACACACACACACACACACACACACACACACACACACACACACACAATGCCCAGGGTGTGAAGTTTTGACCAGTGGGATAGAATGGAGCTTTCTAGAAGGATCTGGTTCAAATATCTGTGGGATTAAACAATATTCTCTTATTTTTGTTCTGGGAAACAGTAGCTGGGAATGTTGGCCTGATACTTTTGAAACATGCTGGATAACTAATTACCTGTGTCATGGGTGGTCCAGTGCGCATTTCCACATCCATACTCGACGTGCTCTGAGAGGTCCTGTAATTGAGAAACCTGTTGAACTTTGTTTTGTTGCTAAACCCAACCTTTCTCAAACATACACATGCAGCAAATATTTTGAGAATCACTTTGAGCCAAGCCATGTTCTAGATGCTATGGATAGAAGGCAGTAAAGCTCCCTGCTTTAATGAAGTTTGTTTTCTTGTGGGATAAGATTAAACAAATAATAAACAAGAGAAGACTCCCTAAATAATGAATAATATGAAGAAAATAAAGCAGGAAGATAAGATGTGAAGGTGCCAGGTATGTTACTTTAGAAACTGGGATCAGTCTTAGGTGGTGATGTTTTGACCAAGGCCTGAAATGACAAGAGGAGCTGGTTATGCAAAGATCTTGAGGGAAGACCTTTAAGAGAGGAATGCATGACTGGGGCAAAGGCCTAACCTAAGCAGGACTGAGCTTGGCTTGTTCATGGAGCTCCAGCGTGGCTGAAGCCCAATGGAGGATGCTGCCAAAGACTGTGTATGTTTGATAAGGGGATTGGACTTTGTTCTAAGTGGATTTTGAAGCAGTGGCGGTGGCATGGTTTAATTTGCCTTTAAAAAATCTTACTGACTGCTCAGAGGGGGAGAGGTTCAGGATGTGGATGTGGATGGTGACAGGGAACAGAGGAAGGAAAAAATGAAGGAAGAGGCCGCTGACATAGTTCTGATGAGATAATGCTTTGTGGAACTGGGTGGTCATAGCTGAGATGAAGAAAGATGTCCAGCGTTTGGATATAATTTAGAGGTGCCATCACAGAACTGTCTGTACTGTGTGAGCCGGAGGATATGGGGGTCTTGGTGGGGTTGTGGGCAAGAGGTAGAGAATTGATGGACACGGGGAGTGAAATCAAATTAATTTGACTATGAAACACCCAACCTTTTATTTTTTAATGTATTGGAAAATATTTTGGTAAATGCTGGTAAAGGGATATTGTGAACTAGAAAGAAAAGTGGGCAAAGAAAGAAATGTCCTGGGTGTTGGTATTCCTCATGCGTTTACCTTTGCCTGTGTAATCATGAAGTTGACCTTTTTTTGTTGATCCAATCATGGTAAGTGAATCAATCATGAGCCTGAATAGGGAGTAGTATCATCGCTTATTTTGTTTCTACATATGCTGATTGTTACAGTTAAATAAAAGGAGGAGGAACATAAGGACAAGGAAGGGGAGAAACAGATATACACTTTTGGGAATAACTTCTCCTTCATCCTAACTTTTCCCTATATGAAGCCTTACAGAAGTTCATGTAGGAGAACACAAAACCTGCTTAGAGAACATAAAACCTGCTTAGATGTTAGGTGCTGCAGCACGTGGGTTTTGCAGATGACCTATGTATTAGGTAGATGCATCCCAATATTGTGGAAGGAACACAGCTCCGGATCTTATTATATAATAGCCTTACAAACACCAGAGTTGTTTGTTTCCCTACCTTTTTGACCTTGAATTTCCTCATCTGCAATTTGACTATACGGGTTTACCATCCCAGGGTCTTTCTAGCTTTCAGATTCTAGAGCCTGTAAGTCTAATTACTGGTCTTTCCAAATCATTATGGCTTCCAGTCTCCCTTAACAAGTTTTTAATGGGCGTATCCAGCAGTGCCGTGAAGTTTAACAACCTGATATTAGAGTGTCGTTCCGGCTTGAATGTGGGGTGATACTTTTGTTTCTGCTAATGAGTAAGATGAGACAGTGAAACACCCGAGACATGCTGTAACCTTCCTCATTCCGCAGGGACGTGAGCAACTTCGGTGCCGAATCAGATCATGGTTTTCAGGAGAAGGTTTTCTCCTCTTTGTGCTATTCACAATGTTTTCAGTTTCATCTGCACTTCATAGAAACAAACTTGACTGAGGGTATCCTAGTTGAAAGCTGGTTTCATGGGGATGGTAGGATTTAAACTAGTCTTAATACAAAGAAAAGTTTAGGCAGCCATAACATCTGGAGACATTGTGACATAACTGTTCATACGAAGTTAACTGGGTTAGCCATCGTTACAGGAAGAAAGCAAATCAGGCCTTGCTCACTGACGTTCGAGGTGACACGGGCAGTGGTATACTTGAGATGCACTGATTCCCTTCTTGTCCGTTTCTCCTAGGGTTTTTCAGGAAATGCGAACGCAGACAGCGTGGTGTACTATAGACTCCAGCCTTCCATCAAAGCCAGGTTCCTGCGCTTCATCCCTTTGGAGTGGAACCCCAAGGGCAGAATCGGAATGCGAATCGAGGTGTTCGGATGTGCATACAGTAAGTGTTTGTTTACCCGAAACACTGAAATGGGTATCAAAGGAGATGTTTTAAAAGCCAAACTGCACACAGAGATCAACTTTATAGATACGTAAAGAGAGATAAAAACAGGAGTGATTTTTGTGGAAAAAATCATTTTTTGTGTGCCTTTGTATGCCAATATTGACTTTAGCAGTCAGCTTTGATATTTAAAACGAGAAATGGAAGCATTTTATAGATAGAAAAAATCAAATGTAGAGATAGATTGATACAGACACAGGTTTGTAGACATATGTAAACCCATTTATCCAAATCCAATATTCTTGACTAGATCCTAACTTTCAAATATTAGAGCTTTCCTCCCCATGGAACGTATTTGGATGTTTCATCTGGGCACCCTGAATTTAATGAAAGAGACAGTGTTCTATTTAGTGTAGCCACTCATCTTTAGGAGACCAAAGAATGTTTTTCTCTCTAGCCTAAAAATAAGATGCCATGCAACTCACTAATGCTATGCTCTCAGCACAAATACATAGAAAAGGTAAAGACCTCTGTCAAAATGTAATTTGTGTTGGAAATACTTTCACATAAAAACGAGACAGAAACCACAGGTTTCACTTAGTGTTTTCTTCATGAAGCATTTTTATTATATCTTTTTGTGGGGCAGGGACCTAAGAGTTACTGATAGCCCATCTCAGCCTCACCATCCTGTTAGGCGCTCTTTTATTATAGAACAATGATTTATTTCCTATGATCTACAGTCATCACATTGAGCAGTCTGAGGCTTGGGGAGATTCGGCAGTCTGCCCAGTATCTCACCACCAGGGCATGGAAGAATCCGGAAAAGAATCCAGGACTGTTTGATTCCACTTCATCATGATTCCCTCTAGCAAACCTTTATTCTGTAGCCACAAAAGCTTTTGTTCACACGCATTTTACCACCTTGTGATGTAAGTCAAGTTAGGCTCTGGCTCACGTTATTTACATGAAAGGAAGGCGCATCATACAAGGGGCCAGCAGCTTGTTGAAGTTCTCATCTGTGTCAGGGAAAGCGTGTTGTGCAGATTGCAGAGGTCTCCCTGCATACTTAGGATGCTCCCGGAGTCCGCCTCCACCATCACACATTCTGTCCCTGCCAGACACTGCCGATATAGTAACAATAGTATTAATACCAAGAGTAATAATAGGAATAGCAATAGCATGCATATCAATCGTATTAATTTTTGTCAATCTAGAAATAGCAAAATTTTCTTGAGTGCTTGTTAGATAGCTGCACTATATTAAGCAGTTAGTTTATTATTCCAAAAAAAGGCCCTATAAGTATCGTTTGATAACTCCTCCATCCCCCAACTTTGCAAACAAGGAAGCTAAAGCCTAGAGAGGAGGACTTTTAAGCCAGGCAGACCGGACGTGACAGAGCTGGGTGCGCAGCCAAGCCTGCCAGGCTCCAGGACACAAGCTCGTGCTCACGTTCCCTTTGGCCCTAAGTCACCATGAGCCATGGGCAGCTCACTTCTCACCATCTGCTCAGCTTACCAGTGTCTTAGCTGCTCCTGTTCCATTGTCACACTTGAATAAAATCATCCCTTAAGAAAACCATCCCACCCCAAAGTTTGATTCTGGGGCCCAGAACCCAGACAGTTTGTCTTATTTGTCTTTGGATCACAGACATTAGCAAAGTCCAAGTCACACGATGGACAGTTAGCAAAACAAACTTCAAAAAGCTTCATATTTATAGTTACATTCTGTACTTATTCAGAGCATCCACTTTGAAGACTATTTATTTATCACAGTATAATAATCGCTAACAGTCATGGAGCACTTACTCTGTGTCAGATACAGTTTTTATAGACATTCTAATTTAATCCTAAAAGTCACCCATCTAATAGAGTCTTAGAAATATTAAGCATTTCCCCCAGTAATGCATGCTTAACACACATTCAGTCTAGGGTGTAAATTCAACATTAGTTTAACAAAAGGATTGATGATGCACCACTCATAATGTCCCTGTGGAAGTGACTGCTGAGGTACAGGTTCCTTTGAGCTCTCTGATGCCATGTGCTTAATGATAACTCACCCCCCGCCCCTCCCACTTTATTGATTTGCAATCCTGGGAACGTTCCTTTTGACTTCATTTGGTGTCTTTTGGTGTGAGCACAATGGCCACGTATTTATTCAGCCTCCTTTTTTTCATTGACCCACAGTTGAAGTCGTGATTCTGGGAGCCAACATGATTTAAATGCATACATAAACACATATGGCAAAATGATTTGATGGGATTCAATGTAAAATGACTGTTGTATCATTTGGGACAGAAGAGAAAAAAATAATAAACTTAATGGAAAAATACTCTCATAGATTTCCTAAAATAACCTCAAAATAGGTTGGGTATGAGTGCCTTATGGGATTGCATTTGATCAAATTGACTTTAATTCCTCAATTATACCGTAGTCACACTCATATTCTCCATCTATGCATAGCATCAGTCTTGCAGAATATTAATTTACTAAAGCATGATACTATGTAACCATCACTTATTAAACAGTTACTATGTGTCAGATACTATTCCTCTAGGCATTTTCTGATTTACTCCTAACAGCACAGTGAAGTGGAGCATGAATATTACCATTTGATGCAGGAGTAGGAGGAGACAGGTGGAACTGTCGGCTGCACGAGGTCTGCGGCTTGCTCCGGGTTGCCGGGGACGGACATAGATGGGACCCCTGGCTTCCCCTTTCCTCAGAAGGAAGAGCTGCAGGTGCTTTTAGAATGAGAACCCAGTTGCAAGAGTTTGTCTGAAAGGATCCAGACTCAAGATCAGACTGGATTTTCTCCAGATATACAAGGCCATTCTCCTGTAATTCCTATAAAAAGAAAAATGTTGCTGGGGGGAGGGCAGGTTCTCCCCTGGAACAGTCATGGACCACCTGTCCATACTGGCAATTAACTCAGCCTCTTGTGAGCGAGAGACAGGCCTGGAGGATGGCACACAGCCCGCCGGCCTGTGTGTCCACACCACCTGCCAAGTTAATGTGGCTCTTGGGTGAGCCTTACAGGAGCCACTCACTCCAGAGTAGTGTCTACTGGGGTGCTTCCCGTTTCCTGAAATGGGGGAAAGTGAAGCTTTGAGAAATCAAGAAACTTGTCCAGAATTACACAGCCTGTGTTAGATCTAGGATTAATCAGATCCCTCCCTTTCCCAAGCCAGTGCTTTGATGACTAGATGACTACTATGTACATTCACCTTTTAAGTATTAATTGGCACTTACTAAAAGAGAACTCCACTAGGTATTGGTATGGCGCGAAAATAAGACATATTTTCTTAATATATGAATTATTATTATGTATATTTTTTTGCATCCTAATCCTAGGTTTATTCAACACAATCCTTTCACTCTACACAACAAAGTACAAACACAACATTATCTAAATTGCTACAAATCTACAAGACTCCAAATGGAAAATTTATAGAACTGACTGTACAAGAAAAGCCAAAAAAGCAAAATACACATTACCAGAGTAACCTGTAAGACCACCGAGACAGCTGCAACAGGGGGTCAGTCCGTGATGACCCTGCAGAGCTGGCTGAATATTTGCTCAGCAATTTCAGGAAGAGAGGGAGACATGGAATATGGGTGTGTGTGCATGAGCACAGGTGAAAACAGAGCCATTTATGGCAACTAGCATGGGGTGTTTGACCCTAGGGACCAGAAGAGGCAATGTCATCAAAGTTGTACAAACTCAATGCCAACTATTGTAGCATAAATGTAGGGTGTGAGTAATAAAGTGATCGATAAATTGAGATTAGTATAAGAAAGTTTATAGCAGTAGATTTTGAAACGAAGATGCAGACATTTCACATATGGGAGGTGGGAGGAGAGCCCATCTAGGGGAAGGCGGGTAGCCCAATCAGGCACAGGACCGAGGATTGCTTGTAGGATACGTTTGTATTTGAGAATGGTCATTTGGACTGAAATGATGGGTACAGATTGGAGGGTGAAATGAAGGATACAGATTAGAGGCAGCAGCTCAATGAGGAGACTTCTGACTTCACTTGTGCAAGTCACAACAGAGCCTCAAACTAGAGAAGCAGCATTTAGGAGAGAAGGTTCTCCTGACTTGAATCCGAATCAAAATATACTGAGGATGTTGAATCCAGAGAGCTTAGTGATTGTATGGGAGGGACACTGAGTTATCAGATTTGAAGAACTGTCTGGAAGATCGTGTCATTTACTGGGCGGGGGCGCTGGAGAATAAGAGTTCCAGCAGTGCACAGGAGTGATAATTAATTCCGTTGTTGACTCAATTGACTTCAAGTGCCCGTGAGATATGGAAGGTCAGAGCTCTAAACCCTCCAGGATGAAGATATATAATTGAAACCTATGTAAATATCATTATTGTTATTAAATCATCACATTTCCACTTATTGCATTACTGTTAATAGTAAAAGTAGAAAGTGCTGTGTTTAAACAACCACTCAGGTCTTTGAAAAGCAGAAATCCATTTCTGTCAGAATTAAAGCAGTTTCTTTATTCTGTATTTCAGAGAGTGTGCATTGTCATGCCAGCCTCCCCACCCCGTATGCCTCATACATGTGTTTGCTGAAGTTACAGGTGGAAACTGGTCCCGTGAACTGTTGCAGGGAGAGTGGTTATTGGGAGAAGCACATATCATTTTATTACTGGCTTTCCCAATGAGTTAGAGCCATAACTTGTTATGGAGCATCAAGTGAATGGAAAATCCATATCAAAGAGCAT
This sequence comes from Hipposideros armiger, assembly GCF_001890085.2. Taxonomy (NCBI): domain Eukaryota; kingdom Metazoa; phylum Chordata; class Mammalia; order Chiroptera; family Hipposideridae; genus Hipposideros; species Hipposideros armiger. The sequence continues at coordinate 2,240,431 of NW_017731452.1, read as the reverse complement.
GTTCTACTTTTATGTCAGTAAACAGGAAGTTTCCTGAGTAATGAGAGGAGTAGAAGCTAAATTTTATGGGTTCAAAGGAAAAGCATAAATTTCAGACGCCTTCACCATAGCAGCTGTGATCATGTTTATAGATCTAGACAAGAGATGTAGGTAATGAAATAACTTGTGGGAGAAAGAAAATGTTTCATGATGAAGAAATACTACTCTACTAAATGTCCCCAAGGAAAGTAAACAATGGTAAACAAAGGCAGAGAAAGGAAAATAGCTAGGTGAAAGTGAGTGTGTCCGAGATGACATCCCACATTAGGTCAGAGGACATTTCCACCTGCGCTTGGAGCAGGTAGCCGTTCTGCTCCTGATCACATCACGCTCACATTATATTCTATTGTAATCGGACGCTCTTTTTCTGTTATTAGTCTTCTGTGTAGATGAAGGAATGAATGAAAGGAGGTAGGCTTGGCCTTCCCAATCATCCTGATGGTGTCTTCAGCCTCTTAAAGATCAGGCATAGAAGACAGGGAGAAACGAGTGAAAAGATTGGAAGAGAAGAAATGTATATGTGTCAAACTATTGTTTGCTTAAATGCAGGCTGTTCAAGAGAAAATTATGGGTTCTATTTAATAAATGGAACACAAGTCAGTAATTACAAAACTCATATTAACTTTTTACAAATAAGAATGTGCATTTTATAGTGTAGGAAAGATTGACAGTTGGGGGAGTAATTAGATTTCTGTTTAGAAAACGTATTAATGAGAAATCTAAGACAGCAGCATGAGAAGTACAAATATTCACCCGAAAAACCACTGAGAGAGAGCTAGGTAACAGCCTTCTGTCTATTCAAGAGGCTGACCTCTCATACCACACGTCTGGTCAGGGAAAAAATGAAAAGCAGTAAATTTGTTAGATTTACTATGAAGAGTAATTATTTGAATTTAATACCGATTTATTAAGCTACTTTCACATGCTAACTGCTAAAATCTTTAGTAAGGTAAATTAAATACAATTCTTTCTCTCAGATTATCAGCTAATACTGTAGCTGAGGAACCCCATTTTATGTCAGAGTTTAAAAAAGAAGATAGATTCAGGTAAGTCTAAAATCGAAGAGGATAAATTCTATTCTTTGCAAAGCTTATAGACTAAAGATTATCATTTAGTGATAAGTGAAGTTATATTAAAATTAAAATAAGGTTAACTATTATAATACCATCAACTAAGGAAACTATGACAACCTACTAGGATGACGTCAAAAAAGCCAACTGAGGAGGCCCTTACTGACCAGAGATGGAAATATTTTAGCATCAATAAGAATAGTACCTGCAGTTTTGAAATACATTAAATATGTTTAAGTGAATGGGTTCATGATAATACTTAAAAAAGATCTCATTGGTCACCTCTGAAAGCCATTAAGGAACCACCTCATTTTTTTGAAAACGAATAAATGAAGGGAAACCATCAAACATGTATTCTACTTTCCCTATGTAATCTATACCTCAAGGTAACCAAATAGAAGACTAGAGGGAATGTCTCTTGAAAGATATATTCCAGGTAATAAATAAAGAAGGAATAATATAATTAGTCTAAGCTCATTTTGCAATCCTAAGTATTAATAGACCAAGTCAATTATTATAAAAGCTCATAAAGAGACAATTTGCTTTTCAGTACCAGTCATAGCAGAGTCGCTTTTATTGGACTATCTTGCTGCCCATAGTGATTATAATTCCTGGATTAAAAAAAATTTTTTTGAAACAGGGCTTTCAAGGTCAACTCAAAACATGTAGAAACTTGAGGAGACTTGATTGGGAGATGCACATTTAACTGACTTTTTCTTAAAAACACATTGCTGTTTGCAGGGCATTGTAACGCTTTTACCAGGCTGAGGAGACAGAGGTAAGAGTTCAAGGTTACCAGAGTGGCTAGAAATTTAGGTTGGAATACTAAAAAGGAGGGGTCAAAGAGGGATAGCCTCAACTTCTGCGTACAAACTCCCCTTAAATCCTTGGTTGATTCCTGCACCGCACATGCCCAAGATGAGATACCAAGTACCCAGGCTAAAGCAGGAACTGCGAGATTAAAGCCCTAAAGATTTCAGCATCTTCCTAGTGCTGGAAAGACCACCTTTGCAGTTCAGACCCTGCCAATTTAGAGGGACTTGTTAAACACCCTGGACATTTGAGAACCAGAAAGGCATCGATTGCCTTAGGATGAAAGGCCATGCCTGAAGACAAGCCAAAGTTGTTATGCTCTAGGGCTAAGGACAAATGAAGATATACCTGTCCCAACAAAGCCTGGAGCCACGCTTTCACAGGGTCAAGGTGAGCTGCCAGTCATTCAGCTCCCTGAGGACCTCTTCCATGGACTTCCTGCCACCGCCATCCATCCCACCCCAGTCTCTCCCACCCTCTCGTCTCCTTGCACCTCTCCCCTTCCCCACTTCCCCCTTCTTTCCTGACACTAGACATTTACATAGGCAGCCATCTACCCAGCTTAAATATCACTTCCTCAGAGATGTCATCCCTAATGGACAGCCTAATTTAGATCTTTCTGTTCAAAGCTCTCATACAACCCTGTCCTTTTCCTTCATGCTCCCCCTAAAATTTGTAAATATATATCTATACACCTGGGATGAGTTGCCGGGTGTCTTTCTTTCCCTTCATGTTAGAGGATCCAAGGACAGAATGTGTTCACTATTGCAACACCAGCTCCGATAGGAGGACTTGGTTCAGTCCCTATTCGTTAAATAGATGAATTAAGAAAAACACCTGATTAGCCACAATATAAACTGAAAAATAAAGAAATATGTAAAAACTCACAAATTTATCACGCTCATAGAGTAGCAATTCATTAAAGGAGAAATATCTATGAGATGAACATATGAGACTAAGTGTTTGTTATTATGAAAATGATAATAGCACACAAATTTAATAAATGTTGAGGCATTTTCGTACTTCCATTTGATACCCACAGCTTTTTTGTGTGTAGTATGAGAGGTGGGAATTATTCTCCCCATCTTCCAAGTAAGGAAATTGAGACTAAGCGTGTGACTTCTGTGACAATATAAAAATTATAAATAAATATTAGAAACAGGAATACAACTTACATCCTCCAATGACACACTCAAGTATCCTTGACATAGTAGATGTTACCAATTTCAAGTCTATTTAGAAGGTTAATTTAGATTGACATTTAAGTGGCAGTGATCATGTTTGTTCCTATAACCTCATGGAGTGTTGTCACTGACCTTACCTTGGTCTATTTAAAACCTCGATAGTAAAGTCACCTTTTCCCTGTGGCTATGTGCAACATTTAATCCTGTGCCTTCTTCCTTTTTATTGAATTAATTTTAGTTGTTTCAAACTCAAGAGCCCCTTAACTCATTCTGTGTTCTTTTATGCTACTTTGCAAAAATAGTACAACCTATTACCTGTTGATTTCTCGAGTGCTTGGTCTCTTCTCCGCATCTCTTTAAAACTCAAGACAGTAATACAGACCTCAAGTGCCTGTACATCACGATGTTGCCTTAGTATTTTACTGTATAACAGTTGAATGGGGTCTCAGTCCAACCTACGTATCTTAGAAGTCAAAATTGGACCTCTGTTTGTTTAGTAATTCTTAGGTAGAAATTTTCAAGTAAAGAAACAGTATGATCCATGTTTCAGGCTGACTTCATGGTTAGCTAAGAAGAGTTTGGTCCATAGCTCTTTCTCCAGTGGTAGCACTCTTCTTCAATTTACATTTTTGAGGCAATTCCCAAAGAATTAATAGGAGAAGACTCTCATGGTTTTTTTCCCCTAAGAACTCTTTCACGACCTTCAAATAAAGTCAAGTTTTCTATTACTCAAGGATTTGTTTTCCAATTCACTCATTTTCTATTCCAATTTTTCTCTTTTAAGTTTCTTAGTCAACTGACCTCATCAATAATATGATGATTCATAGTTTAACTCACAGAATCAATTTCTCCATGAAACATCTTTCAGGGACAAGTCACTACCACCTCCACAATTTTCTGCAAGTATCCCCTGCAGTATAGATAAAGAAAACGTATTTATTTTCTGTGGTACAGTTCAATATGCAATGAGGTTATTAATTTTCAGAGAACAGGTTTCTGTCACCTTCTTGTTTTTCTGTCATCTGCCTCAGGATCACTAAGGGACCTGTGTTCCTGGGTGTAGTTTAGGCAGAGCCCAGGATGTTGAATGTTTATGAGGACCCCAAGCAATTTCCCTCAGTTGATTCTATCATGGTGGGACCATGGAGCTCAATGTAAGAAAGCGTGCTCTTGAATGTGTTTTTCTTAGTGCAGGGAAGATAGTGCTTTTTCAGATGGCAATTTCTCACAATTGAGGAGCCTCAAACTTCTGGAGCAGGGGTAAGATGCAGGGGTGGGGGAAGGATACTGGGTCAAGTGGAAGATATTAGAGTGAGGAGTGTGTTTACATGTGACCTATGCAAGGGCTGAAAAACAGTTTGCAGCTCATAGAGGTAAAGCATTTCTGCAATTTAGTTGACATCCTTCTCTGAGACTGAGTGGGTCAACTCCTCCTGCACATGTTAGAAATTACCCAGGACACAGTCCTGCTGCTGAAGTCAACCTCCTTGGAGGGAGGGGGGGGGGGAAGCGCTTTGTTTTTATGCATTAGTGCGTCTTCCACTGGGTTCGCAGAGAACTCTATAAATATGTGCAGCAGGAAAGAGCGCAGAATACATGTGTTGGCATTACCACTTTGGACACCACTCCCTGAAAGAAATTTGGCTGTTTTCTATTGGAACACCCCGCATTCTGTGGGAGATTGTATTTCTGAATCATGCAAATAAAGCAGGCTATACCTCTTTGCCAGGGTCACAGGGAGAACTGATATGAGAGTAGGGCCCACAATTTTTATGAGTCTCTTCTTCCCTTGATTCCTGCTGTAAATGAGAAAATTTGAGATGGAGGTATTCACTGAGGAGGATTCAGGTCACCAGCAATTGCCATAGTGAGTCAGCTTGGCATTCACTGACAGACAGAGAAAAAGCCACAGAACCCGCAGATGGCTCAAAACCATCCTTGCTGCATAACCTGGCAATGACATTGATAACGGAGCATTTTTTGTGTGCTTCAGAAATTCATTATTTTTGAAAGAGGCTGCTTTTAAAAAATAAATACACCACATGTATTTATTAAACTATTTTTATGTACTACTTCCCCTGCCCTGTATTCTAATAATAAATAATAGCATTAGCATCAATAGTAGCTAACATTTATTGAATTCTAACTGTGTGCCAGCAACTCTTGCAAAAATTATGCAGATACACATTCATGCAACAATCCTATGAAAAATATATTATTGTTATATTCTGTTGTTCCTGTTATTCCCGTGTTACGGATGAGGAAGCAAGGGCAGAGAGTTCAAGTATCTTGCTGTGATAACGTAATGCTCAGTCACCTGCAAATACGTTATAGTGTATGACGTGGACACGCTGCAGAGGTGATTTAAGGATCTTTAGATGGGGAGACTGGGTTTTCCAAGTGGACCCAATGTAGTCACAAGGGTATTTCTAGGACAGGTGAAAGGATCTGAGTCAGAGGAGTTGTGACTATGAAAGCAGAAAGGAGAGAGAAGGAGAGATTCGAAGATGCTATGATCCTGGTCTTGTACCTGAAGGAAGGGCCAGCCGTGAACTAAGGAATGCAGGTTGGTGTTTAGAAGTGAGAAAAGGGATAGAAAAGGATTATCTTCTAGAGACTTCAGAAGGAAAGCAGTCCCTGTCAACACTTTGATTTTAGGACTTCTGAATTTCAAAACTGTAAGGTAATAAGTCTGTGTTGTTTTATACGACCAAGTTTGTGGTCCTTTGTCACAGTAACAATACACTTGTGCCAGGTAGAGTGAAGATGCAAACCCACATAGACTAGTTGTCTTAACTAGTAGGCTCAACTATAATACTGTATATATTATTGAAAATGGCTCCAAAGGGGACTATACTAAAGAAGGTGACTGTGTCAGAATAATGTGCAACTTGTTACTGGAGAAGTAGAGTCCGTGCTCTCCCCATGGTGTGCCAGGGTATGGCAGGGCCATGTTATTAATATTGGTAAAAATCCAATCATTTAAAATATTATCTCAGTTAATAAGCATACTAATTAACAAATTTACAATTAGTAAATAATTATTACTTTATATTGAAAATAATTATTTTTTTCAATCAAGTAACACATCTCCTTCTACATCTTTGGACTATATGTCTTTTACTATTGGAAATTTTGTTAACTCCTGATTTCCAATTTTCCTATAATGAGTTTTCTGATACTTCTACTTTTCCTATTTATATAGTTCCACTGTGTACAAAAGATTCTTGTCCTAAAACTGTTTGATAAAAGATAGGAATAAATGTATCATTGACTATTCATTTAAATATTAATATTATTTTGGATGCTTAATTTAGTGTTTTTATCTAAAATAATTATTGAGTTGGATTAAGAGTATTAATGGCATATACTCATCTCTTATAAATTAGATTCAATGTAAAGGAATATTGTTATAAGTCAACTGAACTTTTGTGAGAATGTGTTTGTATTGGTAGTGCTCTATTAAGAGTTCAAAATCTGAAACTTTTGTAAAATAGTGAAAATAAATTCACCCTGAACATTATCGGTGATGGCAAAGACTTGAAATGTTCCTTTCCCAGTCAATGATCTAAAGTCCAAGTGTGATTTTTAAGTTAGTAGCATTAGAAGTAAAATTGTCAAAGACATAAAAAAATGACTCTCATTCAAATATAGAATAAACACATATTAAAGATGCATTTGATTCATTAATGAAGGAGCCAGAAGGATGGTAAAGCTAGTTCAAAGAAAATTCAAGAGACTTGAGTGCATATAGGAATCCAAGAAAGAACGTTAGATTACTATTACTACTAGGTTAAGTACATGAATGGTTAATCCCAACAGGACAATAAAAAACCATAACCTTTGGGGATGTATTTTCTACCAGACGGAAGTCATTTGCATCTCTACTGGGAAAAACAAACTATAAATTAACATGGAACTTGACAGAGTCTGGCCCTAATCAGTAATAAATAATAAAATCAGACTTTTATTAATTCACCTAGAATTAAATAATCTTTAGCTGGACCTGTTAGAAAATGCTCCAGTATGACATTGAAGGGATGTGAAGTTATGTCTTTGATTTATTTTCAGTTTTTCCAATTTTTAACAGGAGTACCATTCACTCTAAGAGAGATTCTATGCCTGTCTCTCCCACCAGCATCTTTGCAGTGCTAGTACTGACGATGACACATTGGATTCAAACGCTATCTCTCTCTCCCAAGATTAGCTTTTTCAGATTTTCTGATTTTTATATCATTAACTTTATGCATCATAACTCAGTGTTTTATGATTATTGTTTAAAAGTGAATACTTTTTACATATCAGATATGTTGTATAAATAGCTTTCGATAACAGTGATTTATATTAGAGCTATTATGAGTTTTCTATCTAAAGTAATACTGTTAGGAATCATCTGATTATTTTCCTGAGACTCCGTACGTACAGAGGGTGCCAAAAAATATATATATATATACACATTTTAAGAAAGGAAAAAACTGTATTAAAATTGTAATACAATTTTATTAACACCATCTTTTGAGTGAATGCCATACTACATGGAATTGCTACCGTAATTCAATTCAACTTTGAAAAGTAATACATAGATAACATCTCTTAAAATGTGCACATTTTTTTGTCACCCCTGGCATGTGTCACATACAGGTTACATATATGTAGCTTGAAGCCTTGCTGTGCTGACGTAATACGTTCTGAATTACGCTTCTTTCCCCCGGAAGAGTGTTATTCACATGCACGTGACTCTGTGATGTGAGTGTAGCCAGTTTGTTGATTCTTCAACTTCACTACTTTCTTGTTTTCAGGCCCTTTTTTCAAGGCCAGCCCCCCAACTCCTGCTTCTTCCTCTGAGCTAAATTACTGACTGTCCCTGTAGTTTCTCAGGGACCCTCAGAGCTTCCTTTTTCAACAGTGAAGGAGAGACTGTATTGGGAGAATGTCTAGGCCTCTTGAAATTAAATGTTCCAAGAGAAACTCTAGTTTATGGGGACAAATATTGCACTCAGAGACGCGGAGAATAGGAAGATTATTGATTAGATCTGCTTCAGTGCCAGGTTTCTAGGCCTGAGAACTGAGTTTCTTCAACTACCTTAACTAAGGTGACCTCAGCCTTCTTTTAACCTTGATCATAACCCCTATTATAGTCTGTCATGAACTTATTTGTTCTCTTGTTAATTATTGTCCACCTCACTGAATGTAGACACCATAAGGGTAGGGGCCATGTTTGTGTTGGTCACTTTTTTAATCTCAGCATGCATCACAGTACCTCAAACATGATGGACTAAATAAATATTTGTTGAATGAATGCACCGAATTACTTAGTGTTTTATCTGTGAAGTAAGAAGAAAATAGGCAAGAGTGAGGGAAAATGGTGAGTGGCTTCAGTTTAAGACATGAAACAATATATCGTGGCTTTCGGCATCAATTATTTGATAGGGTTTTCACGACCCCGTTTTACTGATGGAAATATTCCAGTCACAAAAGCGTTAGGTACCATGAAAGGTTAATATGACCATTAGAGTGTAATAATGACAATAGTGAAGAAGATGAAAAAAGGAATGGTAGGCAGAAGTAACACAGACTAAACTTTTCTTGGAAAAAAAAATTCTCTTGGTAGCTAACTCCAAAAATAGACTTTATCTAAAATAAAATCATGATTATGACGGTTGTCTTTAAGCAATACATTAACTCAGAGATAACTGCGTTGCTCCAAATGTGTCCACATTTAAAGTCTGTCTTATTGGAGTTTCTTAATTTATTGTAATCTAATAATCATAGAGCACATTATTTGTATTTGACACAGAGTTATGTTTTTACCATGCACATTTATTTAGCTATATAACAAGGAATAATTGTTTGGTTCACATGATGCTTTCTACAGAATGCAATGTTTATTCATGTGTACTTGGTGAACACATTCTTTATAAGTGCATTAACAACATGTGGAAACATTAAACCTCTGAAATTTCAAAAGATAGCTGTATAAAATGCTTGAAAAAAATTTGGGGTGTGGTGAATACAGTGATTCACATTAAGTATGATGGATAACCTGCATGAAATGTATATTGGGGTGTACAAGTCACTGTAATAATTTTGTCAAATGAAACAAGATGCCATTTCCTGGCGAGAAGTCAGCTAGCCAGTTGAAAAATTGCTTCATATTTTATTGGGTTTCCCCAACCTCTTCATTTATTACATAAATGCATTTTTGAGGATAATTGCCTTTAAAAAAAAATCTTTGACTTGTGAAATGTAGAAAACACTGCTAGATTTTCTGAGTATTATCAGTTTCTTTGTGTGTCTCTTGTTAAGGGTGCAACTGATTTTGACAGATGAACTCTTATGTTACTGGTATAACATGACATCTTTTTTAGATGAAATGAATAAAAGTGATCTTGACAATGAGTAGATAAGACACTGTCAGGAAGCTGAAAAAACATGTCAATGTCACAGTTATGACACAAATGCTACAGAACAGCCCTTGTAATATCATTAAGTGAATGTCTTTTTAACGATGCCCTTGAAGAGACAGACAATAGCATTGCTCTTAAATACTATTACTTAGCCACAAAAATAATCAAATCAAACAAAACACAAAGGTTAGTTTAATATTATTTGAAGTGACATTTGATGAGTCTGATGTATGTGTGTGTGGTTGTATGTGGATCTCCTTTATTTTTTATTTATTTATTTATTTATTTATTTTTAGCTGAGCCATCCTGCTACCTATTGGCAGCTTAGCGGCTGCTCAGCTCGGGCTGGCCTCGAACCGCTGTTGCTCAGAGCTCAAACTCTTGAGCGAGCTCTTAACCAACTGAGCCATTGGATCTCCTTTATATACTGCATGTATGAGAGGATTTTGAGACATCAAAAACCACTTTTTTAGGAGTTAAAAAAATAACTTCAACATGTCAAGAACACTGTGGAAAACACTGACCATGGAATATGCAAAGTGGTTTTATGGGCATTAATTATAACCTTTTTCTGATTTTATTTTTTTATGGAATGAGAAAAGAACAAACTTTACCAATATAAGAGAAAATTAGGAATACATTTTATGTTTTTTATTTTTTATTTTTAAATTTTTTTAAAGATTTTTATTGGGGAATTGGGGGAAGGGGAACAGACAAGTTGCTGTCCTTTTTTGTTCTTCAGTCTAGTTGTGGAGGACGTTGCTTCACTGGCCCAAGTTGGCACCATCATTGTGCTCTTCCCGGGTGAGGCAGATCAGTCACTGGCTTCTGGATGGCCGCTCACTGCGGCTGCAGGCTGCTCACGCTGGCTGCTGGCTACACACGGTAGCCCATGGCAACCCACTGCAGCATGGGCTGCAGCCTATGCCATCGCTGGTGACTCACGGCAGCCCAGCTACATGTTGAACTGTTGTTCAGCATCTTAGCTGTAGAGGGCAGTGTCACTGGCCCTCATATGTGGGATCCGAACTGGGGCCCTCTCGTGTCCCAAGCCAGCTCTTAACCAATGTGCCACTCAGCCAGCCCCTAGGAATACATTTTAAAATGTATTTCTAGATCATGAATTTTGTAAATAGGTTAGTAAAGACTAAAATGGCATCAATCCCAGGTATCAAGAGGGAATTAGACATGTGCTGACTTTATTTCCCCTTATTGTGACTCGCTTGGAGCTGGACTAGACGTGTATGCATGTAGGTATTAATATGATGCCTTCTTGATGCATAGACATTTCAAATGCTTAATGAAAAGCATTTCTATCCTTAGAATAACTCGTAATTTCTTTGTCTCTAGAATCAGAGGTGCTTGATCTTGATGGAAAAAGCTCCCTTCTCTACAGATTTGATAAAAAATCCCTGAGCCCGATAAAGGATACTGTTTCTTTGCAATTTAAAACCGTGGAGAGTGATGGGATTCTACTCCACAGGGAAGGGCAAAATGGAGATCACATCACACTGGAATTAAGAAGAGGAAAACTCTTTTTGCTTATTAACTCAGGTAAAACTGTTTGGTGAAGTGCTTGAAAAATCTGGTCCTTTAGATATCACTTCAGTCACTTTATGCTTTTATAGCTTGTCTTGTAACAATTAAGGTGCCTTATTTCCAGATGCAAGGACATCTACACCAATATTGTATTTTCACATAAAAATGATTCATATTTTACAAATTGTATGACCCTCACTCAATCAATGTCTTATGTAGTGCCAATAGACCTGCATAGTTATTGGGTTGTTGGAAAAGTCATGATGCGTTTTTGCAATGAAAAACAGAAAAAATACGTCATGACTTTTCCAACCACTCAATATTTCTTAATGTCTTGAAGAAAGGAATGGGTCATTGAAAAATATTAAGGTAGTAAAAATAATGGGGTTGTATCAAAGATAAAATTTATATTGAAAATGAGCACGTGATTGGTAATACTAATAAAAAGAATTAACAGTGGAAGAAATTATAGCAAGGTTGAGAGGGTATTATATTCCAGCTTCAGGAAAATCCATACTGGTGTTTTGGATGGGTTGCATGGAAAAAGATTGTAATTATTATGAAAGATGCTGGCCCACAAAAAGGAAACTTTTTTTTTTAAGATGGGAATAATGGTACTGTGATTGATTGATTGATTGATTTTCTCTTCTAAGGTGACACTAAACTGCCCTCTACTCACACCCTGATTAATCTCACCCTGGGCAGCTTGCTGGACGATCAGCATTGGCACTCGGTGCTCATCCAGCGGTTGGGCAAACAAGTCAACTTCACAGTGGATGAGCATCGGCAGCGTTTCCACGCCCAAGGAGAATTCACTTACCTGGATCTTGACTATGAGGTGTGATGGCTACGTTTCAGTCAATATACGTGTTATGATGTGGATGTGGTTTAGCCTAGCAAAAGACAATACACTAGAAAGAACCCCACTGTTAGAGTAAATCCAAGACCTGGTGAAGTGCTTTCCCTAGGTGACATACCTCACAGTAGCAGATTTGGACATACACTACTGAGGCTTCTATGTCTCACAATATGTTAGTATTTTTATTGTGAAGAGAGAGATCATCTTTTTTTACCTGAGATGTATAGTCACAGGATGTCACATGTGGGAAATCTCCAAGGAGAGATCTCATTACCACAAGTAAATATCAATTGTGTTGCATGATTTTTTTTGTGCTATAGGACACCACTGAACAGTGTGGATTTATGGAGAGGATGTAGCAATGAATAGATTAATTAATTCATTAATAATCAATTCAAATGCACAGATATCAATGTATGCCAGAAATGTATATAAAATAAAATGTCATTGTAATTGGTTACATTATTGAACAGATCAAGATTTACCGTGGATAGAATGATGTGTTTTTGTTCATCAACCAATAAATATCAAATCCAGGGGTTATTAGCAACTTGTAAGAATAATCAAAGTCTAATATAAATGAAAACCGAATGTATATAAATTTGTTTAAAACCTGTATCTTAATTTTTAAAAATATCCATTTGAAATGAGCGATATGGCAGTGTAGGGTGATGAAAAATTGATCTATGTGATGATTACAGCTATAGTTGCTAATCATAATTCTTTAAGCAGATTATCAGAAAATCACTAAACAATATTATTGATGCCATTTTTCTTTCTAAGATCAGCTTTGGAGGGATTCCAGCACCTGGAAAATCAGTGTCATTCCTCCATAAAAATTTTCATGGGTGTTTAGAAAATCTCTATTATAATGGAGTGGATATCATTGATTTAGCCAAGCAACAAAACCCACAGATCATCACAATGGTAAGAAAGTCTTCATGTGAAGAAAGGAGTAAAAACTAAGCACTTTTCCACATGTTATAGTTGCTCCATTTTGGCAATGATGTTTTAAAATTTACTCTTATTCTTTTAAAACTTTTCTCTGCTTGACAGTATGCATATAAAGGATTAATTCTATCTAAAGGAATTGTAATTCACAAGGCATGATTATTTTATTTTATATAACGTAAAGCAGGGTTTGTTGGGTTTTTTTTTACAGTTGATAATTTAATTTCGTTGTGATATTATTATTCCCAGGAGACTAATTTCCTTTGCCCTGTAATTTCCTTAATAAGATATTCCCTGGCAAACTCGCTCAACAAGCATACTGAGTTCCTGGAGTCAGATAACATCCATGTCTATTAGAGAGGCATTTGAAAAACTTGTATTTTGCCATGGTCATTTATTACAAATAAAATAAACTAATAGGCTGTTAACAACATTTGCATCTGCCAATCTGTCCCAATAGCAGTGTTGGTCAGGCTGCGTTATATTCTAATTCTATGGAAATGGGGCAGAATTTAAAGATAAGTGTGTTGGTCAGGGTCCAGTCAGGGAAGCAGCACCGCTATGAGTTCTATGAACAAGGGATCTATTTTAGGACCTGGCGCTTAACAATTGTCAGAGGAGCTGGACAGTGGAGGCCAGCTGTCGAGAAGAAGAGATGGAGCAACATGAAGGAGAGCCGGGGCAAGCTGGAACCAGCTTCTCTGCGGCCATGCTTCACTGCGCATGTGCCCCCTCCACCCCTCCCAACACACACACACACACACACATAACCTTTGTGGAAAATGGCCAGTGTTTCATTTCTAACCCGAATATCATGCAAGCTCCCTATTTTGGCTAACTTTGAACCAGAACCAGACAAGAAGGGATTCTGGGAAACATGGTTTTCAGTTTAACAAGCTTGACGATAGAAAAGCACACACATATATCCATTTGGACATATTTCTTTAATTGTTCAAAATTCAATATGTAAACTTAAGCTCACGTTGTTATCTGCAAATCCCAAAGGACATCATGGGAATATGTATTGTTTATGAAATATTTTATTCCTAATTCTTCTGTGTGAATTGATGGTGTTTATATGAATATACCATTCAGTGAAATTTAAAAAAAAATTATAAACGGGAAAATGATTTCAGAGAAAAATAAAAAATATGGGTAGATGTGTATGTTTAATCGGCAAAACGAGTTTCTAGAAACCGCTCGTGCAAGTAACACTCACTTTTGACTGGCAAGAGGATTTACTGCATGCAGGGCAGCAGGCAACCGTCCAAATGATGCATGAGACCAAACTGCATCTGGTAAACGTTTCCATTTTTGCTAGGTTTGTTAGTCTTATAATTGTTTTTACATTTTGGGTCAGTGTAGTTAACCCTTCAGCTTGTTGTTATTTCATTCACTGGGACAAGGTATTTGTCTACAATGAAAGCTAATTCACTTTTAACAGAATGACAATATAACCAGGAACTTTTGTTTAGCTAAGACTAAATGGTTTAATTCCAATGTGCATTCTTCTAAGTAAAGTTGATTTCATTGACTTTTCAAACCTGTATTTGGAAAATTTATCAAAGATTATTGTCAGGAAAAATGTAAACATTTCATTTCTGAAGCATGTTAAGGAACATGTTTCATTATTTCTAAATAATTCAGACCTTAAGTTTCTTTTTTTATAAAAATCCTTAAATATATGTTTTACTCTAATAACAAAATAATTTTTCAGATACAGAATTTTAATGAAAATTTATGCAATCTAATGTATCTTGAAGATCTATTTTAAAACCATTAGATGAGAAGTAATACATGTAAATCTGATGACAAAGGCATCATGGTAAGAAAAAGACAAAAATAGTTTTTTAAAAAGGGAATGTAAGTAGTACATTGTACATTGTAGTATCCAATATAAAACCTGAAGAAAACAAGGAAAAGTCAAAAATAGGCAGAGGCTATGCAGACCAGTATGAGGAAAGCAAGTCCAAAGGAGCAGCAAACTCACGAAAAATGATTACACACCATTGTTAGTCAGGTTAAAGAAAGATAAATAAGAATGATATATTACTTTGGCATTTTGTCACTGAATTTGTACAAATTTAAAAGGTCTATGGTACCTATTCTTGGCAAGGATATGGCAATATATCCTCATATTTTACTAGTAGGAATATGGAGTATCGTAACTTTTTATTTTTGGAGGGGAAGCTAGAAATATTTATTATAACATGTAGTTCTGTATTCAGAGCCCTCTTCTGTAGAACTGAAAATACAAGTACACACAGAAGCGTGCAGAGTTATTTATGACGAGCATCATTGGGAGAGGCAAAACCTGGAGACAAAGTGCTTGCACATTAACAGGAAAGCAATTAAGTAAAAACTGGAACATTCACATACTAAAATAGTATTCAAGCAATAAAAAGAAGGAATTAGGCTCATGTCAGGTAACTCAAAAGGGTTCTCATAGGTATATTTTAGTGATAAAAATCATGATATAGTAAACGGCATAAAACATGACTCCTATTTTTATAAACAAATAATGCCCAGTGTGTAGGTATATGTATTCTTAGACATATATTTAAGTGTGTATATGTACATATAACTGAACATATAACTAAAACTATATATATATAATGGATATTTAAGTCAATGGGAACAGAGAAAAATATGAAAAAATAGGGAAGGAAAAAACAGCAGCTCATTAATATTTATTACATTATGAGGTGGATTAGAAGCCGAAGGCAGCAAAGGGGTGAAATGAGTGGGCAGGGAAAGCCAAGTGAAAGATGAAAACAAAGAGTTGGCTCAAATTTTTATTGAATTTAGCTACATTGAGTTAGATACCTTTGTGAAAGTTGAGTGATGGAGAGAAAAAGACTTCACCTAGAAAAACTCAGGGACATAGATAGAGAGAACAAACTGATGGGTACCAGATGGAAGGGGGTTTGCGGGGCTGGGTGAGAAAGGCGAAGGGATTAAGAAGTACAAATTGGTCGTTACAAAAGAGTCACAGGGATGTAAATACAGTATGGAGAATATAGTCAATAATATTGTAAAAACTATATATAGTGTCAGATGGGTACTAGACTTACTGGGGAGATCACTTCATAAATTATATAAGTATCTAACCACTACGCTGTATACCTGAAACTAATATAAAATAATACTGAACTTTATAATTTAAAAAATCATGGGGATATATATATATATATATATATATATATATATATATATATAGTACTGCATAGGGAATGTTGTCAATAATATTACAGTATCAGATGGGTAATAGACTTATTGGGGTTATCACTTTGTGAGGTATATAAATGTCTAGTCACTGTGTTGTTTTGTATACCTGAAACTAATAAAAAAGAAAAACCAGGGAAAGATTTGCCTGACCATAATATCACTGGATTTGAAGAACCTTTAAGATGTATGGCAAGAATTTGAATTTTCATGTTGAAAGCAATTTGTTGTTTTAAATCAAGGATAATTTGAGATTGATAAATAGCCTTTGTGACTATTTCAATTTGTTACTCATGTGATGCGATTCATTCCTAAAGCTTTTTCTTTTACTTTATTCTCAGGGCAATGTGTCATTTTCTTGTTCACAACCACAGTCTGTGCCTGTGACTTTTCTCAGCCCCAGGAGTTACTTAGCACTGCCAGGATCTCCCGGGGAGGACGAGATTTCTGCTGCTTTTCAATTTCGAACCTGGAATAAGGCAGGGCTTCTGCTATTCACTGAACTTCAACTGGTTTCCGGGGGTCTCCTGCTCTTTCTTAATGATGGAAAACTGAAGCTGAGTCTCCACCAGTCGGGAAAACTACCCAGTGACATCACAGCAGGTAATACGTGTATTCCTGTAGGCAAAGCATATGTGTTGGAAAGATTTGATTATCCCTCTGTCCTTCTCCATAAAATTTTATGTATAACCATAATATTAATATTTGTTTGATAAGTGAATATCTGCGTTAATAAGATTATCAGTAGTCTTCCTTAGAGGAGCTTGATTCTAATTTCCTTTCAAATATGGCCGCAACACTAGCAGTTCTTATTAACCAAAATGATATTTATGGGGAAATAGAAATTTCCTTCTATGACCTTCTTGCTCACTTCAGATAAATCAACGTATGCTGAGAAAATGTGTTTTTTTTGGGGGGGGGGGAATGTAAAAGACTGAAGTGGGTCGAAAAGTTTACTGGGTGTCTTCAGTGGAAAACTAGGCATTGTCTAATATATCAATAGCTATTAGTTTTACCTGGTCTGTGAGAGAAAGAGAGAGGGCTTTCTTGTATCTCTGTCTCTTTCTCTACATTAATGTTGTAAAACCTAAATACTTAGTCAAAGTAACTTTACTTACTGATGTATTCTGTACAGAGTTGGATATATTTGGGGAGAGTAAAATGATTCATGCAAAGTTCCTCTTTGGGGCACCAAATGGAGTTCTCGTCACTTCTAGGCAGTATAGTATCATTTTAATGATTCAAAGTAATATAATTAAGAAGACTAGATGAGTGTCTGGAAAATTAATGTCTAATTTAGGTCAGTGCTTTGGGTGAAGGGTATTTTTGTCTCTTCATTAAAATTATATAATTTTTGACAAGGGATCTCCATCACATTTTCATAGATACGGAATAACATCCAAGCCAAGCAACTGGAGGTTACATTGGGGTAAATTGCTATATCAATTTAATAAATGATCTTTAAAAACAATTTGAAGATGCCATTCTACTACTCTTCTATATTAACTGTGACCAAAATTAATAGGCTATGACTGGGAGAGGAAAAAAAGTTAAAATACAGTTGAAAACTAAATATAAGAAAAACAACAATTATACAAATGGATACACAAATGTGTAGCCTTTATATATCTTTTTTGTTGTACGACTGCTTAAATGTGGGAGCTGAACATTCAGTGTTAATTATAATTTTTAAGAGGTACTATGCTGTGACTTTTTAATGTAATGGGGTAGATTTGCAGGCTTGACAGAGGAAATAAATCAGTGTTGTATTAATAATTATTAGGTTCCCTAAAATGAGGGCCTAAAAATGTAAGCCTGCCATTAATGTGTAGTTTATTGTGATTTATTTGACATCCCCAGAAGTGGTTATATTCATAGCCTAATTCTCAACATTTTAAAGAAACTGTTTCAGAACAATGAAGCTAGTTCATTTCTAAACACTTTACGAGCATGTATATTTAATAAATTACTAGGTGTACATCTATATAGAATATACTGAATGATATAAAAATCTCTAAATTAATGTTTAAATCCATATACAACGTAATCTATTATGACATCATATGACTTACTGTGATTGTTTTCATACCTAATAATGAGCCTAGACTAAGTATGATTATGAATATAAAAAATTGTTACACTTCAGGTAATACAGTTAGGCCTTTTACTTCATCATTTCCCTACACTCATGTTTTCTAGTTTCTTTCAAAATATTAATTTTTGCTAGTTTCCGTGAGGCAAGTATATTTTGCATTTGTAGTAGGCTGTTTAAATGGTAGTTGAATGGGTGGCCAGTTTGTTCTCTTAGGGAAAGACTTACCATCCTATGTTTCACCTGTACAATGTTTAATGATTAAATCAGTTGTCAGCATGTATTATAATGACTCTTTAAAGAGCATCAATTACTTATTGGTAGATTAGTGCCGTATTTTACTAAATCTTTCCGGTATAAAAGGATGCCTTAATTTTTATTAACTATTATAAATTACTAATTTTATGTTTTAAAAACTCAAAATTTTAATGTTTTACAATGGAATAAAAATTAAATTGTGTTGAGGAAAAACTGAATTGTACAAATGTTTGAATTATCAGGCTGCAATTTTAATGTGATAATACAGTTTTGCAAATTGTAATTCTTTGGAAAATATGTCAGCCTGTATCGTTTTTGAAATATTAAAGATATTATATTAATCCAAGTAAAAAAAATATTAGCAGTATTACAAAAATCCCTTATGACACAAAATACATTCAGTCCTTATCGCTTTTATAGATGTCAAAGCAAAAATCATTCAGATAGCATCAAAAACCCAATAAACAACACATATATTGTTACATGTTGTTATGTTGTATGGTGATGTTTTTCTATTGAAAACAAATTCTTCATTGTCAAATTTGAGATTTCTGCTATGATTTTCGCATTTCTGCTGCTGCTTTTTGCCTGAAGGTGAAAATCAGGGCTATGAACAAGCACTTTGCTCCCACGGGCAGGACCTGGCAGCTGTGAGCTTGCAGAATATGAGATGTTTCTGCATTTTTCATTTACTAGGTATTCGTGGTTCTTCTGGCCCTGGCAGTGGAGCAGCCATCTTGATTTGCCTCACCCAGGAGAAGCCTTTTTATATTCCCCCTTCTTTCACTGTTGGAATATTCCTACCCTCTTAGGTTGTAACCCTGTCACTCCCTTAAACTCCCACTTTGCCCTAAAGTGAGTGGTACCAATGACCTCCATATTTTCTTTCATCTTGGCAAGAGCTACTGGTATCCAGTGGTTTGGATCTTTGATCCTGGTTAGTGGGAAAAAGAAATCTCTGGCACTGAAAGGTATTTGGAAACAGGCAAAACACTTCAGCTGTCCCTTGGATAGTGGCCTATATATAGTATAATTGCCTTTTGCATCATTGCAAAGAACCCATGCTATACTTTTTCTTTGTATATCTCACTCCATGGCTGCCTATTCTAGTCTTATGAGAGAGTCATGGTGGCTAAGCTCTTACAATATTTCTGTAGCAATGTAGGAGTGCTACCAGAAGGTTATATATGAGGAGGAGCGGATATAAACCTTCCTCCTCCTGCTGTATTTGGTGTGTTCTCATGGTTTGGGCCTGAGAGTGTGAGAAAAAGAGCATGAGAGTGAGTGGGAGAGGAAGAGGGAGAGAGAGAAGGAAAGGGAGAGGGAGAAGGATGAGGAGAAGAGGAGGAGGAGGAGAGAGAATAGAAAAGAAGGGAGAGGGAGTGAGTGGAGGGAGAGGGATGGGGGAGGGAGAGATTTCTGGTACACAATCCTATTCTCTCTGACTAGCTGCAATTGCAAGCACTTCCATTCATTATTCCATTTTTCTGTTATTCCATTTAGAGCTGCCAATGCTTCCCACCTAAAGACCACAGTGATCACACCTGTAATCAAGCAAGCTGGGTTTATTGCTTATTGTAAAAGGACACTCACCCTGGGGAACCATGGGGGTGTCTTCATTCAAAGGTGTTAAGGATGATTTATTATAGAAGGAAATGGAAAATTGCTCTAGATTAAAAGCTGCCAGGAAGTGAGGGTAATTGTATGATTAGCTATCTTTGTAAATATTATGTAGAAAGATGGAGGAATGAAGTAAGGCTAAAAAAAAAAAAGTTGCCATTCATATTATCCAGGAGAGGAAGTTTGGTATTTTTGTGGTTTTCACCATATTCTTGCTTTTCATCTGTGCTTAGACAAGATTATAAAATAGTCTTGATTTTTTGGGGGCGTCCCATCTCATTGTTGTCACAGAGTGACCTTGTCTGGTATTGATGTGCTGGGTTTTGTTCAGCAGGAGAACACCAAGGCCACGCTGAGTGCCCTCCGACTGCTCAAACCACGAAGGCCCAGCTGAGGGGCCAGGCCAGTTCCTAGCTCCCTTAGCAGCTGCTTTTCTGTTTCTCAGAGTTAATGGTTTAACATGAGCCTAAAAATAAAGAGACCCCCTGTCCTGTAGGCAGGCAGAGCAGAGTGTGGGTTTTGGAATCAGCTCAGCCGCTGGATACTACCTGAGTGATTTGTTTGTCCTCCTCAGGCCTCACAGCCTCCATATTTAAAATGAGAATAACAACAGCAGTGTTGAAGACTACATGACACAGTGCATATAAAGCACACAGTACCTATTATGAATGATAGTTCAGTAAAACTGTTATTTTCGTAGTATTCTACCAGCAACATTCCCCCTCCCCCAGACTCAGAAATTGTAAGCGGTGGAAGCAATATATTAGAATTAGCATTTAGTTACCTAATATTATGATCGAGAAAAAAAAATACAAGCTCCACCATTCCTCTTTCTCCTTCCCCTCTTTCGCATACTTTTGAAAGGGGGGCTCACGTCTCATCCCACCTAAAAGTGGGAAGGAGTTGTATGTATATTTCAAAAAGAAAAAAAACAATCTGATTTAAACATTATCCTTTCATTATACAGAGTTAGGTGAAATGTGTTGAACAGGTCCTTCATTATTTAATTGGAGTAATAAATCCTGTTGATGGGGAATAAATTTCCTCATCATAAGTGAATGATGTCTATTACAAACGAGGCTTGAGAATAACTTTCTGAAGGTCTCCCCACCAACATAGCACAACTCTATAACCTGCAAGCTGGGCAGATGGGTGCATGTAATGTGCCGAACTACCCAGTGGGCTGTTCTGATAGTCTTTTGTTCTTAATTTGAATTGGGTTTGATTTTGACAGAAGGAATCTCGGAGCTTCTGGCTTAATCCTGCTGCCTGTCCAACCCAGCAGCTACCTAGAGCACTGCTATTCAAAGTGTGGTCCCTGGCATGGCACTGGTTTAGGGAAATTCTTATCACCAAGATGAGTACAGAAACTGAGATGAAGCTCTTCAAAGCTGCTATAGCAATAAGATATCACAACATCTGGTCAGCGGGATTGCAGTTTATGTCTTCTGGATTTAATTATTTAGTAATTCGTTTTTATTGAATTTGATAAAAGTATCAATCCACAATAGATTGGAAAAGAAAAATGTTCATCCCCTCAGGTAGTCTGGGAAGCACTGCCCTAGACCAGTGGAAAGCCTAAAATGAAATACTATTGTCGAAAAGTCATGCACACAGGCACATCCAGGCTTTGAAAAAGAGATGGTAGAAGACATGGGTGGGACAGAGAGAGTGGGAAGTGTCTGTGTGTGACGTAAAGCTCAAAACAAGGATTTTTCACTCTAAATGGGGACTCTTGAAGCACTGGATGACAAATCTGGGACATTTGATTTATTTTAGTCCAATCTTTTGCTGTCAGGAATTACGTAACTTTATTCAGCCCTCTATTTCAGAGTCTACTCTTAGAAAATATGTCTAAAAGCATCTAACCTACATTCTTCAGTTTTCAGGTCTTTCTCATTATCTTTTACAAACCAAACCAGAGTTAAGTCTTTGAAAATCTTTTTTTGCTTTATAGATGGAATGTGAAAATGAGCATTCATGCCCAGGATACAATTTGTGTTATACTATAATAAATGAGTCCAGGACAAAGAGCTTAATAGCCTAAGGGAGCTTCTATGCATTTTTTATCTGAAAGCTTGTGGTTGAAAATAGCTGAAGAAATAAAGAAATTGCACATAATATCAGAAGGGAGGCCCATGACCTTTGAGTTTAATAGAGTACTTATATTTTTGTTTATTAATTTGATCAGAGTTGAATAGTCAATGGATGTAAAACTTAATGATAAATCCACATCAGAGATGTTTTAAATTCCACCTGTCTGCCAAGTATTCAACCACAGAGCCCCTGTAGAATTAACTCCCTTTAAGAGGGAAAGACGACACCATGTCATAGATTCATGACCCTGGGACTGCCTTTGGAGGGGCTAAAGATTGTTTTTAGAGGTGATAATAAAACCTTGATTTTTGATTATAGCAATTTTTGATTGCATATATAAACTTGGGAAATACAAAAAAATGAATAAAACCAGTTTGCCTTCATGCAAAAAATTACTGTTTATTTGTAGGGATATTTTCTTTCAGTCCTTTCCCATATTTATACAAAAATTAGGACTGTAATTAGAATTATGCATAGAGAATCGATTCTCATTATTCACAACAGTTATGTTCTATAAAGTTGACATGCACGCTGGATTAGCAAATGCTGAACCATCGCTCCTAGGGCTTCTAGCACAACATTTTTGTCAACCAGTCGATACATAATCTTGTTTTATGTGTGATTCTGTTTATACACACCTTAATGTATATTGTTGACTCATTAACATGGAACTCATGGCGAACAGCAACATAACTCAGGCCTGAACGAAGCTTATCTAACACACATATGATCTGAAGGTACATCACAGCCCTTGTGCCCTTAGGAACACGAGACAACATTTTATCACTATGCTCAGGGGCTTTTAAATGGCAAAATCACCAACAAAACACAAAAATGTGAGAAAAATATGTTTATGTATGAGAGCTGAAACAAGCATCGCCTTGTTTTACTTTAGCTGTAAATATGTGTACCAATCAATTCACATTTTTCTCTGCTCTATGCATTTCTGTGAATGACTTCCAATGTGCCCCAAGTATTGATTTTGGGGTTCCAAATAAATTATGGCAAGTAGGTGAATTTGCAGGTAGCGAATCTGCAAATTATGAGGACCAACTTTGTAAATAGTGGTCTTTGCACACTCCTTTATTTTTTAACTTTTCATTATATTGGTAAACTTGCAATATTTGTTTTAGTCTCTTCAAATATTTTTGTAATGATTGCCTTGATATTCATTATTATACTGTAATCTTATAAAAGATGATCACATAAAAGTGTAAAAAAGCAGAAAAGTCATTGTATTGGGTATAACCTAGAATTTTGGAAAATATCTGTGCTCGTCCTAAACCCCTTCTTAAAACTAAATTACGTGATGGAAGCAGAAAATTAGTCCATGCCAAATAATTGAAAGATTTTAACCATTTAGGGTTGTCCAAAGTTGGGGATATTGTTCTCTCTATTGAAGCCCTAAGAAAGAAAGATAATAAAGCACCATTTTCCCTGTAGAGGGTATTGATTTCCGATTTGCCTTCTTTTCCTCTCTTCCTTTTTTAAATTTTTTATTAATAGATGTGAGTGTTGTATTTGATTGAGTGATATGTATATTGCTGTTTCTAACTAACTGCTTATTCTGTTCACTGTTGAGAGAGATCTCTGAACCTATGTAATCTCCCCTAGGTGTTGGATTAAATGATGGGCAGTGGCATTTCATCTCCTTATCTGCCCAAAGGAATCACCTGAGTGTGGCAGTGGATGGCCAGGTGGCCTCTGCTTCTTTCTCCCTGGGGCCTGAGCAGATTTATTCAGGTGGCAACTATTATTTTGGAGGTAAGAGAAGAGGTCAGGTAATATGGACAATTGAACCATATTTTCAGTTACTACTGCTGTGTCTTGGAAACGTCATCATATCTCACCTAGTGTCACTACTATGGAATAGTTTCTCACTTTCTTTGAACATAGAAATGTTGAGTTGTTTATGGTTTCTACAATGAGATTAATTGCAATTAGGCTGCCCTCTTCAGTTCTTACTTTCAAACTTTGTTATATTTTCCTAATGCTAAATGGTCATTATGTGTCTTTTTTCTGAGTTTATGGGCTGATTTTATTGCAGTATTTTCCTGATCATGTCTCTTAGCATCTCTGGAGCATTCTTATTGCTTTCCTACTGCCCTGTACAGAAGGGCACTGTTACACCAATGGACAAATAATCTAACTTAATTAGCCATAGAAACCTCTTCTCTTTGCTAAATGATAATGCACTGACTGATACATTTGATGAAATTTGGGCATCAGCCTTCAACACCAGGCCATCTCTCTCAAAGAGCAAAAACAAATGAAGCACTTACTTGCCCAGTGGATGTCTGATTGAACTGAAAGATTGGAAAGGAAACCTTGGAAATGGAAATGAATCTATAGCATTGAAAAGTTAAAAGAAAATGTCACATCATTTACCATTAGAAAGGCAAAGTTGTAAAACTGTTAATGGTAAGACTTATTTCTAATCATGACTCGAGGTGTTTTTTTATTGTCGTTGTTTTAAATTTTAATTGTTACTTCTGTTTAAAGTTACTTTTTAATTTGGTGCAAAGCCCAACATTTATTATTCATCAGTAAAATACAAATTCCTTTCTAAGAATTGACAGTAGGCACCTAGATCATGAATCATTCATCTGATATTAAGAGCAAACAAACAAACAAAACCCTACATAATCCATTACTATGGAAGGCAGCATAGTGCCAACCGCCTTAAAAGATGTAATTACTTCCTTTAGTAAGATTTGTACATTTCTGAACCAAGTTGTTTATAAAACCTTGGGCTATATGATTGATTTTATGGCAATCCATAGGAACACATTCCTTTAATAGATGGTAAGATATATAGACCAACTTAACCAAGAGCTTTCACTTCAAAGAGAAAGATTTAGAAGCACTAATAGATAAGGGGGGGAAAAAACAAGCACATTGTTAAATGATGCCAAAAAAAAAAAAAGTGATAAAAATAGTAGGCTGGATAAAAGTGTAAATCATGAAAATAGGATCATCTGTCTTAAAGTATTTTACATCCATGTTCAGATTTAACGATGCCTATTTTTTTTGCAGACAATTTTGATTGCTTTTATTCATACTCGTCATGTTTTATAGTGAAATAAATCACATGTGCACTCTGTAATATTGATTGTTTTTATTATACTACATATGATATACACAATTATATTTAAATAAACTTTTAAGTTGTGAGTATAGTTTTAGATGTACCCAAAAGGGGCAGAGATGCACAGCGAGTCCCCGTATGCCCCATACCATCCCCTCTGTCTCTCACCTCTTCCGTCATACATACAATTTAAAGAATTCGAATTGCTCTTGTGAAAATACACTTCCCCACATGCATTTCCCAGCTTCAGAAAGATAACATTACCAGCATCCATTTGTGCTTCCAGGATCATATTGCTTCCTCTCCCCAGGTACACACTGTGTTCTTGAATTGGGGGTTTATTCTTTCCCTCATCACCTTTATAATTTGACATTCATTAAGGTGTTTCTAAGTTTTTAAACAATATACTGTGGAAGCTTCCATAATAAAATGATAACATCAATATTTTTTTGTTTTTAAATAACCAATCTTAAGTTCACTTAGGTATGTCTGTTTAATCAGTCATCTTCTCAATTGGTACCCTTCAGTCCCAGAATTATGTTAGGTCTTGGCATGAGATTCTGGTCATTAAATACATGCCCTGCAAACTCCAACGCACGCTGAGATTTCCAGGGCTGGGTGCAAGGGGCTAAAAGAAAGCAGAGGACTCAGCTGCTCTATGTTTCCCCTTCCTCCCAGCCTTGTGCCTCCAGCACCCCGCAGAGGAGGTCTGTCCTTCTCGAAGCCCATGTTGGGCTTTTGGGCTGGTTATTCTGCATCCTGGACGTGGACTGGAGAGTGGGGAGAAGGTTCTGAGTGGGCATATCACCTTAACCTGTGGGGCCTCTTGGGGTCATGGGCAAAAGCATGACGGGAAGATGGCTAGAATAGGGTCCCCCAAAGTGCAGGACTGGCACAGGGGCCCTGATTGCCTGAGTGGTACTGGCAACGGGGTGACCAACTCGCCCCAGTTTGAGCACTGAAAGCTGGGATTCCTGCGAGCACCCTTCCCACCCCAGGGTGAACTGTGACCATTGGTCTCCCCAGAAAACTTTGTGTTTTGTGTGGATGAGGGCCCCCTTTTTTACTAGGATCTGTTTTATCTAGGTGGAAGGCTTTTATTGGGTAGTTAATTCTTCAGCCAGTTTATCTGCTAGTAAATAAATATGCCACGTTCTGAGACACTTCCTATCAGTTCTCCTTCGCTTCTCTTTAAATTCAATGGCAAGTTTCCAGTTGTCTTACCAGCAAATGGTCAGTCTAAGCTGACTGCGGGGCCTGCTGCAAAGGAGCAGGGTGTTTCAACAGACTTGGTTGTATCTCCATTCATTATAAGTTACACAGAAGACTGCAAGTTCAGGAGCAACCCACACCAAACCCCAATATCTGTCCATCATTTTACACTTTTTTTCTGCCCCCTCAAATGCATGCTTTTCAGAAAGTCAGACTGCCTCATGGTCAACTTTTATCATCTATAAATTATAAATTTTAAACCTGGGTTCTCCAGATTGAGGTTGGATGTCTAATTTCTGTACCCTCCTCTATGCAATCTGTTGTGCTATTGACTGACACACACGACAGCACAAGCTAGAGTTGCCAAACTATGTGCAGAATTCTCACACCCCTGCTTGTGCAGATCAAACGTTATCCATCCAGTGAGCTGACTGCATCACCATGCAGTGAAACCCGACATCTCACTCCTGGCACAGTGACACACAGTGATCATTTATCTGTCATCCTCAGAGGTGCTTAACATGCTGACTGCCTCTGCTAATGGATCCATCCATTAATTCAGCATTAAGTATTCCCCAGAAATCTTCATATTTTAGAACTTTCATCTCAAACGGGTTTCGGGCTGAACTCCTCTCTGCTATTGCATTATATTAACTTGTAGATGCCTGTCATCACGGAGTAATGAGACTAACCTAGCTTGAACCTTTCTTTGTTCTTAGCATCTCTTGCTATTAAACACTGTGGTTAGGGATATGAAGTACCTCATGATGTGAGGGTGTGCTATCTGTAAAGTTCCGTGACCTTTCCGTGTGACTACAAGTTTTCTTAGCTTCGTTTCCTACAGGCACGTTGCACAATTTATTTTATTCTGCAATAGTTTGAAATGTGTCAGGAAACACCACCTGGAGAAAAGGAGATTAGCATAGCTGTTTATATTCCTGGCATATTGTAGTTGCCCCCAAATATTATTGAACTAGTATCCTCTCAAGTTTTATTTTAACATTCTTAATTGGTTAATAAGTCATCTAGAAAACATACAGAGATATGGTAACCATATCCTACACCACAAAAGTGATTTAAGCACTGAAAATGTGTGTGGTATCATGTACAAATAAATTGATACTCAAAAGCTTTCATTACCTTTTCTTGATGTGTTACATTTGAAATGTCATCCTCTCCATGGGTTAAAATATAACATTTCAATGTATCTGATAACAGTTTTGACTATGAATCTGGCCTTGAATTGCCATGTAAATGCATTTTGTTAGGGAAATAAAGCATTAGGGATAAATATTCTTAGTCAAAATATTTAATTATATTGGACATTCGCACGTAGAAAACTAGCATGGATTGTACAGAATTATGAAGTTGCTGATTCATTTCTTATTCTTTGAAATTTTAATAGTGGTTGACAACCATAACAACAAAGAAAGATTAATGAAAAATGCATAAGTATAATATATGAGTTCATACTCCATAAAATTATTTATTTCACTTGAATAGAGAAACACTTAGAACATCATTAAACCCCAGACAATCATGGTCAATATTATAGTTCTTTATTATTTAAATAGTTAGTAGCAGGTTTTAGATGTGAGGGGAAAATAATCAATATAAATGGAACATTCTTTTATGAGGCAAAGAATAAATAAAAACAAACAGTGAAGTGTTTTTGACATTAAGTCACTGTGATTTATTAAATGCATACATACGAGTACATGGCTCTTATATGCATATGAAAATAAAGCATTTAAGTAAACTAGTTGGTAATTTTATTCCAAGTCAATATAACTTCTTTTTCAAATAGTTAACTTTAAATATAAAAGCATTTCACCATTATTGATTTATCTTTTCTTATCTACAGTGCACATTTTCATCCTTTATACTCTTCTTTTTGTGTTCCAAAGACTAAGTTTCTACATTTAAGTTATATATAATTTCATACTGCTGACTAACATGTTTAGGCTTCTGGAGCTAATATATGCACACATTTTAAAATTTGGATCAAATTAATATCCCTGCACACAATTATTATAACAGTAGTCATTTTCTGTGAACTCTATGATAATAAAGAGAGCTACATTGTATGAGTTGCAATTTGTAATTTAGAGCGAACTAATGATGACCGCAATGGGCTTTTTCTCCCTCTTTTAATTTAAGAAAATAATGAAACCCCTATTTTATTTTTTTAATGAAGTGTTCTATGATACTGACTCCTGACTCATGATTTTACTTTGATTTTATTCCTGGTTTTACTTTGTTTCTTTTTGTTTTTATCAGGTTGTCCTGACAACAGCTTTGGATCCAAATGTAAAAATCCCCTTGGTGGATTTCAGGGCTGTATGAGACTCATTTCTGTCAGTGACAAGCTGGTAGACCTGATTTCAGTTCAGCAGGGGTCTCTGGGGAACTTCAGTGACCTTCAGATAGACTCATGTGGAATCACAGACCGGTAAGAA
Source organism: Hipposideros armiger (assembly GCF_001890085.2). Lineage (NCBI taxonomy): Eukaryota > Metazoa > Chordata > Mammalia > Chiroptera > Hipposideridae > Hipposideros > Hipposideros armiger. The sequence goes on along the minus strand of NW_017731452.1, from coordinate 2,211,518 downwards.
CCATCTCACTTCTTTTTTTTTTACCTGACCTGTCCATTGTTAAATGTTAGGTAGCAGATTAAAATTTATATGTAAAACATTTTTTTAAAGATTTTATTGGAAAATTGGGGGGAGGGGAACAGCATTGGGAAATCGGGGAAGGGGAACAGACAGGTAGACAAGTTGCTGTTTTGTTCTTCAGTCTAGCTGTGGAGGACGTCGCTTCACTGGCCCATGTTGGTATGATCATTGTGCTCTTCCCTGGTGAGGCAATCGGTCACCAGTCATTGGTTGGCCGCTCACAGCGGCTCCCGGTAGCTCACACCAGCTACCAGCCACTCACACTGGCTGCCAGCCACTCACGTAGCTCACAGAAGCCCACGGCAGCCCATGCCGTTGTAGGCGACTCACGGCAGCCCAGCTCCAGGTCGAGCTGTTGTTCATCATCTTAGCTGTAGAGGGCCGAGCATCACTGGCCTTCAATGTGGATCCGAACCGCAGCCCTGCTGCTCAGAGCTGGCGCTCCCAAGTGAGCTCTTAACCAGCTGAGCCACTTGGCCGGCCCTATGTAAAACAGCTTTTTCTCCTCCTTTCCACCATTTCCTGTTCCACAGGAAATGGGTTATCTTCACATGAGAAATAAGAAAACTATGCCTTTAGTTTTATACTTCATAGCTGCAATGATTCAATTTAGATAGAAGACATGTGACCATGTTATTTATAGGTGCACATGCTACCAATTCACAAAAGATAAGGTTGATGCTGCTATAAATTTAGGTGGGTATAAATGTATCAAAAATATATCACTAAACTCAATAGCTTAGGATACCCTAACACCAATATTGATCATAAGGTACCAATAAATCGGAGACCTATCTGGTTGGTTATCAAGCTCCCTTTTGCTTCTCTGACAGCTGAGTAATATATTCAGAGGCATAGAAATTTAACTGGCTGCTGTGCTCTTAAAGTGTAAAACCCATTACTATTTTCTTTGCAGGAAATATGAAAAAGAACCTTTCCTCTGGAAAAGTGTGGAGCTGTAGTATTGATCAAGATGTAAGGCTGATCCAGTAGTTTCAATAGTAATTCCAGGCTAGGACATGGTAGTGCAAAATTTGGGAGTTAATTGTAGAGGACAAGCAATTTTTATTGGGTCGTTGGAAAAGTCATGACGCATTTTTGCAATGAAAAACAGAAAAATACATCATGACTTTTCCGACAACCCAATAGAATGATAATCGAAAGTGAATAATTTAAAAACATTTTTAGGCATGGTCAACTTTAGCCAACTAATCTTTCCACTCATGCTTTAACATCAAGGCTGTTAATTTTAGTTAGTTATTGAGTTCAGCGGAATGTCATGGCCAGCCATTACAGATTTAAAAAAATTAAACAGTGTGTCACATTTAGCCCCTATCCTGTAGTAGTGTTCAGTATATATTTTGAATAAAATCATAAATTCTGAGTTTTAAAAATAATTTTTTATTTGGATGCAACATTTATGAACATAAACACTCATCTATTTATATTTGATAGACCATTTAGTCTATCAGTGTCTGTTGATCCTATTTTGAACACTAATTGATACTGTGATGTCCACAGAAAATAATTATAATGTTATTTAACAATGGATTTGAAGGACATCATTTCCTCTGTAGGAATACACATTTATTTAACCCAGTTTGTAGATAAAAGTAATCCTTTCTAAATGAAAGATGATACGTAAAGGGACAATTTAGACAATAAATCTAAATTGGCTTGGTTTTGAAATTAAATGAAAGTGACCTTTTCTATAGTCAGAGCCATACCAGCTCTGGAGCCTCAATTCAGTTAAGGTGGGGGGCTCACTTACAGTGGCAGGGGGCCCCCACCTCTGATGGTAACAGCCATCAGAGACCAGTGGGGAGGTTCGGTCATCCATATCATGAATGATGGTCATGTTGACTGCCTCAGATTGCAGAAAATTCTTTGGGTACAAACAGACCCATACTTCTCCTGTGTGGTTACTCTGGAGTGGCCATTTTATACAAGGAGTCCATGTTTCCTGCTTTCTGGAGGCACACACTGCTTTCTGTAAGACACAGCACACCTGGAGAAAGTATGGTTTTAATATCACACCTCAAAAAGACTTCAGTGAGCAAATTATTCATAGGTCTTGACTACACATTTTTTTTTAAAGAAAAACTTCAGGCTAATGGTCACTCTGACAATTTTTTTTAAAACCACAAAAATCAAAGTAACTTTTATATTTGCATATGTTTTAAATTTCCAAATATATCTCTAAACTCATTCTTTCAGACTCAGGAGAAAATATAAACAGTTGTCTTTTGGTATTCATGGGGGATTGGTTCCAGGATTCCCCACAGATAGCAAAACCCATGGGTGCTCAAGTCCCTTATATAAAATGGTGTAGTATTTGCATATAGCCTATGCATATCCTCTCATGTATTTAAATTATCTCTATATGACTGAAATCCATAATACAATGGAAATGCTATGTAAATAGTTGTTGCACTATATTGATTAGGGAATGATGACTAGAAAAAGTCTGTACATGTTCAGTGCAGACACAGCCATCCTAGGCCTTAGTACATTGTACACATCAACAACAACACATTTTCTTCCTGAATATTTTCTATCCCCTGTTGGTTGAATCTGTGGATGCAGAACCTGTGGATACAGAGGGCTGACTACATTTATTTATCTTGGTTTTACACACTATACCTATTGACATAGCTTCCAAAGCATTATTAAATAGCACATTTAAAAAAATTAGTATACAAGCTCTGTACTAAGCATTTAACATAAATTTGTATTTAAGCTTGTGTGTGTGTGAACGAGTGTGTGTAAGGAAGAAGTGAGTAAGGACTGTGTGAATGCATGTGTGAATGACCTTACAAGTACGTGAGTGTGATAAAATGGTGTGGATGTGTGCCTGTATGTGCATGATGTATGGATTAATGTGTAAGGAGTTAGGGGTTGTGTGGGTGAGGATTTGTGCAAGTATGTAAGGAGCTTTCGGATATGTGAGTGAGTTTATGAGTGTATATGTGTATGAGAAACTGTGCAATGACTATGTTCTAAAATTAATTAATAAGTATGTAAATTAATCCTTACAAAAACCCTTAGACCCTGTTCTTAGTAGTATTTATTTTTTTATAAATATGGAAACAGATACACAGAGAGGTTAAGTAATCTGGCTAAGAAGACAGGGCTCAGTATCAAATCTAAGCTATCTGGTACTAGGAAATGTCTACCTGTTATACAGTCCCCCTGGGTACACATTAACATTTATTATGGTTAATATTTAATCTATGTATAGTAAACTCCTAATTTTATGGTTTAATAAACTGTAATTACAAACAAACAGGAACATTAAGCTATATTTTAAAATTTGACAGGAACAAAAACAATGTAGTTCTTATTTTTGCTGTCACTAACTTTAAGTTGGCTCAAACTCACACTTACATAGTCATCCACATACACTACGCGTATAAACTAACATAGTCGTTGCACAGTCTCTCACACATGTACACATGTGCTCACTCACATATCCAAAAAGCTCCTTCCTACACATAGTCCTGAGACACACACTCCTTGTACACACATCCACACACCTCCTCACACATTACCCATACACGTGTACACTCACACACGCACATTCTCACAAACTCACACCATCTTTACACACCCACCCATACACTCATAAGGTCGTTCCCACCCTTCTTACACATGCATATCTTCCTAATGGACCATCACTCACACACTCACACACACACACACTCACCTAGAAACCCTTCCCATTGTCCTCTGTGGACATACACCTACAGGGCAGGTGGCCCTAAGTCCAGGAAACCTGGGTGGGGGATGACTGATGGGGGAGGGCAGTCAATCCCTCTATGGAAATGAGGGCAGAACTGCAAAGGGAGCTGCCATCCATGTCCCCATGTCCATGTCTGTGTGTCTTGGCAGGAACCCAAATGGCGCTGGGGCAGGGGTGTCAGTTGTTAGGGCATAAATACTGACTACAATAAGTTGCTTGGACCTAAAGCACTTATTAAACAAAAGAATTAGGCATATCTTTTGACATCAGCACTTTAAGACTATCTGCTGATTGGGGAAGGTCACCACCTCAGCCCTGACATTGCCTATCTGTTCCCAAGTGCAATAAAGCAGAAGGTGTGCTTTGTCCTTGGTCTCAAATGACACCAGAGCTACAGAGACTCCTGATGAGAATTGAGGCCCCTGGGTCACAGCATTCACCGTGGCAACCTCAGCAGGCCCAGCGACCTGCTCCTGGCTTCCCCAGCCTGCAGCCTTCAGACCTCCACCATGCTCTTCTCCCAGTCCACGGCCACCAGCCAGTGCTTGGGCTTGGGCCTCGAGCCTCCATTGCACCATCTACCCGCCAGGCTGGTCCTGGCCTCCCACCAGTCCCTCGCCCCCTCTCCTTTTCCCCCCGAGAAGCCCCTTAATCCTTCCCTTGTTGCTTCGCCCTTATGCTCACATGTGTGTTTATTCCCCTGCTGACAATTGATCTGAAGATCAGAGTGTCATTCTGTCTCCTGTAATACTGAAGATGGCTTATTTAGTTGGGGGTGAAAGGAAGGGTGGGGTAGGGGTGAGGGGCTGGTTCTTGTTGATTTCATGGTTTTGAGGAAGAAGATGAGATTTGATTTCAGGTGGTCACCATATCCTAGGGCCCATAGACACCAAACTGTTCAATTTTCCTACATGTAATAATGTTATACAGATTTTTGCTTCAATATCATTAATTCCAGCCACGTTTTACATTGTGTGAAAGTATTTTGAAATTTATATTAGAATGGACAGGGAATCAGGATAAACCAAAATCGTACACGTCACTTCAGCTTTGGGCATGTTGATGTATATATACATTTGTTCAAGTTCACAAGCAATGAAAATAATGATGGCAAAGTCTAAGGAAAATGCTAGAAACAAATGGGTTGATGGGTTGTTTTACTTTGCATTGAAGTGACTACTGAAGAGAAAAGTGTACAATACAATTGTTTAGAATGATAAAAGTGAACGGGCATCTTAAGATGACTAACCATAGAACTAGGAGGCCTATGGGTGGAGCTGGGCTCCCTGTTACTCTCTAGTCCTGACTTCCTGTTAAAACTTTATGGTTCCAACTTCCGGAACCATCTTGAGAAGAGCTCTGTTTTTTGCACATGGGCAGCCAACCAGAGGTGTGTGGCCAGAGGTGTGCATCCTCCTACTGCTGTGGTGGTTTTGTTTCTTTTTCTTTTTCCGAATAAACCCTCTTGTGGTGGACTACCTAGAGAATTATTTTGTCCAGTTGGCAAGAACATTTAGTGAGAATTAGCACTTCACCATACAATGTAATTTGCCATAGGCAAGAAAAGTCAAACAGAACTACTATATGATGAATTTAAATAAAATCCAAAACCCAGTTTTTCACATTGTATTAATAATTTAAAAATGTGAAAGTCAAGTCTGACTAACAAGAATCAAGGATAATGGATTTGAATCTTTTAGTAGCAGATCAATTAGAAATAGCACATGTATAAGTAAAGATTCAGTCTTTAGAATTTTAGGCATAGCCACTTAAGCCTGCCTCCCTTTAAAATATAGCCTCAGGTCTATTAAAGAACAGATTGCTATGTCCTTTTCTGATGACCAACTAGAGCTGTTATTGTTTTAATTTTAAAAAATTTTCCTCTTCTAGATTGTCATTGATTTGAAATATTTAAAATATAAATATATCATGAAACGTCCTTTGAATGAATTCCGATGGATCTATAAAAATGCTAAAATATATGTAAACTTAATTGGCATGGAAAGATGCCCATTATTTATTTGTGAATTTTTAAAAAGCAGTTGTAAACCAGCATGAATGTTATGATTAAATATATACATATGTGTATATACATGCACATATATGATAATGTATATGTGCATAATGTATATATAATGTATATATACATCATATAATGTATATGTAAACAGCACCAAATATATATGTTGTAGTGATAATTTTTATATATTGAGATTATAAACTATATTTCTTTTCTATTATTTCCTGGATTTCTGTATATTAGACATCTATTTTTTATATTATCAGGTAAAATCAATAATGTTATTTAAATTTGACAAAATCCTGTAAGCAAAACATGAAGTTTCCATGCTTCATTTTAATAAAGGAGGTGGCTGGTTTTGTAGTTTATTTTTTAATCTGGGATGAATGAGAACATTTAAAGCCTTGGACTCAATGCGTCATTCAGTAATTTTTTTCAGTGTCCAAAGCCGAAAGGTATACCTACAACTTTCACTTAAAAAGTGGTTTAGGTACAAACAACTTTATAAGTGTTTATGGCCTAACAATTTGATAACCCTTTAAAAAAGATTGTATATATAAAACTGAAAGCAACAAACAAAACAAACAAAAACTCATAGACACAGACAGCAGTTTAGTGGTTACCAGAGGGTAAAGGGGGAGAGGGGTGGTGGAAGAGGGTAAACAGGGTCAAATATATGGTGATGGAAGGAGAACTGACTCTGGGTGGTGAACATACAGTGCAATATATAGATGATGTATTACTGACATATACACTTGAAACCTATACAATTTTACTAACCAAGGATACCTCAATAAATTTAATAGAATTTTTTAAAGATTATATATATATATATATATATATATATACTTTTTTATATATATCTAATTTGAAAAATGTTTTTCCAAAATTACATATAACTTGAAAAAACATATATATAATTTGAAAAATATTTTTGTTTCACTTTTAATTAAACACAATTATTTAGTAATGCTACATGTTTGCTGTTGCGTACTGTACAACTTTTCAAAGCTTGGAATCAGTTCAGATCCTGCCACCTTCATTTGCTGTTTAACATTGACTTGACATAGTACTTTTTTTTTTTATCAACTACTAAAAGTTCAACTTCTAAAAGATAGGATGTCATTAAAAGGAACATAGTGCTATCTAATGTTGAAATTGAACTACCTCAAGCTAGCACACAGTGTTTGACAGATGTTGAATATGCCTGTATTTCTCTTGAAAAGTTAAATATCCGGGGAGCGCCTATGAGTTCAGTTCAGCACCCTGCCTGACACACTGCTTGGAAACGGTGTCCACATCATACACCTTCAACATCCCTGGATGTGTACACCAAGTGAATACAGATGTCCCTCCCTCCCACCTTCTTCTCTCCTGTCCTCTGTATTTCTTCTTCCTTTAAATATTCAGTGTAGTTAATCAGTCTGATTAAATGCTGTTGCTTTGCGTAAGCTGTTGATATTATTGGCAACATTGAATTGGTGTCACGTCACTTGGGGAAAAGCATGGGCTCTAAGAGAGTCGGACATGTTGAACATTAAGCAGGCACGACTACCTGAGAATTGGTTGAAATCTGGTGAATTTATTGAATCTAAGGTTTAGGTCTGTGAGTCAAGTACCTTAACAACAGACTGGATGATCATTAGTCATGTCAAATTTAGTCTTTATGCTACTGTTGACATTCCTCTTTCACATGTCCATGTACAAATGATCGATATTTTTATGATATCTCAAAGTGAAAAATAGTGATTGTGCCTGCCCCTTCATGTAGGTGTTTGCCCAACTTCTGTGAACACGGAGGTGAATGCTCCCAGTCCTGGAACACCTTTCATTGCAACTGTGCTCACACTGGTTACAAAGGAGCTACTTGCCACAACTGTAAGCCAAACACACCTGCTTGCTTTCTCCTCTCCTGATTTCCTTGTTCCATTCCCCTTTTCATTCCTATGTGTGCATATATGTCTTTGGATGTGCAACCACGTATTGGAATATACATCCCTGAATTTTAGCATCCAGTTGCTTTCTAGTTGACCCAACTCATTTAATCCTGACCACCACCCTAGAAGGTGGGTACTATTATTATCCCTAATTTACTCATGAGGTAATAGGGAGAGATTAATCGCCTTGCCTAAGGCTTCTTAAATAATTGAGCCACAGCGAGGATGTGAAAACTTGCAATTATGCTCCAGAGCCTGGAATCACAACCAGTGCACTTTTCCTACATTAGAAATCATGTTGTTGTTGTTTTCTGATGAAATGTTTGCGTGTGTTGTAAGACTCACGCCATTTTATTGTCCAGTTGTTTGGTACAGGTGCTGGGGAGACCGAAGGGCGTTAGTTGCAGTCATTAGCCTCACCCTCCTCAATCCCTTCACTGTACGCTGCTTTGTACTCCTGCCAGAGCTGAGATTGGAATCCCGAGCACCCAGTCCTGTGGGCTCCACAAGGGGCCTCTCAGAAGTCCTGTTCAGGGCTGCAGCTGAAGTTATGTTGAGCATCAACTTACATATTGCCTCATAAGATCATGAAGAATGTTTGCTGTTCCTGAAGCCACACCTCAGTGTAACCAGAGGCCGCTTGACAAAGGTCACCCAGCTAGTGGAGGGACTATATATTTTCATTTTTTTATGTCCTCCATCATCTGCATTATAGTAACTAACTCAAAATGAGAACTAATTGAATGTAATTTAGTTGACTGATTATTTGTCTTTAAGTGTTATCTATGGCTGAATCTAAATATAAACCCAAACAGCTCTGAGAAGAAAAAAACAAAAACGGATGATAACTAAATAATATATTTTCATCTGTGGCCTACAATTTGACCCAATCATTGAGTAAACTTATTAGGTTTTTGAGCAGGTAGTCTAAATGAAACTGAAGGCTTTTTAAAATTTGTTTGTTTGTTTGTTTTTGCCAATAACCATTCTTAGAAATGGCACCAGGTTGATAAACCTAGTATAGTGAAGCCTTCACTATCTTTAGCATGAGTAGAGGGAGGGGCAGGGATGGGTCTTTTAAAAACTATCATGTTGATTTGTACACTTGAAACTAATAAAAAAATAAAATTAAAACAAAATTTTATTAGGAAATATTATGTTAAACAATCATGTTATAAAATGTCAAGCAATACACATAGAGCGAAAGTACTCACAATTACCCTATTCAATCATGTGACCTTTCTAGTAGCCATTTTCAGTCCAATGTTATGTGTAGATTCTGCGAATACCTTTCAAGGAGTTTATGATCACAGGTGTGTGCATATAAATGTGTATGAATTAACCATTTTTACATGCCTGCTTCACTGCACAAAGTACAAATGACACTGGAAAGCAATCCATACCTATATTTCCTTCTATATAATATATAATAGGAAAAAATAAAACCATCAGATTATGGAGGGGTGAAGAAGTAATTTGATATGATTATATGAAATTTTTTTAACACTGCACAAATTAATTATTTTATTTTATATTGTCTAAAAACTCCTTAACATAGTTTTCAAAAATTTAGAATATGGTAGGGAAAGACATTCAGGGAAAGATTTATTTCTCATTTCATAGAACACAGAAGTTGATGGAAATTATCAGTACATTTGGCCAAGTATTCAGTGAGATTGTGCATCATATACACATGTTAATATCAAACCTTTACATGGAAAATATATAATCATATAATGAAAAACATCCAATTATGGATCAAAATACACTTAGACCACTTGGGGACAAATTTCATATAAATATTTCTTCTGCTTTGAATTTTAATTATCTTGAATTCTCATTACAGAGCATTAGGGAAAGCTTCTTTTGTAAATTACTTTTTAAATTATTGATGAGATTTGTAAACCATATTTGTTTTATATAAAAAGGGTTTTATCAGTAGATAATTTTATGTAAGAAAGGAGAATAGTTACATTATTTAAAACTGTTCTGTTGCATAATTATTGGGTAACAGCAGATTATTTAAGGAGATTACACTATTGTACTTTGGATGTTAGGTTATTACAAGGTGATACAGAATTAAGAATTCCAAAATGAATATTGAAAGACCCATTTGGATGGATTTCCAAAATTATACTTAGAAATGTCTTAACATTTAAAATACCTACCTTCTCTTTTGTTGTTCTATCTGACGTAAAAATAAATTTTTATTTCGACTGAATAATCTCATATTCCTTTAGTGATAAAAAATAATACCATAAAATACAACCTCATTCTCCCTTTTTTTCCCCTATCTAACCTATTTTCATCCATACAAATTTTCAAAAAGAGAATGATTTTTGTTTTAAACTATGTTTTACCTTTTCTTCTGGTCAGGAATGTGCACATTAAATTTTAAAACTTGGAATATTTTGTGTCTAAATCAAAATTTAAGAGATTAATTTTATACCATCCCATTTATGATGATCCATTGTTTTATTTTATTTGTTTTACAGCTATCTATGAGCAGTCATGTGAAGCCTATAAGCATAGAGGAAATACTTCAGGGTTTTACTATATAGACTCAGATGGAAGTGGTCCCTTAGAACCATTTCTTCTATATTGCAATATGACTGGTGAGTTAATCAACTTTCATTTAATAGTTAAATTTGCATGAATGCTTTAATCACAAAGTGAAAATGAAGCAAGTAGAAAATTGACCTAATTTGAATTTGATCAAAATGTATATTGTTCAGTAGAACTAACATAAATCATTAAAAAATAGTTTAATGATAATGATTTAAAATGTCATCATTATTTTCCATGCATGTATGTTTATAGAACGTCTAGTAATAAATGTATTTTATTAAGTCCTAAAACAAAAAGGATAGACTTTAGTCTCTGTGAAGATGGATGCATATGAAAGCTTTGAAAAATATTTACTTTTTAAATTTTGATAAACATGAAGTTTATTCTTGAATTCTTTACTTACATATATTTAAATAGGAACCAATAGTCATGGAAAATATGTTTCATTAAATTCAACATCCATTCATGATAAAAAAGAAAAAGAAAAGTCAATCAATTACAAATAAAAGGAAATTTCCTTCATATGCTGGAGCACCCACAAAAAAAAACCCTATAGCATATAACACAGTTTATGGTGAAATATTGAAAACTTTACCCTTGTTACCAGCATCAACACAAGGATGCCTGCTGTTATCACTGTTCTCCATTGTTTCGGAGGTCCTAGCCAGGGCAATAAAGCAAGAGAAGTGAATGAAAGATATAAGTACTGGAAAGGAAGAACTGAGGTTCTCAATATTTGTAGATGACCAGGTTATGTATTGAGAATATTCTAAACAGTCTACAGATATTTAGAATGATTACTGGATATCAGTTAATATGAAAATTAATTTATTTCTGTATATCATCAGTAAGCAATTAGAAAATGAAATTTTAGATTTTTTTTAATAGCATCAAAAATCTCAAATATGTGGTAATAAATCTAATGAAAGATGTGCAAGGCTTCTACATAGATAGGTATAAAATGGTCTTGAGATAAACTAAAATCCTAAATAAATGGAAAAATGTAAACTCAGTGTGGTGCAAATATCAATTTTTCCGAAGTAGACATCGATTCAGTACAAACCTCAATTAAAATTCCAGCAGGACATTTGTTTGCTGGTGGGTGTTATTCCTTAGGTGAAAACAAGCAAGCAGTTTCTAAAGTTTATCAGCAAATTTGAAGGGACAAGAAGAACCAAATTAACCTTGAAGAATAAAGTTACAGGACTCAACTCTACCAGGTATAAAGGCATTATACTGAAAGGCTAAGTAAGACTGTGTGATTAGCACAAGGATAAACAAACAGACCAAAGAAACAAAATCGAAAAGATCAAGATTCCCTTTTAACCAGTAGTCCTGGGGAAAATTGTTTATGAATGTTGTAAAAAGGAATCTTGATCCCTTCATCATCAAACTCAAAGAAATGGATTCTAGATGAAGTGTGCTATCCAGTATAGTAGCCACTGGCAAACAAGTGCCTATTTAGATTCAAATTTAAGTAAAATTAATTAATAAAAATAAATGAATTGAAATAAATTTTAGAAATTAAAAATTAAATTAATTCATTAAAATAAGATTAAATGTCAGCTTCTCAGACTCACTGTCCACATTTTAACTGCTCAATAGCCACCTATTCCATCATTGCAAAAAGTTTACCTTGGACAGTGCTGTGTCATGAAATCAAAGTTTCATGGAGCAAAACAAACAGACGAAGGAAATATTAAATTGAAGATGTTGCAGAGGTGGATTTTCTACTTGAAATCAGGCAGTTACTATCTGGGGCAAGAGACCTCCCGGCAAAGGTGCTAAGTCCTGAGAGAGGTGATCTTACCAGGCGTGTTCAGAAACCAGCAACAAATCGAGTGTTGCTGGAGTAACAAGTAATCAAAGAGTAATAGGAGAGTAGGGGAGAGTCAAGTGGGGCGGGGGCAGGAGTGGGAGAGTCATGGATGTAAGGTCTCTGGTTCTACTCTGAATGAGCTGAGAAGACATTGGAGAGTTTTAAGCAATGGTGGAAGCAATCTGACTTCCTTTAATAGGATCATAATTGCTCCTGTGTAGGGAAATGCCTATCCAGGAACAGGGGTGGAAGGAAGTTAGGAGACCAAATATTTATACCATGGGTATACACACACACATATACAGTATCAGAAATATATGTCCAAGCCTGTTAAAAAAAAAGAAGTGTATGTATATGTATACTTGTATGTATATGTATATCTATTTCTATCTGTATGTCTCAATTTCTTTATTATCTATCTATCTATCTATCTATCTATCTATCTATCTATCTATCTATCTATCTATCTATCTATCTATCTATCGAGTTAGGAAACCTGTTTGGAAACCAGTTCAAGAAATGCAGGAATCCAGGCAAGAGCTGATGATGGTAGCTTGCACTGGATAATAGCAGTGCAGATGGGGGAACCGTCTGAGAAGACGGCTGAATATAGGAGCAACAGCTCCCGTGTACTAATGTGTAATTCTAAAAACTGCAGATGGAGGTCAAGCCTGGGAAACAGATTTGGGTGGAAATTATTACAGAATGTGTCTTTAGAGGTTTTTTGTACAACACACCGGATGGCTTCTCTTTGCTCTCACAGCCATTGAGGACACTGCCCGTCTTGGCCCATTCTGGATGCTGTAACAAAATACCAGACTGGGTGGCTTATAAACAATAGAAATCTATTTTTTTACTGTTGTGGAGACTGGGAAGTCCAAGATCATGGTGACGGCGTAGTTGGTTGAGGGTCCTCCTCCGGTCGCTGACTTCTTGTGTTCTCACATTGCAGTTAAATACCTTTAAGCATTACAAGCTAAAAGATACAAAGGAAATCTCTTTTGAATGGACATTTTCCTAAACCATATTAAAGACTGAAAATTGTTTTTCCAGAGTATTCTAACTATAATTTTAAAATAATTAGTCATGATCATATGAATCCCTGTGTCTGTCCCTATTGAAATACATGGGACTTCTTTTCTCCTACACAAAATCCATTGCTTTTTCTATAATGAAATAGTTTTATATTCAAGAAGCTTCTCATGATTAAACCTTGCATAAGGACGATTGTTTCAGTGGGGAGAAAATGACAAGGGCTATAGCAGTGGCTTTCAAACTTGTGGGAAAAGGATAATTCGGTGGCTGAAGTCACCCTTTCCCACTGCACTGCTACCAAGACTCCTGGGTTTACTTTTACTGGACTCATTAAGTTTAGAGACCAAGGTCTAGGTCCCTACTCATTAACAGGCTCCCCTTGTGATTCCGAGGTAGGGGCTCCAGAGGCCATTCAGTGAGAAGGCTGGAGAGTGTAGGGCTTGTAATAGAACAGTTTTTACTTCAGGGATTTCAATCCTAAAGGCCTTCTTAATAGCTATGAGAGTTAATAACTAACTATCATTATCCAAGTGCAGGCTTGCTTACCTGGTTGTGTTCCGGGATGTCCTTTCCTTTCATTGCCCCGGCTTCCCTTGGCACAGCACTTCCTACCTGCTCCTCTGCTCTTATGGTGTCTATCACATCTATCACCCTGGGCTATTAAGTATGAAGAAACACAAGCTCTGCAACTGTGTTGCTTAAACAGCGTGGTGTGTTTTTTTTCTCTACACTGTTATCGCACTAAAAAAATAGCAGTCAACCTAAGATAAATCAAGTTCTTAATTATTCAGTTGCTTTACATACAATTTATATTACTGGAAATTTCCTCAGGGAGAGACACTGGTAGACCCAAAGCACCTTTCATTTGTGTGTGTGTGTGTGTATGTGTGTGTGTGTGTTTATTAAATCTGATAGATTTTATGCCTGTTTCAGGTCGCTCTTCCTACTCATTTCCCTGTGTCTCCTTAACAATTCTCTTTGCATTTGGTAAAGGATAATTTTCAAAAATAAAAATAAAATCGTGGCTCTTGCACAGATATAAAAATAGAAGCTAAAAAAACACATTTTAAAGATTTTGTTTAACACATAGTACTAATGAAAAAAACTGGTAAGATGTTATACCCAGTTCAAAGGAGAATCCAAAGAACAGACACATATATATCAGGAATATTGAGATGAATTTGCAAATGGAAGCAAAACTAGCTTCTTCCATAGTGGAGGACAGAAGTCAATCAAACCTCTACCAGGTAGAATTTCCTTGTCTGTAGGCAAGAATTATGGGTTGTAAGGAAACTTGATTTCCAAGAGAGAAAAATCTGGAAGCCTGGGTTAAAGGATAATTAAGTGTTACTATGTCTTGGAAGTTAGAGATAGTGAATTTCTCGGGAGAGATTTAAAGGCATATCTCCCTGCAAAGCATTTGCTTACATTCTAAGAGTGATAAAACCTAAGGATTTGCGCCTGCCTTCCTCTCTCACTCCGTAGAGGCAAGGGAAAGGTGTGCCAGCCATCCTCTGTAAGTGCCACGTCTTGTAATGTTGGGGTGCAACTCCAGCAAGTACAGTTGCACCTGGCTCTGACTGTATGAGCCCATGGAAAATTGGGGTGTGGAGAATGGATGCTGCTAAGATTCTCTGTGGGCAAATGGTCCCTGACCCAGAGATCTCCTGTGTCTTAGTATATATCTATATCTTTATCATCTATATCTATATCCATATATAGGTAGATAAATATAGAGATAGATAGATAGATGATAGCTAGCTAGATAGGATTTGTATATGAGGCAGGATAATTTAACTTGCAAGTAGGATAACATCTCATGCCCTTCACAATTTCACACTTAACATTATTTTGCAATTCTATCGGGTATGTACAATTTAGAGTTATAAAACAGCTCAAAGGCAACGAAAGCCTCAGAGCCACCATAGAATCAGAATCAGATAACCTGGAAGGTTGTGTTCTAGCCTAGACAATGCATGGTTTTTATTCATTCATCTGTTCATTCAATCATTCCTTTAACTAATGTCTTCTTCTGCATGTTGTGCCAAGCCCCTGTGCTATGTGCTCTGGAAGTACTATGGTTAGCAAATCGGAAACTATCACTCCTCTCATAGACCTCACAGATGAGTGGGAAAGAGCAATAAAATAAGTCACAAAATACCGAACTGCAAATTGTGAGGAAGTCTATGTCTTTTACAGTTGTAATTTCTAAGTAGGTGTTTGTGGACTTATCAGATAACACCCTTATGTCTGAAAGAACAGTAAAGAGGCTATAAGTTAATGGTTTTGAGAGATTCGCCTTGCTAATAAAGTGCCTCAGATGTGGAACATGGCTGCTGGGCACTCATTTTCATTGCTTGGAATCTGTGCTGATGATTTCCTTGTCTCTGCTTTGCCCTGGAAATCTCGATTGCCTTATAAGTGTGGCATCTGTTTAACTTCCTGCTTTGTAGCCCTTTTATTAGAAAAATAAAATCACTTACAGAAATGATCATCATGTTGAAATTTTAGAATTTTAAAAGGAAACATTTATACAAGTTGCCCTTTAACGATTGTCATGCACTATGGCCTTGAACCTCTTGCAAGAACTAAAAGGACCTTCAGAATCATGTGTTAATTGTGAACTAGTGGATACTAAACGGTAGGGAAGTCACCTTTCAGTGTGACTCAAAAGCCAGAGAGACAAAGCTTTCAAGCAGGTTTATTGTCCCATTCTTTTGGCAGCTGCTCAGCCAGACTTGAGCTGCTTGGTGCGTTGCCATTGACTTACCACAAGAAAAGATGAATCGTTTTACTGAACAATAAAAGCAGAGCCCAGCAGAGGCTAGGCTAACAGATTTGCCTCGTTAATAATCTTCCACTTCTAACAGCCAAGGCTGAGTTGGCTAAAATTATAGAACTTCAGCCCTACTATATTGCTTACTATATTCTGCCACTTTATTTTCCAAATTTTGAAAGGGAAGCTCCGATTTTCCCTGACTTTCTTAAGGGCGCACAGATCCATGTCAGAGCTGTCACTCAGATCTCCTGAAGGCGTCTACATGGTACAGCTGACTGTGTGGCCATCCGTATTTCATTTCATTCGCTTATATATATCGTCCTCTTCAAGGAACGTATTTTACTGATAAAGCTCTAGAGTGAGCTGAAATACAAGGCAGAAATAAAAGTAACAGCTATTGTTTCAGAGAAAAATAATGATCTACACATAGAAAGCAATAAGGCTGTCAAATTTGTGTCCTATCTCATTTATTTAGCAGGCCTCTTGGTTCTAACTTCTGGGGACTAGGACAGGGCTGGGAGTGAAATTTCTCAAAGTATACCTCCTTATCTTGGTTTGATTGTTGAACCATGTGAATGTATTAGCTAAAAAGAGGGGTGGAGTACATTCTAGCTACTATTTTCCTCCAATTTGGAATATTCTTCTGTAGTACAGAGAATTATGTGACTTAACAGCACATATATACCAGAATTTTGACAGCTTCCCACCTGTTTCTTACCTATTAAATCAGAGGACTTTTGATTCATCTGTTCTTGTGCCTGCATATATATCATAGTAAATATAATACGAAGTCTTGCTGGAAAAGTGGAAGGATACATTCTCCCCAGCTTCTGGTACAAACATTGTAGGATTTTTTAATTTCATCTAAGTACTTTTGGCAATCAGCATGACGGAAATGTTTGCACACATTCAGGTGCCAATAGCGATCGCTCTAGTAAATACGCAAAGATATTTTATTTTTTTGTCTTAGCTGAGTTGCTGATGCTGAATCAGATGTATTTAGTTCAAAAGAGCAACTTCCGGTTGCATTGCATAACTATGCAGATCACGTGATACCAAAATGAACAATACCAATGTGGTTTAAAAAGAAATAGATGTATACTCATAATTATTTATGTCTGAAGAGAGGTAAATACAGGCCATAAAAATTTGACTTTCTTTTTTGTGGGTAACATGAATGACTTTTAAGACTAGAAAATGTAAGACATTGCTTTCATTATGTAATTTAAAATATTATATAAATTCTAAGATGCACTTTTCTTTTTTTCTATTTTAATATCTCTGAATTCAGGGTATATCAACAATCCACAGTGTTTCACAAT
This sequence comes from Hipposideros armiger, assembly GCF_001890085.2. Classification (NCBI taxonomy): domain Eukaryota; kingdom Metazoa; phylum Chordata; class Mammalia; order Chiroptera; family Hipposideridae; genus Hipposideros; species Hipposideros armiger. The sequence continues at coordinate 2,194,236 of NW_017731452.1, read as the reverse complement.
AATAGGTAGCATTTGTTTTTTCTTTCTTTAAGGAAAATAAAATAACTTTGAATCTTTAGAAGGCAGAATATGAGATTTGATGAAATATACCATAAAAATTTAATAATCAGTTTTCTTAATATTTTTCACCATAAATATTGTTCGGCTAAATTCTATGAAAAAGTAAAGTAAAATCACTGCAAAGCAAGATAATTGCATAAACATCAGGGAATAGAATCACTTTACTAGAATTCAAAAATTTGAAGAGTCCATTTGTGTTGATTCTACCTCTCAGAGAGGTTTGATGACTAGAAACATTTGACTCAGATAAAAGGTGATTTTGATTTTCTTTATTTATTTTAACTTTTGCAGACTAGTGATGGTCTCCTCTCTTTCTTCCCCCATTTCTGCATCCAAGAAACTGCGTGGACCATCATACAGCACAATGGCTCTGACTTAACCAGAGTGAGAAACACTAATCCGGAGAACCCACATGCAGGGTTTTTCGAGTATGTAGCCAGCTTGGAGCAACTGCAGGCCACAATTCACCGGGCGGAGCACTGCGAACAGGAGCTGACCTACTATTGCAAGAAGTCGCGGCTCGTAAATAAGCAAGGTCAGTAACCTGAGGCACGTGTCCCCCTACCTGCATTGCACAGTGCGCTTCACCAGGTCCTGAGGACTTCACATCTGCTGCGGTGGTGGCGCGTAACTGCCGAGGGTGTGTGTTCCCTGTGTAGTCAGCAGACATGTCACAGTCTGCAAGTCACAGAGATGCTACAGCCCAAAGAAAAGAACAAGGTCAATTTACACTGAGCTTTGTTCAAAGCCCTGATTGCCTTTGGAGCCTCTTCCTGGTCTTAACCTGATAACTGTACAGAAAAGGGCTTCATTTTGGTACTCAGTGAATTTACAGTGTTTATCCCTTAGAAAGGGCAAGCAACACATACAGTTGGTTTTATCACGGAAGGAGCTAACAAAAATATGACTCCGATTTCTCAGAGTGATGTTCGGTGTGACTCCTTTTCATGTGTTGTTGACAGTGAGCTTTGGAGTATAATTGAAAATTAGAACAGGCTGCCAGAAACACAGTTTCATCGGAATTTCAAGGAGGGATTGGAAAGCCATCTTAACTCTTTCTTTCAGTCTGCTTTTAATAACCAGCCTGCTCCAAAATTCTGTTTCTGGTTTTGTGTTTTCCCTGTTAGAACCTCTCATGCTGTGAGACTTTCAGGCCCCACCAGTTCTGCCTTAGCGTAGGCCTTAAGGACCTAACCCTTACAGTTGCTGCAAGAACTTTCAACTGGCCTCTCAGCTTGCATCTTTCCATATCTTCTAACCATCCAATATACAATCCAAAATCTTTATGAAAACAATTTGCCTTTAAGAAACACCGCTTCCGTCACAACATTTTTCTATTGAAGAAGCTCAGGGCCTTCCTGTCCCCTGTCTGTCCAGTCCAGTCTCTTCTGTCCGGATGCCAGAACTGTATATCCTGGAGCCCCCTGCTTACGCAGCCTTCACTCCCCAATACACTGTCTTCTAGCAGAAATAAGTCTATCAGGTGTATTTTTCTTTAGACATTAGAGAAGAGTCTGAGACCTCTGCACAAGAAAGCCACTTTGTTCATGTTCACTCCTGTTTGTTGTCGTAAGAGAGGCTGGAGTTCCAGAGAGAATGACCAGAACTTGAAAGAAATGTTTCATATGTGAATATCATATATCATATGGATCATGCTGAAAAATTCTGAACTCTTGATGTGATATTTGAACCTTTGTTTTCCAATAAAGCACCTCTCCTATTTGCTCTCCACCCAGTTAATACAACCGGATTTGCTCCCCTGTGCCCGAGTTCCACCCCACCGCCTTCTTCCCCTTTTTAGGAATGTTCTTATAAAGTCTTTTACCCCATCTTGCTGGTCTCTGTCCGCTCAAATCTCATCCTCCTGAAGCCTCAATCCCATCTGTGACTCACCATCAGATCGTTGTAGTGCAAAGAGTGCTAGGTTTAGAGGTGAGGAGAAATCTAAGTACAAGTTCCAGATCTGCCATTGATTCAGTATAGAACTTGGATAGAGACGTCTTGCTGTCTTTGTTTTCTCTTTCCTGAAATGCGGCTAACAATACCTGCCTCTGAGGGGTGATTGGGTGCCTAACATATACACAGTGCATGAAGTGAGTTCCGCTCTCCCCAGTCTCCAGTGCATCGTGGTTACAGCTCACAGACCAGTTGAGCATTCAACTGATTGTTCCTTGTTGCTAAATATCGATCTTGGAATCTAAAAAAATAGATAAGCAAATAGGGAAGTACATTCTAAGACAATGAGAAGCATACTTACAGGAGGGTAAATGAATACTACAATGGAACCAAATGAAGAGAGGCAAAGGGAAAGACAATTATTGAAGTCACAAATGAGTCAAACTCTAGAAGAACCAGAAAACAAAATCCCCAAGGAGTTAGTGAGCAAGAACCACACAAATTAAAAGGGACATTGTGCAGTTGAAGGAAAACCTACATTCATGGCCAGTGGCGCTCATGCATTTGTTTGTTTTTTTAAGCTCCCAAGCATTTTAGCAAGGCTTGAGAGCCACTGGTAAAAAAAATGGTAAACCCTAGAAGTCTGTGGAACAGGGAATGATGATAATTGTTAAATACACAAATTTTTCAGGTCCATGACCCTAGAATTCACATTGAATAAATTTGAGGTAGAATAACTAAAAATAGAGCAGTTTGGATTTTGAGGTCAAATAAATAAATATATAAGGAACAATAGGAAGGTGGTGTCAGAAAGATTAACTTTACAGTTTCAGATCTTGAATATAGCAGTTTCAAGTAATGATAGTGATCTCATTGTGGGTGGGTAGAGTGGAAGGTGTATAAAAATATGATTTTAGCAACTGCAGACCTGGTGTCTCAGCACCTTAGAAGGATGGTCAATGTGAATACTCAAGTTATTTGGGATTTTAACTATGAGAAGTGGACTGTTCTACCATGAGCATGGTATTTTATAATTTTAATTTTTAACATATAAAAATGTCTCATGATTTTCTTAATTCTTCCTTCTATTTATTTAAAATTTTTAAGACACTTTAAAAAGTCTTGGATGGAATCAAAGATATTTGGTACCACTAAAACATTCAGTGGTTTCTATTTTATAGGGAAGATAGGACATTTAGAGATAAAAATCTTATTCACTCTTTAGGAATAATAATTTATTTTCTCTTTAATCTATGAATACATAATGTTTTAAGCAGTATATGGAAATATATCTAGTAAATATTTCAAGTAGTTTCACCTTCTGTTGATGAGTTAAACATCAATATAAAAAAATGAAGATTCTTGGTGTTAATGTCTTTGTGCATAACACAAGCTTTTGATAACTTGGGAGTTTTTTTTGGCATGGCTGAACTGGGATGTATAGTAACACTGGGAGAGGGGTTGCCAGCATTAGTAAAGTTCCTATCTAATAGTAGGTTATAATGAGCATTGACGTTTGTAAGGTAGAGAGAAATTAGTAAAAGTCCCAGATTTTTGGTGGGGCTGATGATAACAACTTAAAAGTTTTGAAAGTCAACAGAAAAATGAACAAGCACCTTTGGGTAGCTGACTGATTTGATGTCACATTCTTCTTATACCCTGATTCTCCAGACTACTATTTTCCTCTCTAGCTTTTTTTTTTTTTTTTAATGAGAGATTGTCCACATGCCTCACCTCCTTTTCTCAAAATTCTACTTAAGTATCCTGTCTTATTTTTTTGCTCTAGTTCCTTGGCATCATGGTTAGTTTTAACTCCGAGAGGGAGCTAGTAGCTGAACATTCATCATAGAAAGAAATGCACTTGGTTCAGGGAAACTTTGTCTTTGAATGTAATATTTGCTTCAGGCATTCAAATCTTTCAGTGTTACTCTGTAGCCTGCAAATAAATAGCCAAGCCATTAAATGAAAGAAAAAATAGACTTCCAAATAAATCTTAAATCATGACAAGGAAATGCCATACCATGACTAATGTTTAATAAACAGCTGCTATATTTTTAGCCAATAAATATGTTGAGATAAATCACTGACTTTACATAACATTCTATAATGTTTTAATGGGCATTTTATTAGCTCAAATCAGTTTTATTTCTGATATGCTAATTATTCTGGTTTCTATTTTTAAGCCAACTTGTTTCAAAATTTTTCTCAAAGACATTGCATATGTGTAGTGTTCTCAATATATTTTCATTATCATGTCTAAATTAAATAGGAATGGCTAGTGTCTTTTCTACTCAAAGAAAAATATATCACTCATTTAACTTTAAATAATAAAATTTATTTTTTTTAAACTTTTGTAAGGTTCTCGACTTTTTCTGACTTATTTCGTTTAGCATTATAATCTAATTAAAAGTTTTCTTAAGGAAATGCCATCACTTCCAATGTTTGAATTATCACTACATCAAATGAATCTTTCTCTTCTTTTATTCTTTTTCATGATGTGGGAAGGAAAGGAATTATACTGGGATGGAAGGCAGTGGGGTATAAAGCAGATGTCACATTTCTCTCGTTTGTCTTTCAGACGGAAGCCCTCTGAGCTGGTGGGTTGGAAGAACCAATGAAACACAAACATATTGGGGCGGTTCTTTGCCTGATCCTCAAAAATGTGCTTGTGGACGAGAGGGGAACTGCATTGATTCTCAATATTACTGCAACTGCGATGCTGACCGGAATGAATGGTGATTTTCATATGACTTCCTTATGTGAAATAAAGTTGTGTTTTTTTTTTAATGAGTCGCTCAAACTATGCAGAGCTAGGCAGATACTCAACAAGTTAGTACAGTGAAGAAATTGGATGAAGGTAGGTTTTGATGAAATGTGTTACAATCAATCTGAATCCTAAATGTTAAGATCAATGTCTTTTTATTTTAATTTTTTTGTAGTGGACTGTTTAGCCATGTACATTTTATTTTTGTAATATGATGAAAGAGGCATCTGTTTCACATTTCCTCTTCATTGTAGGTCAATTATCATTCTCTTTAAAATTAAGTATAATTATGCATTCTATTCTCAAAATATGTTTATATTTAGAAATTACTAAAGCACATTTCCTCCGTAAGCTGCCTATAAAACCTTTAAACATGTAAACTTAGACTTTCCTACAATTGTATTATCATATGGCTCTTTTATTTGTTTAAAGGACAAACTATGCCACAAAGAACTAATGTCCTGTTTGTCATAATTTGAAAGAGGAAATCTATAATATTTTAGGGATTTGAAAATTCAACATAAAATATTTTCTAAATAGAAGAAAAGTCTTAAATATGTTTTGTCTATTGAAATATTTTTAAAGGTATTTATTGTACTTTTACTAGAGTTGGAATGTACATTGATTTTTATTTGTGAAGTGAAAATATTTTTTAATTTTCATATTCACATTTCAGTATACCATATGTATATGTTACATTACTGTGTACCTGGATCTGCACATAGGCTTATTTTAAAAAGTATTAATAGTCAACCTGGCTATTATATGATTGATTTGGTTACAGAATGTACGTTCATTTTAGTAATCAGTTTGTTGTTAATTGAGCTCATATTTTGAATTGTATATTTCATTTATTTATTTGGCCAACATCAAGACTATGTTATATAAAAAAACAACAGATTCTTTTAGAATATCCTAGAAGGAGGCATCTATATGAAGTCATGATTGTATTTTTAGTGTTATATGTTTGGTATGAAGAATATTTTTTCTCTTACTCAAACTCTAGTTTTTAAAAATGTCTACTCCCCTTGGAGGGCACTCTTTTCTCACTGACTTCACAAAAACACCTACACAGTAATATTGTATTTTAAAATGAGAATAAAATGTTCATAGCAATGCTTAACAGAAGAAAAAAAAATTAACCTTATCGCCAATAACTCTCCAATACCCCCATGATATATAATTCATCATAGATAATTTTCAAGGGCCGGCCGAGTGGCTCAGTTGGTTAAGAGTTCACTCAAGAGTGCGAGCTCTGAGCAACAGTGGTTTGAGTCCCGCCTGAGCTGAGCAGCTGCTGAGCTGCCAAACGGTGGCAGGATGGTTCAGCTTAAAAAAAAAATTAAAAAAAAAGCAAAAATAATTTTCAAAAATAATATTCTGAAACTTCTCATTAAATTCTGCTGATGGTGATGTAGCTTGCATAGAAATAACTTTCCCCAGAGAACATATATAATCCCAGAAAAACTATTTATGAAAACAACTTCTTGAAGTAAGTGGAGAACAACAAAATGCAGGTAGAAACTGCCAGAGTTGGGAGCCTTTGACCCTTGAAAGAAGGGAGCTCAAATGGGTGAGATGTATGTTTATACGCCTTTTCCTTGAGGGAACTAACTAGACCACATGCTATGGGGTGGCTAGAATTCAAAGCGAATACTAGCTTTGGGGGTGCGGGAGGCTTGAGGTATCAGAGGATAGAGTTTGGGGCTGCTGGCATGGCTGGAAATTGAGTGGGGAGTGGAAATTCCAGAAAGGAGACAAACTCCAGAGGAGAGTCCACCATACCAACCCCCCTCAGGTCCTCGGCTGACCCTACTCGTGCACAGGGGGGATATCTAGGAACCAAGCAGAGAGATACAGCTGGAAAATGGAACAAGCTACGTAGAGATTTCAGTAGCGACTACCAGAGGAGACACAGAATTTGGCGTTTAAGTCTTACTAGTTGAGATGGGCTTTTTACACTCCTCAGCCTTCCACAGAAATAACAGAAAAGGTCCATGTCTTTGCAACAAAGATTACATCTCAGAACTGAGTATGATTGAAAAATAAGAGCAAAGCAGACATAGGCCCACCCTAATGAAGTGTAAAACCAAGTGTCCACAATTTATTGTGATAAAGAGGTACTTTAACTGCCTGTGTATGTGTGCCAGGTGGCGCGGCGGGGCGGNTGGGAACAAATCAAAAACAAAGTCTTCAAAGAACAATAACAGAATCCAGAATCTCTACAGTATCCCCCTTAATGTCCAGACCATGGCAACAATTATTGCATATTAAGAAAAAAAGAGTAAGCTTTCATCTAAAGTCAAGAAAATAAAAACAATTATTAGAAACAGACCCAGGGGCACTGATGTTTGATTAGCAGGCAAAAACGTTAAAACAACTATTATAAACATGCCCAAAGACTTAGATAAAAATAATCACAGGTGAACAGAGGGTAAGCTAAGCAGATAAATGAGAATTATATTCAAGAAGCAAATATAAATTTTAGAATATGAACGTACATCTGAAGTGAAAAAGTCACTGGATGGACTTCAACTCCTACAGGAGAAAGCAGAAGAAATCTTCAATGAACCTGAAGACAGATCAATAGAATTTATTGAATCTGAAGAACACACGAACAACAACAACAAAAAGATTGAAAAAAATTAACAGCACCTTTGTGACTTTGTGGAAAATATCATCAATTTAACAGGCAATAATTTGGAGTCTCTGAAGGATAGGCAATAAAATGAGGTAAAAATATATTTGATGAAACAATGACTAAAAAATTTTCGATTTGTTTAATAATCTGTGGTAGCAAGCTTCCAAGATGGCCCCCCAATGTTCCACGTGACCTATTACTCTCACCATTATGTAATTTCCTCCCCTTAAGGGTCGCCTGGACTTGATGACTTGCTTCTGATGAATGGAATATGGTATAAGTGATGAGCCATCACTTCTGAGATTAGGTTACAAAAGGCTGTAATTTCTGACTTGTTTGCACCTCCCTTTTTGACATTTCTGGCTTTTTTATTCTGTTGTGAGCTGCCCTGGGGGGAGGCCCATGTGGCAAGGAATTGAGAGAGGCCTTCAGTCAACAGCCAGTGAATAACTGAGGCCCGCAGCCCAACACATGACAGAGTAGACTACTGCCAACAACCACACGAGTGAGCTTGGCAGCGGGTCCCTCCCCAGTCAAAGCGCTGAGGTGACTGCAGTCCTCACCAAAACTTTGATTGTGGCCTCGGGAGAGATCCTGAGCCAGAAGACGACATTAAGCTGCGCCCAGAGTCCTGACTACGATCTGGTTCACAAATGTTGCTGTTTTAAGTCACTAAGTTTTGGGGTCATGTGTTATGTCATGAGGGATAACTAATACAACGTCAACGTACAAGTTCCAGCAACTCAGAGGAGCTCAAGCAGAATAAAACCAGAGAAAAGTACACCTTGGCTTATTGTTCAGATTGCTAAAAACTAATGATAAACGTTTGGAAGTAGCCAGATTGCGTGGACCTAGCAGAACACTCTGTGTGGGGGACAACGATATAAGTCAAGGCTGACCTTTCATCAGAAGCCCAGGTCAGAAGTCCGGGGAATGACACCTTTAATGTGTTGAAAGAAAAAGCAATGTCAACCTAGAATTCCGTATCAAACAAAATATATTTCAAAGTGAAGGTGAAATGAAGGGTTTTTGTTTTTTTTTCAAATTGAAGGAATGCTGAGAGAATTCATTGCCAACAGAGCTTGCACCATAAGAAATACCAACAGATATTCTTCAGGCTAAGAGAAATAATACCAGATGAAAACTCAGATCTTCAGGAAGAAATAAAAAAACTGGGAACTGTGAAGATGTCAGTAAATATAAATTGTTCTCTTAATTAAAAAAATTAATTAAAATTCACTGTTGAATTTTAAAGCTTTTGACATCTGGATTGAAATATATGACAACAGTAGTACAAAGAATAGATATATGTGTGTGTGTGTGTTGGTGGGGTGGGGGAGTGTTAAAGAAATTATCCTGTAGTAAGCTTCCAACATTTTATATTAAATAATACAACATAAAATCTAAGTAGACTGTAATAAATTAAGGATCATTCTATAATCAATAAAGGAAATATTAAAATATAATAGCCAGACATATAGCTTAAAAAGGTGAATAAAGAAAATAAAATTAAATACAAAAATATGATATAAGCCAAGAGAAGGCAGGAAGGCGGTGGGGAGAGGGGCAGAAATACAAGAAGTCATATGGGAAAGAAACAAGAAACAAATATCAAAATGGTAGATCTAAAAATACAATCTCAATCATTACACTAAATGTTAATGAATTAAACATTCCACTTTAAGATAGAAAACGGCCCACTGAATTTAAAAACCACCAACTATATTCCACCTGCAAGAGAAATTAAAATGTTGCCATATTTTTGTATGCTCAGATGAGAACCTTGATCTTTCCTCTTTTGTGGGTGCAAATTTAGCTCAGAACATCCTGGCTTTGAAATGCAATAAAGCCTATTGTTCATTGGATAACTATGCTAATCAGAGTAATTCTAAGAGTTTTGTTGTCATTATTTTTTTAGGACCAATGACACTGGATTCCTTTCTTATAAAGAACATCTGCCCGTCACCAAGATAGTGATTACGGACACAGGCCGGCCGCATTCAGAAGCAGCTTATAAACTGGGACCTCTACTCTGCCAGGGAGACAGTAAGTGGTAGCAACGCATGGTGAACGTATCTGAGGAAAGTGATGTCACTTAAGAATCATGTTTCTATCATGTAATAATCAGACCTGTACTGTGAAAAATCATAAGCAACGTCTGAAATATTCTTTTAATCAGTCAACAAAAATAATACCCCTATAAAGTTTGAAGCCCTGCAATAAATACTGTGATGGCAAACCTTCTTAAGATGCAAGAGAAAGAAATTGCTAAGCATCTTGGTGATTGGTCTACAAATACATTCCAGCATTCCTAAGTTTCTGCATGCCGTTATCCATATAGGAAAGCCCAGTGCTACTCCACATTGTTACCAATGTGTGTTTGTTTCCTATTGTTAGGCCTGGCATGAAATTATTATAGAACATCAATAGAATCAAATGGCAGTGTAGTCAAGCACATTTTAACTTTTAATCTCATTTCTTTTCAGTTTGTGTGTATGTTTACTCTAATTCAATGGGACATGCTATTGTGTATCTTCAATGTACTAACACTCTAAACTAGAATTTTAAAATTCAAATACAGTTTCACAGAAAAGACACTTTTTTAGTAGGGAATGAAATGAGCATATGTATCCATCCATAAGCTCTCTGAAATCAGTTAGCTTAGAGACTGATGCATTAATTATTTAAGCTTTTAGTTATTTTCCAGATCTTAAAATGGAAATAGAAGAAATATTTATTTACTTTCAAAGTATACACTAAAATAAAATTTTATTCTAGGGGCTCAACAGAGCAAGAGATGATCTGACGATTCAGTGGATTTATGGAGATACATAGCAAAAGTTGCTTAGTTAAAAAGCAAAGATGATACTGGGCTATAAAATTTTATATATACATTGTAAAAAACCTGTCTGCCATTATACCTACCATCCCTAATCTTTATCATCTCTACTTCCTGTTCTGCCAGTAGGCCTTACACAATCACATGAAGATGACATAGGATACTTACACAGAAAAATTATGAGCAAAGAGATAAGGTTGTAAACTCAGGATGCACCCAGGGGAGCACAGTAAGTTTGTGTGACTGTAGAGAAATTGTTCTATTATATACATCACATGCACTTTTCACTGCTGGCTCTAATCTTAACCCTTCAAGGGTCCTTCATCCCCTTTATTTCATTTGCCACAGTCCCTGGGGAATTGGTCTGCTTTGACTGAGGTCACTACCAATTCTCTCCCTTAGGCTTTCTTTCACAAAACTTCCTGCCATGAACTCAAGCGCACAGCACCTTTTCACTCAGAGCAGTGATTCCCCATCCAAGGTGATTTGCACCCGCTCAGCGTACATTTTCTATCTGGAGACATTTTTGGTTGTCGCAATTGTGGGGGCTTGAATGCTACCTGAATCTAGCGGGAGATGTCAGGAATGCTGATAATTATCCTCCGGTGCATAGGGCAGCACTCTGCAGCAAAGAATTATCTGGCCCCAATGTAAGTAGTGCTGAGGTGAAGAAACTAGAACATTAAACGTTTGTGACCAAGGGGATACAGAGGGAGAGTAACCATAGAAGGAATACGAATTTACAAATAGTTCAAGTATTTAAGAGACCTGGTAATTAAGCTCTGACTTACTGAAAAACAGTAATTGAGAGCTTCCCTGGGCTTCTTTGGTCTCCTACATCTATTTTAGGGTTGAGGCTCTTTCTCACGTGAGATCCTAGGACTTCTTTTGCATGAAGGGCTCTTTATTTTCTCAGTAAGAAGAGCAATGACTGCAGAAAACTGATGCCCTTTTGTCTCTCTGTGGGATATCTGCACCCCTGAAGGTGAAATCTCCTAGGCACATTTTTTTTTTCTAATGAGATAGACTGTAGATATGGGGCTCCTAGATATGGGGTCGTGCACTGGGGCCCTTATATGCAGAAGGCAGGTATGTGGACATTATCTGGAAGGCATTAAAGCTGGAACATTGAATAATTTAAGGCTGAAAAATAGCTTAATCTTTATGATCCAAATGAAAACATAAAGACTGGTTATAAACCTAAGGCCAGCGAAGTGACTTTTAATGTAAGACAAAGGAAAATGAGGAAGGCTTGAACTATGAGGAAGGCAATGGTTGGCATGAAGCTAAGGAAGGGGCTTGACTACAGAGGTACATTCAGGACGATTCAGGTGGGAGTTGAGGTTGAAAGGGTGTGAAGGTGATCTCCAACATGCTGATTTTAACAAAGCTGACAGTATCTTTCACTGAGGCAATGAGAGTGCTAATACCCTTCATTGAGACCAGGAAGTTTCAGATTTGAACAGAAAAATGGGAAGGTGAGAATAAATAAAAAGTTTTGCTTTTATCACACATGCTAGAGATGTTGGAAATTTTCTATTCAGCCATGTTTTTCTAGGAAAGAAGACAGAAGCCTTGAGAAGGCAGGAAAATAAAACAAAAATGAGTATGAGACTTACTGGCCCCGGCCATGAGCTTGCACCTAATTAATTGATGTTGTCTTTGTCTAAGTCCTTTTCATTTTTCAAAAATGTAGGTGGTTCTGAAATTCCCTGTTCCTGCTGCTATTATTGTTTGAGGTCAGAAGTCACAGATAACATCATTAGTTGTTTTACCTAAAGTACAACAGTTATGAATGATAAAGCTGCCTTAAAGCTGTGCTGCAGACATAAAACTTAGTAAATATTATTGTCCTTAATGAATTTATTTATGAATATGGAAATAAATTATATATAATATAATCTCTAAATATATAGGTTAAAAGTAGGAGGGCTCTCTCGTGTGCTTTCCTTTCTAATCACTCTCCCAGGAGCCGTGGGAACCGCTTCATTTTTTGAGGTACCCAACAACTCCTCACCTTCACTGTGCATAAAAATTACCTGGAGGGTATGCCAACTGTGGTTGCAGTATCTTCAGAACTCTCCCCAAATGCTAAGGAGAAAGAGTAGAAGTCCAGTATTGACACACAGGGTTAAATGTTTTTGAACATCCCCCTGGAAGGCATCTGCAGGGATTGTCCCCTACTTCTGCAGGTCCCACAGCACAAAGAAAACTCGTGCATCACCGATGGTGTCTGGTCTCATTTCCTCTTCACTTACTTTCTTTCATCTGCAAAATCTCCCCAATCCTTTTACTGAAAATGTTCACACTCAGATTCAAACACTTCCTCCATGAAGCTTTCCACTGATCTCTAGAACACTTAGTCCTACACTTTCAAAGAATATTGAACGTATTACAAAGATATATTTCTCCTACTGGCTTTTCATTATTTTTTGAGCCTCTCAAGAGCAGGTCCATTGTTCTTTTGTTATTGTGTTCCTGGTACCTAGTACATTACTGGTTACATGAAAGATAATCAATAAATAGCAGTTTATGAGAGAAGAAGAATCATCTATCATACATAGCTCAAGAAGCCTATACCTTGTCAATTATTCGTGAGAGACAAGGATAAGTTTTTGATTGTAAAAGCAGTGAAATAATATGCAAATATATACTTTTAATGACAGGAGTTTAGAGTACATTGAAAGACTTACTCTGATTTAAAAAATCACCTAGTACAAAGAGCACCTAGATCCAGCTGAGTCATTTCTCATCAATACACTTGGGCTTGTGGCAGTGAAAGAGCTTTTAAATAAGCCCACGATTTTACTTAATACTTTTTGCTTTTTACTTTTTAAGTAATAGAGTGCCTTTATAAAACTGAAACACTTTCTACTTCTTGGAGAAAAAAATATTTTGTGGCCTGTTTTGCTTTGTTTCTTTGTCTGTTTTTAAGAAAAGACTTGTGTTACTAATACCTGATATATAAGAAATTTCACAAATGTGAGGGAACAAAAATTCTAACACTTTCAAAAGATTTCCATTTTTTTGAGACTAGGAATCCTAATAATTCTCAGGACTACAATAATACCTACAATTTTATAAACATATTTATATATATGTTTATTTGTTGTATAAAATATTAAACATTAACAATTTAATTGATACAGAGTCATTACAAAATTTTAAGGTATTCAGAAATGTCAAAGGAAAGAGCTTAATAATCACCAAGAGTCACACAACTCAGAAATACTGATTAATACCAGTGAGTGTTATTTCAGACATTGCTCTATATCTCTAGTCCAGGGTTTTCCATCCTCAGCACTCTTGACGTTTGGACTGGATAATTCCTTGTTATGGTTGGGGGCTGGCCTGTGCATTGTAGGGCATTTAGCAGTATTCCTGGTCTCTACCATGAGATGCTGGTAGCACCATTTCCCCAGTTGTGACAACCAAATATACCTTCTGAAGTTGCCAGATGTCCCCTGGGGTACAACATTGCTCTAGGCTGAGAATCACTGCCCTAAACAGAAGACTAGAAAAAGATTTAGAAATAAATTTACAAAACGTTATTAATTGAAATTGAGGGAGACAGAAGATTTTGAAATGAAGCCAAAGGAATTGCTTTATGTTATTTATATATCTGGTAAGTATATATTCAACTTGAATGATCCTGCTAAACTTTAAAACAATTATAAATTTTCTCAAAGGTTATAGAGTCACTTAGGCTTTATATCAAACTAATTTTTAAACTTTAGACAGCATTGCTCTATTCTGAAAACTGGGAAAGTTAGCACCCATTTTTCCTCTCATCTTTTTTTTCTCCCACTTCCCAATTTTTGCTAGTTTTGCTATTGTTTGTGTAGTTGTTTATTTTTTAATGCTAACCAATAGTCCTATCTTCAAAGCTTCTCTATTCTTGAATGATTTTTATTTTGATTTATTTCTTCTTGGATTACATTGTCAGGGAATTGATATTTTCAATTTTTTCTCCCAGAAAGATTCATGAGTGTTGCATTTCCTAGTTGGCATATGCTTGAGACTATTTGTTGCCTCAGAACTCTGAACCAAACTTCACTGGTTTAACGAGATATTGTTTTTGATAACAGCTTTATTGAGATAGAATTCACATGCCCTACAATTCATGTGTTTTAAGTGTACAATCTAATCATATTTTAGTATATTTAATCATTTTAGTATATTACACAGCATTGCGCAACCACCGCCACTCTCAATTTCAGAAAATTTCCATTATCCCTGAAAAGCAACTTGTACCCATTTAGCAGACGCTTCCCCCATTTCCCTCTCACCCCCACCCCAACCTTAGTCAACCACAGATCTCCTTTTTGTCTCTACAGAATTGCTTTTCTGGATATTTCCTACAGATGAAAACCCAGAGTATGTGGCCCTTGTGATCGGCTTCTTTCACTTAGTATGGTAGTGCCAAGGTTTCCCCATCTGATAGACTGTATCAGCACTTCATTATTTATTTTTATTTTTTATTGTTTTATTTTATAGCTGAGCCATCCTGTCACCTGTTGGCAGCTCAGCGGCAGCTCAGCTCCGGCCGGGAATCGAATCGGCGACCCTGTTGCTCAGAGCTTGTACTCTTGAGCAAACTCTTAACCAACTGAGCCACTGGGCTGGCCTACTTCATTATTTTTTAATGACCAAATAATGTTCCATTTTATGGGTATGCCACACTTTTGTTTATCCATTAATCAATTGATAGACATTTTGATTGGTTTTACTTTTTGACTATTACGAATAATGCTGACATGAACATCTATGTATAAGTTTTATTTGTGGACATGATTTCCTTTCTCTTGAGTATTTATCTAGGAGTGGAATTTCTGTGTCATAAGGTATCATTGTGTTTAACCTTTTTAAAAGTTGGTGTAACCGTTTTGGGTCATGCTTTGTGTCTTACACCAGTTTGTACATGTTGTCCCACTCTGCACTGACAGATACAGTCACCCTGTTTTCCACAGCTTTTCTAGACATCTTCTGGTGCACTATCTTTCATTATAAAGTGGAGTTTTATATTTATTTTCTCCCAAAAGGGCTTGTATGTGCTTTAATCTCAGCGTTATTTCAAAGTTGGGAATGACTGCCTTAACACTTAAAACAAAAAAAAAGTCAGGCTGGATACATTTTCTTTCTCCCAGAAGTCTGTGGACAGTGCTCCTTTATCTCCTGGTTTGCAGTGTTGCTGTGGAAAGTTCTGGGTCAAACTGATTTTTCCACATTGTAGGTGACTTGCTTTTTCTGGCTGAATAATTTAAGCAACAATTATCCTGAAAGGTCAGCAACTTAACAAGGATGCAGATCAGTATCGTGCATTGGTATTAATTTTTCCTGAATTTAGGATGTGATGTGCTGAAATGTATACGTACATTTTATAAGCTGTTGAAAGAGTTGCAGGCATGATCTACATTTTTGCTCTCAGCTTGTTAATCTGAACAAGGTAGTATTTTTATTTCTTTGGCATTTGAATTTTTCAACCTATTCTATTAAATGTGTTTCTTCTCAGTTAATTCATTGTGTTGAAAGTTTATGTCTAATCAAAGCATCTCCAAAATTTACGTACATGGAAAAGGTTGTTGTAAGTTTTTTGTTCTAAGAAATTCTTGTCATTGAAATTATTTTCTCGATTTTGTCCACATTGACTTGTTCAGCTGCCTGAGAAATCACAGCTGCCCAGAATGCATTAAATAATCAAAGGTGCATGTAGGCAATAAATAACTTTGCAGAAGTTATATTCTTAGACTGCAAAAAGATACTGACTAGTGATTTGTTTAATTTCTCTTCCATTTCACGGAGCTCTGTTGCATTTGGCAGATTACATATAAACCATTAAAAAGAGTGAAGATGAATTCCATTTTAACAAACAACATATAATATAATTTTCCAAGCTTTACTGTGTCTGATAAGCCACCATTAGGAAATTCTTTACATTTTAATTTTTATATTTTATTTTTTTCCGTTGGGTTTTCTTTATTTAATTTTCCTAAAGTTCCTGCCCCCTTTTTACCCTCTCTACCTCATTTTCTTTTCCTCTTCTTCCTCCTGTCTCTTTTCTGTCTCCCCCTTCATAATTCTCTTGGGGTGGGGGAAATAAACAATAAAGTAAGTAAAATGTATGATAAATAGATGTTAGTCAGTGTTGTGAAGACAATATAGTGGAGGCACGGGTAGGGTGGAACTGGAAATTTTAAATAGGATGGTCATTAAATGCTCACTAAGGACATGCCATTTGAATAAAAATCTTGAGGAAATAAGGGAGCAAGGCATGTGTATGTCTGTGAAAGAGTTCTCTAGATAGAGAGAAAAAGCAGAGCAACCACACAGAGATGAGACTGCAGTGGTATGCTCATGGAACAGCAAAATGGTCAGTATGTTTGGAGCAGTGTGAGCAAGGAGGAGAATGGTGGTCAGATCACGGAGGAATTTTCTGAAAGATTTTTATTTTTCACCTAAATGAGACTGGGAAACATTAGAGAATTTTGAGAAGATGAGTGGTGGGATCTAATTTATGCTTTAATGAGATTGAGCAGGGTAATCCTGAAGCAAGGAGACCACTTAGGAGACCATATCACTAACCCAGATGATAGATTATGGTGGTTTAGTCTGTGGACATAATGATGATAGTTGTAGTATGTGCACAGTTCAGGAGAAGCAATAAAATTTGCTGACAGATTGATGTAGATTGCAAAAGAAAGAGTCAAAAATGACACCAAGGTGTTTGGTCTAACAATTCTTTAGAGGGATAGAATTGGCATTAATTGAGATGGAGAATAACGCTCTTGGGGTCAAGGAGTTGCAGAGAAATATAAAGATCTAATTTTTGAACATATTAAAGCTGAGATACCATTGAACATTCAGATAGAGATATGCAGTTATTAGTTTGCTGGTTCCAGGCTTCAGGTATATATTTGTAAGTCATCAGCATGTTCAAAGCCATGAGATGGACCAGTAGGAGTTATTGTGGGTGGAGAAATGTAATGACAAGACCTTGGGGCACTGAAACATTGATAGGTTGAGGAGGTGAGGAGGAAGAAAGAAAGAAAATTTAGGATTATACCACTAATGAGAAAGGCAAAGGAGTATTGCCAAGTATTTCTCCAAGTGAAGAAAATGTTTCAAGGAGGGGAGAACAATCAACTATGTTAATTGTTGTTGATAGGTTAAGTAAGATGATGGCTGAATTGGCAGGGGACTAGTATCTAGAATACATAAAGAACCCTCAAAAGTCAACAGTGAAAAAAATAGACAATCTAATTAAAATATGGATGTTATAGACTGAATTGTTTCCCCACCCCCCCAAATTCATGTGTTAAAGCCCTAACCACCAGTGTGATTGTATTAGGCTGTAGGGTCTTTAAGGAGGTAATTTAAGATAAACAAGGTCATAAGGGTGGGGTCCTAATCTAATTAGATATGTGTCCTTGTAAGAAGAGGAACAGATACCAGAGAGCTCTCTGGCTCCACTATGCACAGAGGAAAGGCCATGTGAAGACACAGTGCAAAGGTGGCCATCTGGCATTTCTGTGTTTCATTTTATTCACTTTTAAGAAAGGCAGTGTTACCAAACTTATGGAGTTGTATACACTAAATATGTACAGATTTTTATATGTCAAAAATACTTCAATAAAGTGCTTTGAAAATAAAAAAGTAGGGTTAGCACATCATATGCATTTTGATCTTAAAAGTAAAATAAATTGTCTTAGAAAACAATATATTTTTCAAATACTGGTTTTTTTTAAACAGCTTTATCGAGATATAATTCACAACCATAAAATTCAGCCACGTAAATTGAACCATTCAACGGCTTTTAGTATATTCACGGCATTGTATAACCATTAACAGAATCAATTTTAGAACATTTTCATTACCCCAAAAAGAGCTCTGCACCTCTTAGCCCCTGTTATCCTTCAATTGCCCCATCTCCCCAGTCCCAGGAAAACAATAATCTACTTTCTGTTTCTATAAGTTATTTTTAAAAGGATCATCTATTAATAACATAAATAAAAGTTTAGCAAAACAAATATTTTTTTTAAATTACTGGTAATCTTAACATTCTGCTATGTTAATTTTCCTAACAGGCTCTTTTTACTTTATGTTGGTAATTAAATACTTAGTACATCTTCCTCTTTTATGTAAATGACTATATAGATCCCATTATCCATTACAATCTTTTTAATTCTGGAAAGACAAAAGGTGGCATTCCTGAAGGAATCTCCCTGAATCTCTAGTACCCAATATTGAATTTAATTTAAAACATATTAATTCATAATTACTTTTATTAATTATTAGTAATTATTACTTAATTACTTAGAATAATACATCATGATTTGTTTATGTTGGGACGATAAAAGGAGGTCTTACTCTTCTGACTAGCATTCGTACAATAAGTGATTGCTTTTAGATCTGCTACTGGGGCGGTTTAGGGATTTTTAAACCGCCTTGACCAAGGAATCTCTCTTCAAAAACCTGCGGCTTCCTGCTGGTGCCAGCCTGCTGAGCTCTGCTCTGCCTCTTCCTGGCCCCTCCTTTCTCTGAGGCACCCCAGAGCCTCCTGGGTGTTTTTTAGCACAGTCTGTAAAGAGCTGAGGTATCCTAGCATTATTTGATCATAGAAATATTGGCCTTTGCTTCCTTTATAATCATTTTGAATTAGCAGCGATTTCTTCTTCCAATAAAATATTCTTCCATCATTTTTTACCTATTGTGAATCTGGAAAATAAGGTTTGGTAACGAGATAAAATGGGTACTATTCTGTGTGAGAGTGTTTAAGGTACCAAAGGTAATAAATTGTTTTCATTACTATAAAAGTATTCATTATAAAGATAGCAGCAATTCAAAGAATTGGTCCCCTGTTTCAACGAGTTGCCTGAAAGCTCCTATAGGATGTCTTATTAGGAGCCTATCCCTCAGCCATGATATAAAAATGAAACAAATGAAATATTATGTCATATAATAATATGATCTAATTTAGTCCTTTAAGTAATTTTGAGTGTTCCTCTTTCTAATCAGACCAAATAAGTAAGATTTAATAATATTCCATAATTTAAAGTTACAGCTTTATTTTAATAATATAACATTTCAACAGAAAGGCAGTTAATTCCCTCTAAAAATCGGTCAGATAGGAACTTTTAAGAACACAAATGTGGTGTTATCTCTGACTTGATATTTTGCATTTTCTTGGATTCTTTCCTAGAGATAAAAATGTCTAAGTTTAGAAATAGCTGTAAAATGAAAATAAGGACTCAGCTTGACATACTAATATAATATACAGTTTAATTTGGCATTAGGAAAAAACAAGCCCTTGACCTTGAAGTATACTCTCAGCTGCATAAATTCAACTGTGCAATTGTCCACGTATTATCTGAGATTTGACTTTTGAATCAGGCCCATAAGAAAAGCAAAAATTAAAATACAGCCATGTGTCACATAACGATGGTTCAGTCAACGATGGACGGCATACATGACCGCGGTCCCATGACATTGTAATGGGGCTGAATTTCCTGTAAGAAATGGAAGGATATGTGGTTCAGGAGGGGGTTTTTTTGTTTGTTTTCTGTTTTTGTTTTTTTTTTTTTCTCTGATGGGAGTAATATCTGTGGGGCTTGACAATAGATTTCCTCTCACTCGTTCAATTTTGAGTGTGCAGATTTCTTCCCGGTCAGTCAGCCACTGACCTGTCCCAGCACAGAGGAACCTGGCCCCCGGCAGCACATACTTAGGGCGCTCCGGCCCTCCCAGAGCTGGTGTGATGGTCTGCAGAGTGCACTGCTGTAAATTCTTCGTTGAGGACCCAAGATCCTGTACAAGGACACAGGTCCACAGGAGCGACCTGAACAAGTATTAAGGGCCACTGCCACTGTAGTGAAAGCTTTCTGTGGTAGTGTGGAGCCAGCCTGTCCCTGTATGTTGGAAATATTTTCAGGTTGTAATGGTATAAAGCAGAGGTAAGTTTTATTTCTTCCATCAATTCAATGCAAGAGAGAGCCCTTACTACCAGATAGGGTCAATGGAACCAAAAACAAATTTCCAAAGTCAAAATTCTGAGTCCTCAGTTCTACACCTTCTTCATGTTAAGCACCCTCTTTTTTTATGTATACCACAAAGTTTCTTAATCTGACCATTGCTCCAAATACAACTGCCAAAACCACATTGCCATGACAACCCCATGTTCCTTTATCTCTCCACCTCAACTTCTTATTCCTTCTGACCCTCAGGCCCCCTTTCACCCCCTCCTGACAGTCACTATTATGGTGACCTATGCCTGACCCAGCCAGTTTCTCCTCGATATTTCCAATCAGCCCACCCCGCATCCTTGTTCATGGAGCAGCACTGGAAGCTTTGATGTCCCATTTCTGACCCTGTTGGAAGGAAGCAGGGGAAGGACTTGTGAGACAGTCTTTGTAAAGTCTACAGCCATGTACAGTCCTGTCCTACCTAGCCCTTCACGTTCACTCCCCCTCACTCACTCACTCACTCACTCACTCACTCACTCACTCTCCCAGAGCAACTGCCAGTCCTGCAAGCTCCGTTCATGTTAAGTACCCTATCCAGGCATACTATTTTTTTTTAATCTTCTATACTGATTTTTACTGTACCTTTTCTATGTTCAGATATATCTAGATACACAATTACTTACCAATGTGTTACAATTGCCTACAGTAGTCAGTACAGTAACAAACTGTACAGGCTTGTAGCCTAGGAGCAATAGGCTGTGCCATCTAGGTTTGTGTAAGTGATGTTTACAGAAGGACAGAATCACCTAATGACACATTTCTCAGAATGAATCCCTGTCGTTAAGCAATGCATGACTGTAGATATAAGCACTGCTTGTTTAGTCCAGAATTTGTAGAAAAATCAATTAAAATCTAAAGAACAAATAGAAGCTGAATCAAGTTTGTGGTTTTTAAGTCCAGCGAGGGATCTATTCTTTGCAGGCATAATGAACAGTATTTTTTTTTCCAATTACTGTTTTCTAGCTTCAGAGAATCAATATGGAAGTCCCCCCTTATCTGCAGGGGATACATTCAAAGAGTCCCAGTAGATGCATGAAACTGCAGATAGTACTGAACCCTATAGATTATGGTTTTTTTCCATACATACATACCTATGATAAAGTTTAATTTGTAAATTAGGCGCAGTGAGAGATTAGCAACAATAATTCATAATAACATAGAATAATTATAACAATATATTGTAATAAAAATTATTGGCATCTGGTCTCTCTCTCTCTCTCTCTCTCTCTCTCTCTCTCTCTCTCTCTCTCTCTCTCTCTCTCTCTCAACCAGTCTGATAGCTGAGAGGGCTACTCAGTGACTAACGGGTGGATAGTGTATACAGTGTGAAGATGCTGGACAAAGGAATGATTCACGTCCTAGGTGGGATAGAGAGGGATGGTGGTGCAAGATTTTGTCACACTACTCAGAATGGCACACAATTTAAAACTTATGAATTATTTATTTCTGGAATTTTCCATGTAATATTTTTGGATCATGATTGACCATGGGTAACTAAAATTGCAGATAAGGTGGGGACTGCTATGTCTTTCTTCCAGGAAGCTAATTTATTTAGAATTTTATCCAGTGTGTGTGTGTGTGTGTGTGTGTGCGTATAGAAGCAATAGCTTAAAACTAAAGATGTATATTTTATATGGGATGTGTCAAGAACTTGCTGGTGTCAGCAGCAGTGCATAATTTATTTTTCTGATAATGAGTCTCATCAACCACACATATCCAGTTGGATTTCATGCCTGTTACTTCATGCAACTGTGCTTATATTTTATTTTCCATACTTTTCCATATGGACCCACAATATTTATTCAAAAGGAAGGTTGTAGATATAACAAAAAATGAATGGGAAAGTGAAGATAAGACATGATAGTCCACATAAGTTTTTCCAGATCTCTTTATTTATACTCCAACCTTTTCTATATTTCTCCTTATTCTGAGCATTCTAAAACTTTGAGAACAATTTTCCTACTATTTATCTACTTCACTACTATAAGCAAAGTAAATAATCATTTTGAATAAAAAGAGCATTTTCATGAGAATATCAGCATAGCACAGAGTAAGTAGTGTCTTGATCTTTGATTAGATGAGAATATTTTGAATGCAAATCTCAGTTTAGAAAATCACAAGTCTCATTAATGAAAACAGTTTAACTTTGTGAAGTGTGTGTCAGAAGTGTTAGAACAAAAGCCACTTTGAGCTTCTTTAGGGTTTTGTTATTCAAAGTAATATGGGTGTTTAAAATTTCAAGTTATAAAACAAGTCTATGAATTAATGTTTGGCAGATCCTTATCATATTACTTTGGCAAAAGATGGCAATTAGGTTGAAGGTGTTTTTCTTATATCAAATACAACACTTAGACCGTTTCCGTAGGGCTCATTCCTTGCCTATGTTGGCAGGATTCCAGAATTTCAATCCTTGTAAAATCTCCAATCACGTGCTCATGTCTACTATGTAGTTAATTTTTGTAATTAAATATTATATTAGGGTGACTCTGGTTAATAAAATCAAATAGGTTTCAAGTGTACAATTCTATAATACATCATCTGTATATTGTGTTCACCACCCAGAGTCAGGTCTTTTTCCATCACCATATATTTGACCCCTTTTGCCCTTTTCTACCCTCCCCTCCAATCCCCTTTTCCCTCTGGTAACCACTAAACTGTTGTGTCTATGAGTTTTTGCTTGTTTACCTTGTTCCTTTGTTGCTTTCAGTTTTATATCCCACATATGAGGGAAATCATATGGTTCTTGACTTTTTCGATCTGACTTATTTTGCTTAGCATGATATTCTCAATAGAAGAAAAGTAGGCTTGTATGAATTAACAATATTTTAATAGTAACAATGCTAAAAACAGAATATGTAATTATGCCATTCATTTTATGTCATGATTTGTTTTCTTCTTTTTTCTTTTTTCTTTTAAACCAGGGTCATTTTGGAATTCTGCCTCCTTCAATACTGAGGCTTCATACCTTCATTTTCCTACTTTCCATGGAGAACTTAGTGCAGATGTGTCTTTCTTTTTTAAGACCACAGCTTCATCTGGGGTCTTTTTAGAAAACCTGGGGATTACCGATTTCATACGGATAGAGCTACGCTGTAAGTCCCCTTTTCCAGAGAAATCTATGGGATTCTATTTAATAGTAACCCTTTAATTAATTTTTAAAGTACTATGTTTCTACTTTATCATTTGAATCTTTTCATTGCGTCCCTTTGAAAAAATTCTATGGTATTGTTAGTCTTTCTGCAAGAAAATATTTAACCTGTGATAATTTGGGGGAAATGATTGTATTCTCTAGAACCAATTTAAGGAGCATTTTAAATTCAAATAATTAAAAATTTTAAAAACTGAAGTTCTTAATTAATTATAAAATTACTTAAATTAACCAGTCATATCATTTTGATATACTCTTAGGCTGCTATTAGTATCTTAATATCACATGTATATTGTATACTTTAAAATTTATATAAACTTTGGTTCACTGTAAAATTATTTTTTTATAAAGTGCTATTTTGTTCTCTTGCCCTGGCTAAATAGCTTTACTTTTTTTTTAGCTGAGCCATCCTGTCACCTGGTGGCAGCTCAGCTCGGGCTGGGAATTGAACCGCTAGTTGCTCAGAGCTGGTACTCTTGAGCAAGCTCTTAACCAACTGAGCCACTCGACCAGCCCTAGCTTTACTTTTTATCAGTATAAAAATTTAACTCTGAGGATGAATTTCTTAAAATTTGTTCTTTTCCCCCAAAATACAAATGTATTGTACCATCTCCTTCCACACTTACCCTTTACCGATGTCTGTCATTGGTTGCTCCCATAAAATTCAAATCATTACCTTTATGTTTTGCGATTGCTATGCTATGGTGCTGCTCCTAAGTATGTTGAAGACTCAGCTCTCCCCACATGGCCTAACTTGAACAATCTTGACATATATTTCCAGCTCCGGCACTAGTGACTTTTTCATTTGATGTGGGGAATGGGCCTTTTGAAATCTCAGTGCAGTCACCCACTCACTTCAATGACAACCAGTGGCACCACGTTAGAGTTGAAAGGAATATGAAAGAGGCGTCTATCCAAGTGGATCACCTCTTACCAAAGATACAGCCTGCTCCAGCTGATGGGCATGTCCTTTTGCAGCTTAACAGTCAACTCTTTGTGGGTAAGTTCTGTTTCTAGGCAGTTTGGCATTTAATGGTATGATGTCAGTGTAGAGATGAGCCAAAATAAAATAATACCAACTCTAAAAATAATTTAAAAACAACAATAAACCACCATTTATTGAGAATTTAAGCTCCAGGCTACACCAGGTGTTTCATTTCTTCCTCATAACTAGCCTATGAAATGGGCATTATCCCTATTTTACAAATGAAATGCTTGAGATTAAGGGGGTTGAAGTGACTTGCCTTTAGGAATCTATCTAGTAAATGAGATTCAAATTTGTGTTTGAGTAATTCTTAAACCTGCAGATTTTGTGATTTGTTCCAGGATTTTTAAAAATTAGTGCTTTTAGTATGATATTGGAAATGGTTATCTCTGTTCCACTGTGAATTGAGGAACCCTCCTGGTAATGCCAACCAGTGACACCCCGTCAAAAAACAGGCCAATAGAAGACAAAAAGGAAAACAGGAGCAAAGTGTATAAAATCTATGCTTGACAAATTTGACCAGTTCTGCTGGTGTCTCTCATTTTGCCCATTTTTGGGTATCTCTGACCACCAACTTCATGTTTATACCCACATGTTGTCCCTTTATTTCCTAAATACCTTCACTTGGTATTTATAGACCCAATCGCGGAATCCTTCTGAATCTTTGCTAATTACTTTACAGAATTTATTGACCGTAAGTTTCAAAGGATTTTCTCTTAATCACTTTTCATATATTTTAATGTATATGAGGACATAGCAATACTATAAAGCAGGATAAATTATAAATGATCAGAAATTATATTTAAAGCATTTTTAACAGCTTTGTTTTAGAACAAAAATTCATCAGATCCCCATTATATCTTCTATTGCTTAACAATCTCATTAACTCTCTCTCACTGTAAAGGATAAAGCTTATGTGTGACATTTTTTACTAAGATGTTTTTGAGATTTCTAATGAATTTATGTACTCATTTCTATCATTTATTCTTTCTTTCACTCAATACATATTTAATGAACAGCTTCTATGAGTGAGGCATTGTAATGGGCACTCTAATCATGATCTTGTGGTCACTGGACTGACTTATTTAAAGGTATGGAAATAATAAAGAATACATGAGAAGAAATACCTAAGTTTTCCTTTAATAACATGCTAGAAGCTCAGTCAGGAAGTTGACATAAATATTTCTTCAATTACCAAAAATGAGAGATGGCCTCAGCAAAAGGTATGGCAATTTAAAATCTGTCAGGATCTAGGAAATAGCCTTACTATTCTTGGAAATTGAAAAAGCTGAAATAGTCCTTGCTACTTTCAGTGAAATCTGCTGCAGTTTGCCTGTATGTGAACTTTTATCCTTGGTATGAATTTTAACTTCATAGAAATGGCGTCACTACATATTGTGTCTGATAGGAATCCTGGTCTTAATTTGATTCCAGGTAGTTGTAACAGATAGAAATGCTAGGTATGATATAAGAAAACTGTGATAAAACAGACTTGAGTCTGTTGCTATCAATCATGTGTTATAATTTTAATAAGGATCTAACAGATTTCATCTTGATGGAGGCAAATGGTTAGACTTTTGACATTCCTATGTGTTAAACTCAAGGATAATTGTGTTACTTGAAAGTTTTAAAAACTGGATTCTTTATTATATTTAAATCAAAGTCATTGAAAACTAAAAAAAAAAAGGCAGAAAGAGATCTCTGAAAAAAAAAGTACCTCTACTGATAAAAATCTATTTATACAACTTCTCCCTTCCTACTCAGAGGTAATAAATAAGTAAATTGAAATGGTTAATGTGATGATATTAAAAAGATTCATTAAAAAAAATGCTTGCAGACAGGTAGAGGTGGATCATTGGCTGTCAAGAGGCAACATAAGGGTCTTATTTGTATCTTTGCCTCCATCACAAGAGTGGATGACTCTCTTAGGAAAGGGCGCCAGCCAAGTTAATAAAATAATACTTATAAGACAAAATATTAATTTATCAATTTACAACACCCCTATCAAAGAAATCAGAATTTTAAAAAATTTCTGGATGAAAATACTTTTTTCCTGCAGGAAGATTCAATGGAAGTTAAATTATAATGAAAAAGATTACACCAACTTAGTGCAAAGTGGGTGAAAAACTAGTAAAAGACAGTAATAATTATAGCTAATTTAATGTGGCACCTACCAAAGTCAAAAAGTTGTTCTCTGCTTTCCTGAGTGTATATTTCAGAGGAGGAGACAAGAGACAGCCAATAATAGAGTAAAAAAATAAGACAAAATAAAACAAACTATATATAAGTATACATATGTATGTATATACATGCATGCATGCACATATATACTCGTGTGTGTGTGTGTGTGTGTATGTATATATATATATATATATATATATATATATATATATATATATATAAAATCATTTCAGATCATGACAAATACTATAAGTAAAAAGCAGAGTAAAGAGGCAGGCAGTGCTTTCGGTTGGAGGGCGTCTTTTCAAGTAAGGCGGTCAGGGGCGTTCTCTCTGAAGACCTCACATTTGAACAGAGCCAGGTAAGGCAGAGGGAACCCCGTGCACACCCGAAGGGAGAGCATTCCAGGGGCAGGGACAGGCTCCAAGCGGCAGGAACGAGCTTCAGGTAGTCATGGAGCAATGAGGAAATCCATGTGGCTGGAGGACAGAATCCGCACGAGAGACAGAGGGAGTGGTGCGGGACGTGGTGGGGTTGTATACGGAGCCTCTAAGGCCATGGTGAGGAATTTGGAATTGATTTCAAGGGGTCAGCGGAGTGGCATGATCCCGTTTACATTTTCCACGTTCTCTGGCTGCTGTGAGGAACGCGGATGGAGGGACTAGGGTGGCTGCCGACTGTGGCAGTGTCTTTATGAGAGAGAATGGTGGTGTGGGCTTACGTGGAAGTGGTGAGAAACAGAGTTGGGCCCTATTGAAAGTCAATGCACACAACGTGCTAATGATGTGGTTATGGCTGTTGGTGCTCTACAACGTACCCCCGCTAATCTCCTGGGGGCAAGACGCTGCTCGGTGGGTCCCTGGGTTCCTTACAACATCTCTGAGTTTTTCATCTCACCTGAACTGAGTTTTTTGTTGCTGTTTGTTTCTCCTTTGTCCTCATTTGTAGCATGATTAAAGTTGTTCCTGGCCCCGCGATCTAGATTATATACTACAATCCACACTCTTCTCAGGCTGCGAAAGTCTTCCTTCACAGCCCAGAAAAAGTATCTCCCCTCCTTCCTCTCCTTCAGTGACATCCCACCTGTCCCATAATCACACTCTCTCCAGGAAATGGGGCTTCTTTGTCATATGTTCTGTGCCAGCACATGTCAGATATAGCAGGGATCTTCTCTTGGAAACTATTTCCCCATATATTTATACCTTCAAATATTATATGTGAGCCTGAAGTCTGTTCTCAGAGCCAGTGACTCACTGAGTGACTGGGAATCTCCGCTTTAATTCAATATAATTGATTTTCTGGTTACAGTTTAAAGGGTAATTTCATTCCCCTTACATACAAGTTCAACAGTTTAATTTGTAGTTCACCCCTCCATCTTAAAAATAATTACGTTAATCTGTATTTTCAAGTGTGCATAACAACTATCACTTGTATTTGGGTATTGGGACAAATGAATTTGTCCCAATTAAATGTAATTGCAAAGAGTAAGTCTATAGTTTACAGCATAACTTTTTTCTCCTAAGAAAAATATTTTAAATCCAGACACTGAGGATGAGGATAATAATAATATTATAGTAGCAATATTTTAAATTACATGGAAACAATCTGTATAAATGCAGGAGAAAACTGAAAGACTAAGTTAGTGTTAGTCTAAGATAAATTTTTTTTATCACCCCCACATTTAGCAGCTCTTACCAAAAATGCACCTTCTTGTTTGTGAATAAACTTTGCAGAAAACATAAAAAGTGTTGTAGAATATTTCAAATACCAAATAAAAATAGGAAATGTTAGAAATTTCGGTAATGTAGAAATATGTTTGTTTGAGATACTATCATTAATACTTTTTATTTACATTTAAAATGTTGTGGATATTTGAATATATGTTAATTTTGATTTAAATTCTCCATCTCGCTATGCTACTATAGCCAAGCCTGTGTTGATGATATTTATTGACATTACATTTTTTTAGATTAAAACTTTAAAGTTTTTTGCAGCCTCTCAGAAGTGACTACTGCAATGGGATAACATGAAAGCATCTCACATATTTTCTCTATTGCTTGCTTCACTCTCTCCCTTAAAGACCAATCATAAAGGGGACTCATATGTCAGAGTGAAACTCTGGTGCAAGATTAATGCTTTAACTTCTGAGCAAAATCAGTAAAAATAAATAGAAAGCATGATTAAAAGTGTGATTCAGCTGGGCAACAATTATATATGGCGATTGAAAGAGGAATAAAGAAATGATAGATAGTTTCAGAGATTCAACTAGTTTTAGCCTACACCGAAGAATTATAAAATAGATGGATTTGAACAATCCCTGTAGTTCCAAATAGTAAAACAATTAGCTTCAACTAATCTCTCTATAGGACGCCATGTAAAGTGAAGGAGTACTAAAATAATGAACAAAAACCCTTGTGTGAAAAAGTAAGAAAATTTAAGATTAATGTAATGTGATAGTTAGATTAGAAACAATGAGTACCACTGAGATGAACATCTCCTCCCTTCCTCAAATAATCTCAGCCTCACATTGCTTTTCATACTAAAAATGATGATTCACCTTCTGTTTGTAGCCCATCTTTCTCCCTCCTTCCTCTTAATTATGGTACTGGGTTTGTACCGACCTTTTCACATTCTTTCGCTTGTCCTTTTTTGGTATGTGTGTGATTTATGACATATCTTAAATAGTCCTATGCAGAAGTGCTATTCATTACCTTAAAAACTAAGTTTAGTGACATGGTGCTAGTTGGTGTATTAAACATACGCCTTTGACCTTGTTATCACCAAGGACTCAATGTCCAGAGTCATTGCTTAAGTTATCGTATGCCCACAAATATTCTCCAACCACAGAAATGAAGGAGAGAAAAGAATCAATCATTTTTTTAAGCTGAAATGTGACAGTGGTCATTTTCTATTTTGGTTTGTAAACTCAGCATTTTTCTTAGAAGCTTCTTAAATTAGCCTTGAATTGATTTTCATTCAACCAGCTCTGCAATTTTTGTTTGCAGTCTAAATTCTTTAACTGACAGGTTTTTAAATGGGACAAACTCCATTTCAATATTTTGTGACTAGGACCTGAAGGAGAAGGAAGGGCCCCTGACATAGATTCACAAGTCATTTGTATTACATTTGAATTGCATCAAATCTACAAACATTTATTGAGTATCTAGAGCAATTACTAAACATCGTACAGAAAGGTTAATGTTGAACTCTAAGCATATTGAAGCCCTGAAGGTTGGTTTTCAACCTTAGTTGCACATTAGTATCAACTGGGGATCTTTTGGGGAATTGGCAGTATTGGTACAAAGATTTATTTATGTACTGTGATGGGCATTTGTGTACTTTCAAAGTTGGATATTGCCATTATGTCCTTGTACTGGTCTTCCGGTGAACCTATGCTTGTATTTCTGTTGGGTGTGGACCTAGGAGTGGAATACTGGGTCATAGGACATGCATATGCATATATTGTGAAGCCTTAGGAGACACTGCCAAATCTCTGTGGACCACTTGGATATCCTCCTTTGTGAAATGGCTGTTCAGCCTGTTTCTACAGGGTTGCCTTCTTTAAAAATAAAATAAATTTGTAGGAAGTCTTTATATATTTTGGATGAGACCTTTTCAGATAAATTACAAATATCTCTATGGATTGTATTTTCATATTGTTCATGGTGTCTCTTGATGAAAGAAGTTCTTAATTATAATATATTGTAGAATTTTTTTGACATTTAGTTTGTTTTTGATAGGCTAACATAGTTATAGGAAGAGAATGCTAAATAACTTCATATTTGAATAATTTTATTTCAGACTAATTTTCTTTTGCAGTAAATATGTTCCCCCATTACCAAAGTGCAGTGCACTAAAAGTCACATTTCTCTTTAATGTAATCATATAATTTATCTCAATTATCTTCTCTGTTCCTTGAGATGTGTCTTTCACGTTTAGCCTCCCAGTGTACTTTTTCATGTCCATTAGGCAAATCTGGGTGATTGTTGATGAAAATCAGATTTCACATGGGATTTTCTGAGATCAGAGAATATGATGTACTACCAACAGTTCATTTCTTTAAAATCAGCCTTACTAGGGTCAAAACAGAGAGCTGCTGTGGCCCTGACATGTGAGAAGTCTAAATAGACCCATTTTCCCTGCTGCTAATCCCACCAGGGCACGTTCTTACCGCTGATTTTGGTTCAGGGAAAAGTGACTGAATTCTCTGCCTATGACAGACACTGTTGCTTACACTAGCTGCCTCTGTCAACCATAATAGTTCCTTGGACAAGAGGAGAACAATTTTTCCTGTTCCAGCCCTCCCAGGGCTTCTAGTCTCCTAGCTCTATCTTAGCTTCTACCATCATTTCTGCAAGGCTGTCTTCCATCAGGATGGCTGGGTAGGACGGGACCAAAGATCCAGTGCAAGGTACACAGAAGACCACCTTTTCTCTTCACTCGCCTTACTTGGTCCTGGGCCCAGATTGCATGTCCTGTCACTTTCCTGCCCCAGGTTGATCTGTGGACAGGGCCCTAGCAGCCTTTCTCTGCCACAGTGCTATGGTCAGAGCCCCTGTACTCTGCCAGACAAACCTCCATAACTTTGAATTTTAAAGGAAGTGTGGGGATCTTTCTCCTTCCCTCCCTCCATCCCTCCCTCTCGCTCTCTCTTTCTCTTTCTTTCTTTCTTTCTTTCTTTCTTTCTTTCTTTCTTTCTTTCTTTCTTTCTTTCTTTCTTTCAGGTCCCTGAGTGAATTATACAGTTGTTCCCAATTAATCATCAATAATATCCAAACACAGCACATACATAATTTTCCATTAAAAATTAAAGGCCTTCCTGCCACAAAAGTAGTGGAAAATTGGCATAAGAAAGAGTCAGCTCATACTCCATGACGCTTAGACTAGCTTCCTGAGAGTAATGAACGGGATAAAAGGGTTGGGCTCACTCAGTCTCTACGCAGCGCCTAGCACACTTATTTAGTTGCAATATCCCAATACTGTTCTATACGTGAACAGATTCATTTATATTCATTCACATAGAAAGGTTAGGCATTTGTCCCACAAAATACTCAATGTTTGGGAAGTTTGGAATTCATTATCTCTGATATAGTATGGCAGGGACATTGATAGAAAATTAATTGGAAGACAGTTCAAAACAAAATAACTCAGCAGAAACATCCAGAATCAATTACTCAAACTGCAACTCATTTTCATTGGACATACTCTAACCCTGAAAAGGCACTGGAATCTTTAATTAAGCTTTCAAACCCAATCCTATTTACAATATCCATGTTTTGCAGAATAGTTACATCTTAAAATAAAAAGTCATTAACTTAAAACCTAATGGTAAAGTAAAAATCCTTAATACATGTATGACACAAATGTTTATATTTAATTAACATTACTTTTTGATAATTAAAAAATGTTATTTAAAACTATTTGATTAGGTAAACATTAACTCTTTAAAGTACAGAATTAAGAAGTCCTGTTTACAAAGCTGAGTGCTGATTTTCTTCTCACTGCTACAAGTACTATTTAAGCATGGATTTCACACATCTGTATATTTATTTTTTCCTGTTGACATCCCCATCATCTGACCTTATTCTCCACATAGTATCTATTTCCACCATTTGCATCATGGAGTAATTATGTGTTTCCCTGTCTAAATCTAAGACTAGACTATGAGCTCTTTGAGAGCCAGATCTGTACCTCCAATGTCAGACACAGGGCTCAGCAAATAGCTGCTAAATAAAAATTGCCGAACTAAAATGCCATTTAAACTGAAAATGATCTGAGGAGCAGCAGGAAAATGGAAATTTTCTTCTTTGATCACATTTTTTTCTAGGGAGAGGAATGGGGCTTTCTTGTAACAAAAGGCCCACTGTAGTTTCTGGTTCTATCTCTGTCTCTAACTAAATGTGTTTATTCCAAAATTTTTCGGCTCTACCCATGGGCTTGTCCCTGGCCTTCTCTACGCCTTTGGTTTCTCATCATCTGAACAAAACAAAACAAAAATGAACAAGGTGGAATAGGTGAAAATGGATGGTATTCAGTTGTTGGATTTCAAGTTATTTAGTTATTATTATCTCACTAGCAGACTGAGAGAAACATCTAAATCAGAGGAACTGGATGTCTCAGAGGACAAATGCATAACAGTCCATGATTTAACGTTACTATGTGCTACAAACTATATACCATGATTTTAAAGTATCATAACATGAAGTAAATGAAATAAACCAGGAGTACACCACTAATCCAAATTTCACAGCATCTGATCCTCCTCCAAAGAGCTCCTGAGCCAAAGCTAAAACCAAGGCTGCGGACTGTCTTCCCCAGGAAAGAAAACTCCAGCAGGGATACCAAAAGAATCTAAGTCAATGACTTAACTCTGAGCCCTAGACATTCTTATTGAGTTGAGCTATCAGAGTAGGAGGCTAGGGAGGTATGAAGCTAAGGTGAGTAGCAGGTTTGATGTGGAAGGAATAAAAGTCCTGAGAATAAGGGAAAAGAGAGACTACAAGAATGGTGGGAGACTGAGTAAATGAAACAAGTAAATGAAATGAATTTGAGTAAATGAAATGGAACAAGATTTTTAGCTACTCTGGAACCCTGGGATGAAATCAACTCTTTCTTCCCTGTCAAATCCACATATATTGGAATTGGAATATGTCTGTGTCCATACCACACTGCGTCTGGATTTAGAAATAGAAAATCTGACCCACGCCCTTAAGACTTTTATATTCTTCATTGAAGAGGCAATGAAGATTATGAATGAAGAGGCAATGCAAATTATGTCAACTGAAACAATTTAAATACAGAAATTTAAATACAGTCATTTGAATAGAGACCATTATATCTATGAATCTGAATTATCAGGAGCATTAGTGCCACGAGTCCCAAATTCTCAGGAATTCTTTTAATTTCCTCTTCATGGTATTTCATTATTCAAAAATATAGATTTATTTAATTTATTTTATATTTTGTATTCATTGAGTTTTATCATCATTCTGTCTCAGGAACCCAAACATCCCTGTGCTGTAAAATATGTTCCCCTCTTCAACCTTTGAAGCACCAAGCCCCCATCTCCCACTCCTAAGGTGTAATCTGGTTTCATGAACAACTGCATTAATTAACTATTAATAAATTCAGTATTGATAATGAGTTACTGTTAATCTTAATTGCTAATTAATTAGTTATTGTAAGTAGTTATTTAATAGCTGTTCAGTGTCGGGCACTGTTCAGTGTGCTGGGGATACAGTGTGATTGAAGCAGCCTTATTGCATGTGTACTCTAATGGAGGGACACTGATAATATACAAAGTAAATTGGTAAACTATAAAGCCTGGTAGATGATGACAAAGACCTTCTTACTTAGGGTCTTTCTGGCCAAGTTTTATTTATGAAATACCAGAAAAAAACTGTTTAATCTCTAAGGATAAGGAGATTCTAAGTAATTAAGGCTAGATTAGGAGGTAGTTAAATGAAGTCCTAGTGCTTACATTCCTATTAGGATAGTGCTTTAACTATGGTGTTCAAATGATTGAATAAGATTCACCCATGAGAAAGTGAATCTTGCTCTGCAGAGTCAGCCCCTGCACAACAGCTTCTCCACTGTAGTCAAGGCCAGTCCTCACAACCAATCAGCCTGAGGGTCAGTCACTCCTATTGATGTGCCAAGAGCAGTCAGTGCTCAATTACAATAGGAGGAGGGCACACACAGCCCCCACACAGGACACATCTAGAACACCTGGCTCAGGTGACCAGGGAGACTGTATCATTGGGCCCCACAGGACACCTACTACTAACGCTACTTTCCTAAGACTGGGGGACATAGCAGCACTACCTAATACACAGAAACAAACAGAGGGAGGCAGCCAAAATGGGGAGAAAAAGAAAAACGTCCCAAGTGAAAGATCAGAACAAAGCTCCAGAAAAAGAAGTAAGCAAAATGGAGACAAGCAATCTACCAGATACAGAGTTCAAAACACTGGTTATAAGGATGCTCAGTGATCTCAGTGAGAACCTCAACAAAGAGACAGGAAGCATAAAAATGGAGATAGAAAACATTAAAAAAAGAACCATTTATAAATGAAGAATACAATAATGGAAATGAAGAATACATTAGAGGGAATCAACAGTAGATTAGATGAAGCAGAGGATCAAATTGGCAATTTGGAAGATAAAGTAGGAGAAAACACCCAATCAGAAAAGCAAAAAGTGAAAAGAATCCAGAAATGAGGATAATTTAAGGGGCCTCTGGGACAACATCAAGTGTACATCATAGGAGTACCAGAAGGAGAAGAGGGAGAGCAAGGAATTGAAAACCTATCTGAAGAAATTACGATGGAAAACTTCCCTAACCTGGTGAAGGAAATAGACATACAAGCCCAAGAAGCACAGAGACTCCCAAACAAGATGAACCCAAACAGGCCCACACCAAGATACATCATAATTACAATGCCAAAGGTTAAAGACAAAGAGAGAATCTTAAAGAGCGAAAGAGAAAAGCACTTAGTTACCTACAAGGGAGCTCCCATAAGATTGCCAATTGATTTCTCAACAGAAACTTTTCAGGCCAGAGGAGATTGACACAAAACATTTAAAGTGATGAAAAGCAAGGACCTACAACCAAATTACCCAGCAAAACTATCATTTAGAATTGAAGGACAAACAAAAAGCT
The DNA here is from genome assembly GCF_001890085.2 of Hipposideros armiger. Taxonomy (NCBI): domain Eukaryota; kingdom Metazoa; phylum Chordata; class Mammalia; order Chiroptera; family Hipposideridae; genus Hipposideros; species Hipposideros armiger. Next base: position 2,159,042 of record NW_017731452.1, on the reverse strand, counting down.
TCCTAGACAAAAAAAATACTAAAGGAGTTCATCATCACCAAACCAGTATTGTAAGAAATGTTAAACAGACTGCTAGAAGAAGGAGAAGAGGGAGAGAAGGAGAGGGAGAAGAGAAAGAGGAAGAGGAAGAAGAACAAGAACAAGAAGAAAGAAGAAGAAATGATAAAAATATGAATAACAGGGCCAGCCGAGTGGTGTGTTGGTTAGGCGTTGGCTTGAGATGCTAGCTCTGAGCAGCAGGCCCTGGGTTCAAATCCCACATGAGGGCCAGTGACACTGCGCCCTCTACAGCTAAGATGGTGAACAACAGCTCGACCTGCCATGAGTCGTCGGCATTGGCGTAGGCTGCAGTGGGGCTGGTCAGCAGCTGGCGTGTGCTTTCGTGAGCTGCTGTAAGCCGCAGTGAGTGGCCGTCCAATGGCCGGCGAGTGACTGCCTCACCTGGGAAGAGCTCAATGATAATACCAACATGGGCCAGTGAAGCGACGTCCTCCACAGCTAGACTGAAGAACAAAAGGACAACAACTTGTCTGTTCCCCTTCCCCGATTCCTCAACACTGTTCCCCTCCCCCAATTCCCCAATAAAAAAATCTTTAAAAAATATGAATAACAAAATGGCAATTATAACATATCAATAATTACTTTAAATGTAAATTGATTAGATACTCCCATCAAAAGACATAGGGTGGCTGAATGGATAAGAAAACAAGACCCTTACACATACTGCCTGTAAGAGACTCACTTTAGATAGAAAGACACACACACATTGAAAGTAAAGGAATGGAAAAGATATTTCATGAAAATGGAAACAAACAAACAAAAAAGCTGAGGTAGCAGCAATACCAGACAAAATAGACTTCGAAACAAAGGCTATTACAAGAGACAAAGAAGGACCCAGTAATTCCACTTCTGGGTATTTATCCAAAGAAATCCAAAACACTAATTCAAAGACATATGCATCCATATGTGCATTGCAGCATTAATTACAATAACCAAGATATGGAAGCAACCTAAGTCTCCATCAATAGATGAATGGATAAAGAAGTGGTAAATATATACAACAGAACATTACTCATCCATTAAAAAAGAATGAAATCTTGCCATCTGCAACAACGTTAATGAACCTAGAGGGTGTTATGCTAAGTGAAATAAGTCAGACAGAGAAAGACGAATACCATATGATTTCACTTACATGTGGAATATAAAATACAATAAATGAACAAACAAAACAGAAATAAACTCAAAGATACAGAGAACATTTAGATTACCAGATTGGAGGGAAGTTGGGGGGATGGGTGAAGGGAAGGAAGAGATTAAGAGGTACAAATTAGTAGTTACAGAACAGTTGTGGGGATGTCAAGTATAGCATAGGGAATATAGTCATTAATATTATAGTAACTATGTTTGGTGTCAGATGGGTACTAGATTTGTTGGGATGATCACTTTGTAACTTATATAAATGTCTAATCACTACATTGTACACCTGAAACTAATATTGTATGTCAAGTGCAATTGAAAAATAAAAATTTAAAAAGAAAAAAAAGGTTCACCCATGAGGCTTGTTGACTGTAGATTCACTAACCTATTTCTGGCCCACAGAACCAGTATTTCTTGGAGTGAGTCCCTGAATCTGTATTTTTAAGAAACTCTTCCATGTGATACTCATATTCCTTAAAGTTTGAGAACCTCTGCCTTAGGATAACAGGGTCTGATCCTACCCACACATTTTAAACCTCTTCAAAGGTGACTTGATAAGTGCATATTGTATATTATTCAATAAATGTTATACCACTGTATTCCTTCATTAATCTCCTTCCCCATTTTTGTTGAGAATCTTTCCAAGTTTAAAACAATGAACACTGGACCAACACTTAGAAAAAAATTCAACCAAAAAAAAAAAAAAAAGCAACAACCAAAAGATCACATCAATGCAGTCAAATTAGAAGGACTCAAGGATTTATTCATAATCCTCACTAAATTAAAACCGTACCAGCATCAGGATTAGATTTTAATACAAAGGACAAACCACACTTGTCCACAAATATACTCATTTTAAATTAAAAAAAAATATTGTGTCTACATAAGAATATCAGTACATCTCACTGTTAATTTGAATTAAAATAATTTACAGCCTTTATTTTGTTCTTTGAAATAAAGAGACTAATAAAAAAATAACCCTTCAATTTAAAGTTAATAAGCATTTTTAGAAAACAAACATGTAACATATTCCACTTTTGGAAAAAAAATTAAATTAATGTTTGTTTGTTTTTTGAAATCTTTTAATATTTTGTCACAAATTGTGCTTCCAAAATTATAATTTTTGCTCATCACATTTTTGCCAATCTCTGTAAGGCCACAATTTTTGGCATTCTCTGTGAGGCCTCAGTTTTGTTTGGTCTTTAAATCCTGAATAAAACACCTAGGAACGTGTTTCCATTTGCAGTATTTCCCTTTTAGGTGGAACGGCCACCAGACAGAGAGGCTTTCTGGGATGCATTCGGTCTCTGCAGTTGAACGGGCTGGCTGTGGACCTGGAGGAGAGAGCCAAGGTGACTCCCGGAGTTGAGCCGGGTTGTAGAGGGCATTGCAGCAGCTACGGAAAGTTGTGTCTCAATGGAGGGAAATGCAGAGAAAAGCCCCGTGGGTTCTCTTGTGACTGCACCTTCTCTGCATACACAGGGCCCTTCTGTTCAAAAGGTAGGTAGGACATGGGGAACCTTAACAGGGAAATTTACATGAAAAGAAGTCTGCGAGTTCTTGTCTATGTGGCTATTTGAAACAAACAAAAAAATATTTCCATTTCTCTGGGGTTTTTTTTTTTGCAAATTACCAATTTATGCTAACCACACTTCATTACTTAGGTATTTGCCTCAGTTCTTAAAAAGCTAGTGTCTATTGATGATAAGTCCTCTAATAGTTGCCTCTAGATGTCAAAGTGTTAGCTGCTCAGTCAGCTTTTACCCATCTAATGCTGATGCTCTTTATATGGTTGTCAACAACCTGCCCCTTGGGGCAGTTCCTTCTTTTAAAATAATTTAAGTTATTATTGTGGTTTTTTTTTTTAATGAAGATAAGCAACAATGCTAGAAAATTTAGGAAGCATTGTTATTTTTTTTTCGTTTTTGCCAAACAAATATTTTTCCAGGAATATAAATAACTTTTTCATTAAATTTGTTTTTCATAATTGAAAGAATGCATTTAATAAAAATAGGAATATACAAGGGCCGGCTGAGTGGCTCAGTTGGTTAAGAGCTCGCTCAAGAGTGTGAGCTCTGAGCAACAGCAGTTCGAGTCCTGGCCCAAGCTGAGCTGCTGCTGATCTGCCAACAGGTGGCAGGGTGGTTCAACTAAAAAAAAAAAGAGGAATATACAAATCAATGTATACACTTTAGTGTGACAGGCTGAGGTGCCAAGATAAACATTCTTTAACTAACTGCAGAGGAGTTCATCAGGGATGGTCACCTGCCAATATGCTGTGAAATAAAAAGAGATTGAAAATTCACAACAGAGAACACCAGGCGGGATAAGTGCACATGAACATCATGAAGGAAAATGGCCTAATTTTAGTGCAAAGCAGAAATGTGCAACTAGAAAGACAATGGAAAAGAAAAAAAGTCACCAAATGCATAAAACATATAAGTTGGACAGCATGAAAGAAAAATAAGACCCTGTTGAAAAATGTCCACTAAATATTGATGTATGACAAAATAGAGATTCTCAGGCATTTTGTTTTATGATGGTTGTGAAGTAAAATAGTGGAATATTTTTCAGCTCGCCTTCCTTGAGCTGTGCCATGGAAGAAAAAAAGAACTGACTGTAGTACTGAGTGTTCTCGGCAGACTTCTCTGAATATACAAACATTCGTTATACTTTCAGTTTCTCATAGAACACTGTCATCTAATTTAATTTCAGTTGCTTTATTTAAGTGTTTCTGGGTTACTGAATCTTTTCTGGAAGGAGGCTAACAAAAATTGGCCCCAAATTGAAGCCACTCCCTCACCCCCAATTTGCAAAGAAGGCATTTGGGATTATGTAATGAAAAGTTGTCAAGAACGCACTCTTCAAGTCACCTCCTCTCTCATCAGAAATAAGTTATAATTTAAAGTTAACCTGTAGTCAGAAAACACACACTGGTGCTGTCATCTTTGGAGACCTTTCACGTTTCAAGTTAGAATTAAGACCACTGCGTCACAAGAACATTTCTTCATTTTCTGAATCTAAATGATTTCTGGCTCATCTTGCTAAGTGCAATCAGGAATGTTATTCTGCATCCATATATTATATTGAATATAAAATGTATATGATAGATAAAAATAATAAAACAAATGAAAAATAAAATCTCCTGAAGTGGCAAGGGAATGGAGACCTTGCTTTATTATCAGTAAGCATCATCTACAACTGCTATTCAGCAACTGGCCCTTTGTAGTAATCGAGAGAAGCAGGGTTCAGGGGTCCAAAACTGACTCTCTCCCCCACTGTCCTCTTCATTTTTTTCATATGTATTTGGTGTGCGTGTGTGCACGCACACTCGCATGTGTGAATTTGGGATAGTAATCTCCTATAAGTGCCATACCATCCTTTTGTAAAATGATTCAAAAGAGCCTGCATAGTTGCTTGTGTGGATCGCTGGATTTAGCAGTCGTTTTGCAGAGCACAATAAATAGGAGAAAATATTTAGGCAGAAAGGAAAATTTCTGCCCGTTGATCCTAGAAAGTAAGAGGACCCCTCAAACTTCCTTTCTTCCTATTACGGGATGGCCAGTGTATTTCTAGCTATAGAATAATAGATGGGCCTTAAAATTTAAATACGAAAATGGGTGGTAAGGGAGATGAAAGTCAAGAAGCCTGATTTATGTCT
>NW_017731452.1:2151816-2154044 GCF_001890085.2 Hipposideros armiger | reverse complement strand
TCATTATATGTAACTTTTTTAAAAGTCAGTTAATGTAAGTGAAACAAGATCCTGGTACTTATTTTTTTTTTTAAACATAAAATGTGTATATCATTTCAGAGATTTCTGCATATTTTGGACCTGGCTCATCCGTGATTTACAATTTTCAAGAAAATTATTCCTTAAGTAAAAACTCCAGCTCCCACGCTGCTTCCTTTCATGGTGATATGAAGCTGAGCAGAGAAATGATCAAATTTAGCTTCCGAACAACACGAACACCAAGCTTACTGCTTTATGTGAGCTCCTTTTATAAGGAATACCTTTCAGTTACCATTGCCAAAAATGGTGAGTGCTTTTTAGATGAGAGACAGAAAATTGAGTTACAGCATTAGATCAGTAATAATACGGATCATTCTTGTATTCTTTTGTCTCAAACTACAAACAGGGGGGAAAAAGTGTGCCTGTTTTTTGTATTCAATTTTGTTTTTTCAGTACTATGCTATTCATTTAATCTAAAAGGATTATTTAAAGTAATTAAGGTGCCTTTATCACTTTATAACTTGGATACTTTTACATAACCATGAGAATTTTAATTTATTTACAGAAAATATTTGTCATATTTTTATTATTGCTAGAAGCTCTTTACTATTCCATATGAATATCAGTATCGGTGTCGTGGTTCATTTTGAAATAAGATGCCTCTGTGTACATAGCAAATATTTTCTTTAAATCAAATCAGAGAAGTTTTGAAGAAATGTTAACAAGCTAGTATTATGTATAAGACAATGTCCACAAAATAATCTGTCGGTTCTAATTATAGGCAATAAAATAGTCATGGGAAATGCTGGTACATCGATGCAGGGTAATGGTGTATGGATTAGGCCATGTTGTGTGCTACAGAAACATTTTCACAGAAACCCACTTACTGTTTCTCTTCCCTATAACCGGATTAAAGATACAATTTTATAAATAAATTCTCTGCATGAGGAAAACAAACAAATTTACAAACATTTGAATATATCATTTCAACTAAATCAAAAGTGGCCAAAGGGCACTGATAAAATAAAAATAATGTTGCTTAATAAGTATATTTATCCTCACTGTAATCATTTTGAGCTTGAAGCTTATCTGCACACTGGGGCATTTTCGTTGTTAAACTGGAAGATATTCTGTGAAGTATATTAGTCGACATTTTTTTTAAACAAGTTTTTCTTTTTAATTGGGGAACAGTGTGTTTTTCCAGGACTCATCAGCTCCAAGTCAAGTAGTTGTTTCAATTTAGTTGTGAAAGGTGTGAGGATTGAACCGGCAACCTTGGCGTTATGAGCACTGCTCGCTAACCAACTGTGCTCTAACCAACTGAGCTAACTGGCCGTCCTAGTTGATGTCTTTGCAAGCAATTGAGTAGTACTAATTATAATAGTAAATTTGGCTTAAAATCATCTGTCGAGAGCTGGCTCGACAACCGGGGCACCGAACGGTCCCTGAGCAGGATTGCTTGACGTGAGGAATAGAGAAAGAAAAGAGATGGCACAGACACCAAAATTGGGATTAGGAGGGACACTTTGCCGCTGATGGTGGAGGGTGCCACTGTTTATTGGGTAACATTGGTTATATAGAAAGCAGCTTCCTTATTTGCAGGGAAACTTCCCTAGCTACGCACAGAGATTTTGGTAGGGGGTTTTAGGAGGGGGCTTTAGGTGTAGGCATACAGAAACCAGGGTCTAGGGCTGGGGATTTTGGGAGGTCTGAAATCCCCTAAGCAATGAGTCCATGGTGAAACTGTAAACAAGCCTTAAGGTAGGCTCTGCGGTAAGCTTGCTGTGGGAATGGGTACTTTTGGGAGTGTCCAAGCCTTGCGTATGCAGTTACTAAGCAGACTCTCTTATCCAGCTGCTCCCTCAGGCATAGGGTCCTGCATAGAGGCATGTAGCAGTTTGCCACAGCCTCAGTATCCCAGTTGTCCTCAATTGGCTCCCAACAATCATCCATTTTACCCTAATTTCATTCCAAAATTTATGACCACGACTACTTGACCAAATATTTCTCATCTTTAGTCAAACTACATTTGCTTGTAATAATTTCACTAATCAATTGCATTTCAGAAGTGGTATATATATTTTTTAAAAGATGAGATTATACAAACAATGTTATTTCAATATTCCACAGTAGTTTGTCATTTCATAATATACCAAGTCTTATTTTTTTTAAGTCAGAGGCTAGTACAGAGATTTGCCTTTGCTTAATTA
>NW_017731452.1:2147211-2149711 GCF_001890085.2 Hipposideros armiger | reverse complement strand
TGCTACCTAGATATGTGGAAGTTTAACTGAAATAGTCCAAGTGAGTTTCTTAGTGTAAATTACATAAATTTTACTATAGTAATAAAAAAATCAAATAAATATAACAAATCAACAGCTCAAGAGTTAGTCTAGCAGGGTCTGAGATGAGGCATTGCATAAAAATGTAAAATACAAGATAGAAAATTCTAACAATTATGTATAGTGTTGATAAAATTATATTTTTGATGAAATAACATCTTCAAATTTAATGCCAGAGTTACTGATGAAAATACTTTTTTGTGAGTAGAAATATGTTAAAAATATTATAAAACAATTGGGAGACTGATCTACATTCTATAAGAAGGATTGCAATAATCAAACAGGAGAAAACATTCATTACATAAATATTTGTTTCCCTTTTTGTAAATAAATAAGGGAGATTAATATGGAATTAAAGGTGTTAATGTTTTTATTCAAGTATAACATATTATTCAAATGTGTATTGCTCATGCTAGAAAAGAAGAATAAAGCCCAAATTCAGCAATGAACTTCTACTCATTCTCCTAAAAGTGTAAAAAAGAATTTATTTGGCAATGTGTCGATCTTGACTGAGGACTAATGCTGAGTTCATTTCGAAGGAGACTAATGATTTATGGTCAAATTTGGCATGCTATATGACATTCCAATAAAATGTTATGTAGAATATTATTATATTTTAATATCGCATATTTTAATTTATAGTAAAGTAGATGCTAAAATGGAACTATTAATTTTCCAGAGAGTTGCTCAATCTTGAAATCTCTTATTATGTTAGTCCAGGTCCTCCAAGAAGCCGTTGCCAAGGCCAAATTAGCCACGTGAGGATTTTATTAAGAGAAAATAGGGAGGGAGCTGGCCAAGACCAGCAGAGCCATCAGATGGTCATGCCAGGGGGCCTCCAAGTGAAGGAGAAGGGGAGGGAAAACTAGACAGAAGTATCCTTGACTTTCGTGCAGCCTGAGCAAGGTTGAGAAGCCTTTGGGGAACCCTTGAGTCAGTCAGCCATCAGAGGAGCCCCAGTTTCCCAAGAATAAGCCTGCCTCAGAGNCCACAGTAGTTTGTCATTTCATAATATACCAAGTCTTATTTTTTTTAAGTCAGAGGCTAGTACAGAGATTTGCCTTTGCTTAATTACATATTGACTTCTAAGGGGAAAAAAATAAGGATTTGCAGGAAAGAGAGTGCTTATTAGTAACATGCTTGGTCTTGATTTTGAAAATAGTGCAATTTCACATAGAAACTGACTTCTAGAAATTATGACAGGATACACCCAAACAAACTGTTGTGAATATTGCTCTAGAAATCAATAAATAACCAAAAATGTACTCTGAGTTGTTATAAATAATTCTTAAAATACAATTTTAACAAAAATATAACTTTTCCCCCCTACTTTAGGAAGTTTGCAGATCAGGTACAAGTTAAATAGATATCAAGAACCTGATGTTGTTACCTTTGATTTCAAAAACATGGCTGATGGGCAACTTCACCACATAATGATTAACAGAGAAGAAGAAGTGGTCTTTGTAGAGGTAATATAATGAATCCAACAGAAGCAATGGTTACAATTAGGACTCCCCAGTTTTAAGGACCCACAGCAGAAATATGTTAATGAATGGAATAAACAAAGACATTTTTGTCTCTGCTGCTCGTGCACAGATCACGAACAGACCCCCAAAACTCTGTTCAGAGTTTTTTAAGGGATAAGATTCAGTTGAAGCTATTATTAATATTTGATACTTAAAAATGCAAACTTTCCTCATTTGTTTTACTTTGCTCAGGAGGGAAATGCTATCTTGTTTATTGTAGTGTACTGCTGATAGGACTATTGCTACTCTAATGAAACCAGTTTATTTCACATGGGTCTAAATGCAGCCATAATTCTAGCACAGAAATTAATTGTTGCATACTCGTACATAAAAAATGAGGAGAGTCACAGCACAGAAAGTGGAATTATTCACTCTACCAGCTTTTAAAGAAAGGCACTAATGTTTCAGCCTTCTACATAGAGGAAATTTTCTTAGCTGAATGACTCAAGTAAAAATATCAAGCTAAGTAAAAGTATCAGGGTGAAAATAACTCATATCTTTTTGTTGGTTTTACCGATTTTGTATTTCTTAGATAGTAGAGAAAAATTAGTGATTAAGGATAAAAGGTGGGGTATAGTGGTACCTGGGGGTAGTATAGAAATAGTTTAGAAAATAATATTCACCTTTATAAATGGCTAACTCTTTAAAATTTGTTTTTCTAAATCTTTGGGGCCATACAAACAATTGCCTATTTTATCTTTTTTTTCCCCCCCTTCTTTTGACCCCTGTCCTCTTCTCATCAAAATGGCCTTCCTTTGGATGTTTGCATCTCATGTAACAATTTTGTAGATTGACGAGAATGCAAGAAGACAAGTCCACCTGTCATCAGGTACAGAATTCAGTGCAGTCAAGTCTCTTGTACTGGGCAGAATTTTAGGTAAGTAAAAAAAAAAAAA
>NW_017731452.1:2138667-2140046 GCF_001890085.2 Hipposideros armiger | reverse complement strand
CGTGGAGACTTACTGGTTCTGACTCCTTTAATAAAGAGAAAAGAAGAAGGAAGTTAGTTGCTATATATATATATTTTGCTATTGCGTTATTATACCCAAAACATTCCATCTGTGGCAGTCCCGTTTGCACTTGCACTACTAACATTGCGGTGTTTCTTTGGATTCACAGAGCCTAGTGATATTGACCAGGAGACCGCGTTGGCTGGTGCGCAGGGCTTCCTGGGCTGCCTCTCTGCAGTGCAGCTCAGCCATGTGGCCCCTCTGAAGGCCGCTCTGCACCCCAACCGCCCAGCCCTTGTCACAGTCTCGGGACACGTGACGGAGTCCAGCTGTGTGGCCCAGGCTGGCACTGATGCCACATCCAGGGAAAGGACACACTCCTTTGCAGGTAGCATTTGGGTCTTCCTTTACCCAGTCACACACTCAGCTTGCCCATTGGGTTTAAAATCTTCTGATGTTGCTGTTGACGCTCCATGCTCGAAATGGTTTCTTAAAATTGACTTGGTTTAACTGTCAGTTCTCTTTCCCTTTTCTTCTCTAGAGTCTCACTTTCTCATGCATGTGGGCCATTGCAGTTGACATTGCTTAAGTTTAAAATAAAAGAGATCCCACATTGACCTACATAATTCTGTCTGGTTTGAAACATTTATGAATTTTTAAAATTTTCTCCTTCTTCTCCTTCTTTCTTTTTCTTCTTTTTTTTTTTTGTCCTTTAACTGCAGATCATTCTGGAACAAGAGATGACAGAGAACCCCGAGCTAATGCAATCAAAAGTGACTCTGCAGTAATTGGAGGTAATAGAAAGCATGAACAAGCTCTTCTTTGGTACTGGTTATCATAACTGGTAATGATTAATATTTAGCATTAAAGAACCTATGTATGAAGAATCTATAGATATCCTAAGGACTGAATCCTGAGATCATTGGGGGTGGTTTATTATTTGTACTGAATCGTCATGTAGAGTCTTCTTGAATCCCCAGCCTCCTTGGAGATTTCTCAGTATAAATAATTGATAATTTCATGGAAGCATCACACTTAAAGAATAATTGCTAAACTGTATAATAATGAATTGAAAATGGCTATCTGCATTCCCTAGATAATTCTGAGTATATTTGAGGAAGTATCGTTTTTGATGGATTCTTGGACATATCACTGCTACTGCAAGGGTTTATGTAAAAAGTAGGAAAAACCTGAGATTAACATTAGAAGTATATATTTTGTTGCCTTAATGCTTAATAAAACAGACTTTTCCATGGTTTAGATGCTCCCATCAATGAACATTACAGTTTTAGTTGCATTTTTATCAAATGTTAGGTAAATGGGTTAAAAGTCATTTGCAGTTATTTTACATTACAGAATTAACAAAAAAATGTTTAAAG
>NW_017731452.1:2125232-2136232 GCF_001890085.2 Hipposideros armiger | reverse complement strand
TCCCTTTTCTCCACAGCCTCACCAGCACTTGTTGTTTGTTGATTTAGTGATGATAGCCATTCTGACAGGAGTGAGGTGGTACAGTTGGTTTTATTTTTTACAGCCTTACTCATCTAGACATCAGCTTCCTTCAAATTGTTAGGATTTTATTTAGACAGAGTACAGTTCTGGTCACATCTTTGTGAGGATATTAACATCCGCATTGCTATTTTAGTTGCTTTTCTTTTTATCAAATTAATGGTGTATAAATTAAAGCTGCTTAAAATAGGATCCCCAATTAGTAATACAACAAGCAAAAAAACAAAAACCCTGCTAGAGGAGTAGTTAATAACTGCATGTCTAAAAGAAATACATTAATATATTATAAATGCATTATATGGTAAAAACTCACTTAAAGCTGTAGCACTTCAAATCAACTCAACATGTTAAACCAGGGTTCCTAGTGAAACAAATTGTCTGAGTCTCATAATGGTGCTTTCTATACATTTAACTTGTATAGATATAGAGAAGTAGCGATAGATATAGAAAGTGACTAATCATTGGCAAGGTTTACATAGTAATGGAGAGGTGTGTTGATAAGTCATTCTGTGTTATTTTAGAATGGAAGCAAATTACAGGTCACCTGTGAAATTCTTACTTGATCCAAATACATAGATCAGAGGAAGACAATACAGAAGGTTTGCAGCCCAAGGGCTCATCAGGGTCTACTGACCTGGTGTCTGCTTTTGATCATTGCAGGGTCTGAGCTTCAGAGGCAGAGCAGCTGGTCATGGCCATCTAAACTCAGAAGTCCTTGTCTGGGACCATGTGCAATTTATCTGCTAAATCACGGAATATCATCCTCTAGTGCATTTCTCCATCTGGTAGCATTGTGGCAGAATTCTTCAACCATTGTCTAGTCATTTATCAATTGCGCCCACTGTGCAACAATAATTAACCCATTGAAGGGTTTCCAAATTGGATAATCCCCCAATGTTCTGCATTTTAGATGATCTTTTCTTCAGTTACAAAATACTGAATAATATAAGACGAAAAATTGATGTAATAAGACATTTAAAAACTTGGGACTTAGACACTGCCGAGGGTTACTGGCCAGGCTACACAGTTATGGATGGTCAGATTTAGACAGAGAAAGCTACATATTCCTAAGAAAAACACATTCACACAGAGTTTCAAATGGCAATGTTGTAGAATGCAGTAGTTGGCCATATTTTATTTAGAGTATCTTTTGTTTTGTTTGTATAATAGGTTAGCTCAAGAATTTTCTTGGACATGACAAATCCTGACATAGCATCTTCTCCAAATTAAAGGGTATATATCAAATACATGGAGCAAAATTGTTCTGGAGTCCGTCCATGATTTTGACTGTGTGGATGTCCGCTCTGGGCCCATGTGATGTTTATTTTATAATTGCACTAACCTGCTCTCTATAACACCTTCACCAGTTTTTCACATTGACATTGCTCAGAATATTTTTCTTTACACAAGAAGCCTACAACCAGACAGTAGAAATATTTATAGCAATTCAACTGATTGCTTTTCTAAGATGAGAGGCAAAATGTAACAACACATTGATATTCTGATTAGAATTATTACTTATTAACCTGGCTAATAACAACAACAAAAATAACCACACCATTAGTAAATTCTTCAGATTTGAAGTGCAGAATTTGGTCACCACATTTGTATTAGATTTATCAGCAAGGAATTGCTATCCTTCTCAGATAAGGCTGACCTAGCCCAAAATCAGCTTAGCCAGTGGCAATGTTGTGGTTGGTGATAGTGAATTTGCCTATGAAATCATGTGCTCAGGAATCCACTGTGACTGAAGAGACCCTTCTTTGGTTTGGCTTGGTTGGACTCCATTACAGTTGTGTACACCTCATTTAAGCTAAAACAAAGACTTTTACAATAGAAGGGTCTGTCCATACTGTTGTTTTCATTATGCCTACTTTTGTCTAAAAAAGCTACATTAATAACTACAAAAAAAAAGCTACATAGTTAATAACTCCACTGATCTCACCAGAAAAGTATAAGTATTAGGAAGCTCTGAAATTCATGGTGACAGACAATAGTTTTCCAAATTCTATTTTTCGTGTGAAAGCTTGACTTCATCACTGGCAACATATATTGTTAGTCATTCATGAAGCGACAGACTTCATTCTAACATGAAACTTCATTCATTTTGGAGAAAATGTCTGCCAAATATCCAAGTCAAAACAAACATAATGTGTCTCTCAGTTGCTCTTTCAAATGCAAACAGTGATCCATGAGGCAAAAAACAACCAATTCAGCTCACACAACTCAAATATTCATGCAAGCACATTTACTGGTGACAACCATCATATTTCAGGATGGACCGGAAGTACTTTACGTATACTCTTCATTCCATCACCCAAAATGTTAAAAAGGCTTATAGCCAAAGGTCAAGATTTAATTAAATGAATAATGTTTAGTACTTCATCATGAATGTGGTTTAAATGAATGTGGCTTTTGTTTGTTGGTTTGTTGTCTTTTCCCTGAGATCGCTTGGCAGGCAAGCCTTCTACTCTNCAATTTGCCTCCATTTTCAGCCAAAGGTTTAAAAATATGACCATCCGCTGCCATTTCAGCTGGAAACCTAGAAACAAAGGAAATGCTTCCCCACTCTCAACTTGCTCTAGAACTCATTTCTTAAATTTAGGAAGAACTATGGGGCTAATTGGATTACTGTCACCGTTAACAAACATTCCTAACAGATACTGAAAATGGAGGATACATTTTAAAATACAACATCAAACTGTACAATGATGACATGGAAACCCTTTCTAAGTCACTTAAGATATTTAAGCAGTCACTAACTTTGGCAATAATAATGTATTAGGAGCTGGCAGCTGCGGCAGAAAGATCAAGGCTTTAGATAAAGCCTTGCAGCTCAGTTCAGATACTCCTATCATGACTAGAATACATTAAGTTTGCTTTTCATATTCCTAATTTACTGTCAAATTAAGCTTTGAATTCTGTATCTGGGCACTTTTATATGGTAGAAGAGTTTCATGATTTATTTTAAGTAAAAGCTGGAGGTTATTTTCACTCATTCTGAGTAGCAGCACTCGTATATTAGAGGTGATGATCAGTAGAGATCATTCCTCTCTTCTGAGACCGCAGAGCCAGGAAGTAGACTCCGCTGCCTGCCATGGAGGTTTAGGCCAGAGGTAAGTAATGCCTGTAGTCAGCCAGGAAAGGCCATCTAGTCAGCTTCCACTGAGGAGCTTTACGAACAACCCCCAACGTGGCAGGAATCCTTTATGTAAACTTGCTTCAATGCCTGGAGGGAAGGCACTGTGATTTTCTAAATCTATTATGAAATGACTCTTCAGATGAGGGATTTGTTGTTTCAAAAGAAGGTTTTAATAGAGAAGTACAGTTTAGAGCAAGAAAACTACTCAAAATCAGTTTTCATTCATTAGATTAATTTTTGAAATTTTAACCATTAAAATATAGACTGTCTTCAATACATAGTATGAGTACAGTCTTATAAGAAACTACTTAAAATCATGTTTTGTATTCATCAAGTTGATTTTTTAATATCTTCACAATTAAAATGTCATAGGCTGTCTTCAGTGAAGGCGTGACTCCATCCTTGCTTTAGTTATTTCCAGAGAGTTAGTTATATTATTCTGAACTGGCCAGACCTGGAAACTTCAGAACCTTTTCTCCTCATCATGCTACATGAGCATAGATCAGAAGTGTCATGTCTGACACAAAGAACACCCATGATGCTGAGACATAGTATCTAATTTTAATTATAGAGCAAAGGAGAAGGTAGTCATTGGGATTTTGTCAGTTACATGTAATCACGTGTATGTGCTCCAGGTGGGGTGGGCAAGTTTACTTCTTTCACAGTGACTTCACTCTCATCACTTTCATTCGGCTGTCAAACAAAATAAAACATAGAGCTCTCCTTCCGCTTCAAAGAAATACCAAGTGATAAAAGCAAAAGTCACAAATCCCAAATTATTTATCAACGGCCAAATCTAGAAACCTTCATACAATGATAAAACTAGAAGAATTTCTAAAATAAAAAGGAGAAAGCAATTGTTTTTCTTCTAACATGCTTTAAAATGTACCTGCACCACAGTTAAATAAAAAATAAAGCCACGATCGGGGACTTACACTATCATGTGAGTAAATTTGTTAAAGAACAGGCATTGATGGAAGAGAGAAGTGTGGATACAGGACTTTAGGGGTAGACAGAGGGCACAGCCACAGCCAAGAGATCCTGTACAGCCCAGTCTAATGAAGTAGTCAGAATAAGAGCAGTGAAACTGAATTGTGCTAGTGTTGTCCGTTAATTGTAATAGAGTGTTAGAGATGGTTTCTATGTCTTCATAGTACCATTTGATATTATTACATAAAAATTACCCTCCTTGCTTGATGTCTGCTAGTAGTGCTTGTTAGTGATGATTGGAGTGAAAAATTGTTCCTATAGTCTATCCTTATTTGTAGAAATTAGTACTGGAGGACAGAGAGAAAACAATTCCTTTCTTTCTGGTTCCCCTTCTGAAAAGGCAGACAGCCTGATGTCATTTCTTTGTCAAGTGCGTGGTTCAGAATATGTTAAATAACAAGGCCAAAATTAATGATTCTTCAATCAGCTCCTTTAAGAGAACCATTTACTGGGAAATAATATAAAAAGAGGTCTCTCTAAGATGTAATTAATCAAAGGAAGTTTGGAGGTACAAAGTTGTGTTGCTAATTTATTAAGCTTTTATTGGGTCTCAATTCACCACATGAAAAAAAAAAATCTCAAGATCATTACATAATCTTGAAATTGCATACAACCTCCCATGCAAAATGTGCCCACATTTTAAATAATGATATAATTTAACCTATTGTAAAATGACTGAAAAGTCACTGTTCAAAGGAGGAGTGTAGTTTACAATTATTATTTATTACATTTTTATGTCAAGGAGGTAATGGTGCAAGAACATTGACAACAAAATTTTGTTGCGTCCATCATGGTGGTGGTGGGAAGAACCAGGTTGCATCTAATCAACTTGGTTCCTTTTTCTCCATAATTAATAGGCTGCATTACATTTTCTTTTTATACCCAAAGCTCATTGTAAAATTAAGTTATGAGTTCTGTTCATGGATTGTGTTTTATGTTAGGAGAGTTTTCTAAAAGCCTGAAGATGGTTTTTACTCATTCTGAGCAGTAGCTTCGGTATATTTAGAGGCAATGGCCCATAGGGCTCATTAATCTCCTCTGAGGCTGCAGAGCCAGGAAGTAACTCAGGTTTCTGCAGTGGAGATTCAGGCCAGATGTAAATAAAGTGTGTGGTCAGAGGGAAGAGGATGTCTACTTCATCTCCTCAGAAGAGTTGTAAGAACAAACTCCAGTCAGAGATATTTTACGAAAAACCTGCTGCAAAGCCAAGGGAAGCCATAAGAAAGTAAATTTTGTAAACGTCTTGTCACATGACACTTAGGATGAGACAGGTTATGCTGAAAGCACAAGAGAAGTACAGGTTACCCCGAGATAGATATCTAACTATCAAGAGCTTTTGTATTAGTCCTTTTTTAAGGTTGTATTTCAGAGCAGTAGGCTTGCTTGGCAAGTAAATACCTTTTATGAAACACTGCTCGTCTGTCCTCACAGAGTTTGCTGCCTGCTTTGCCATTTTCCTTTTTCACCAACTCTTTTTGTTCTTGTTGTAATTGCATATAATGGGAAAAAACGCCTTCGGGGTCTTAGCCCTGCTTCTCCTCTGATTCATTGTACCATTTTCAGGCAAGCCTTCTTTATCTTTATCTCTGTGGGTTAAAGGTACTTTTAAAAGATGGCCTCTTGTCGCGGGTATAGCCAAACGACTTAGATTTGTTTTCTGAGTCTTATTTATTTTTGTTTCGAATTGTCTTGTTTTTTTAGTTTTTGTTTGTTGGGGTGTTCTGTTTGTTTTTGTGTTCTGGTTTTTTTGCTTTTTGTTTTTGTTGTTGTTGTGAGAACCACAAGACATTTCATGAAGCACTCCTTGTAATTGTTCTTCCATTTACTTCATATCCTTTCCAGAAACAGGAATACAAAGGCGCTTCATACAAGTTTTTATTCCTTGATACTCTATTTTTCTTGTAGATCTTTTGTTAAAAGGTTTCTTCCTTTACAATATAGAAGTCCTTCCCTGTTGGAAGATATAATTGAGGCTATTTTTTTTAAAATAGGCAAGACTACCCAAAAATCTGAGTCAGTTAAGGGTTTTCATAACCAGAAATATCCAAAACATGATTGTCTTATCATGACTTGTGTAAAGCAGGAGACATTTGTCTTCAATTCCTCCACCTTCTCTTTTCTAACCTTTCCATGATTTGGCACTTCAGGAGTAAGGTAATAGGAAAACTATGTATTTTTGCTCGTTGGCTTTATTAGCACAATTGTCAATGTGGATATCTGATGCTATGTATTTCTAAGGCCAGCTTTGCTTATGAGCAACTTAATGTAGCCATTAATCTTGTTTGGACCCAGTTCTGGGGAGCTAGATGGCTGCAAAATCCCTGTCGTTCCCCTTCACTCCTAATTCTAATTCCAACCCATTGGCTCCCCTGAAACAAGGAGTTGTTGGTCCAGCCCAGCAGGCCGGTGGGGGTAGGGAGAGTGTGGAGGTTGTCAGTGAGAAAGTCTTCTGGGACCCCGTGCCTTCTGGTTGAAAAAGAGTCTGGGGGACAACCTAGGAGAGCCTCAGGGGAGAGAGCCTGAGTTTTGCACACCCTCCCCACCCCACCACTTGGAAATACTTGGCTTGCATAGAATCCGGATCACATGGGAGAAAGGTCAGCATTGAAAACATCACTGTGCCCATTTTTCCTCTTTGCCAAAAAGAGAATGACCTGAAATTTGAACATTTCCTGAATCCTGCTGAGGAGAACCTGAAATTTGGGCCAATTCCCTTCTATCCCGAGGTTGGGTTTGTCCTGCAGTTTCCCTCACGTGGGCGGCTAGCTACACTGTCTACCTTCTCTGGGTGTCAGCCCCCCTAAGGAAAGCAATGCTGAGAGTCAACGAGCTGATGAGAAAAGCAACCCAGACTTAGGAAGATTCAAGAGCTGTAAAAGGGGAGAAAAACCAGGGCAACCAGAATCGTTCCCTATCAAAATAAAGTTATTCAGAGAGACAGACGCCGTCCTGAGTGAAATTTAAGAAGAGCTTGAGGGAAATCGTAGTAAACCAACAAAAAGACCTTGAGGAACTAAAAAGTATGATTTTTCCAGACTAAAAAATTCAGCAGAAAAGAATGATCTTTGTTGATGGTTTGGCTTGAATTCATCACCTGGGAGAGCAAGTGAATGAAACACTTGACTCACACAAAAATAAGTCCTAAAAGGTAGAAATCAGGAAAGAAACTAAAATAGGTTGGAGAATATGCAGACCCAATGTGAGTAGCCGGCAGCCCAGAAGGGTAAAAGGATGAAGGTGAGACATACTTGTAAGCACAATATATGAAATTTTTCAGGCTAAAGAAACACCTCGTGTCTGCAGATTAAAAGGCCAACCATGATCTATGCAGAATAGATGAGGGAAGATGCACACCTAAGGACAAGCTGATAAAATTTCCTAAATTACAACACATCTTACAATTTTGAGAAAGAAATAAAAGAGCCAGAAGCTGCTGGAGTAATATCTACAGACCACTAAGAGAATCGGGCTGTGAAGAGTTATCCTTAAAACAGATATAAAAAATCACCTCATTTATCAAAATAAATTCCTGTTTCAGATACATCCCATCACATTTTCTAATTTATTTCTTCATAGCATTATCACTCTTAAAAATTTCCATTAGTTCCTTTTTCTAGGTTTATTGTCTGTCTCCTCTAATGGAATGCAAGATGCTTGAATTGCAAGGAATTCATTTCCTGTGTCTTTAGCTCACAAAACAGTAAATATTAATTGACTGTCCATTTTAAGTTTTAGAGTTTAAGGTTTTTATACAATAATTTATAATAGGTAAAATATTTTCAATTCAAAGGTATAGTTTTTAAAGGTCACCACATAACAGGTTTTTATCAGAGAAGTGAATCTTACTTACATTTTTTGGCTTAAAAGGTAAGATTTTTTTAAAGGTCTATAAAAATTTTATTCAAGATTTTAACCTTGTAGAAGAAATGTGAAAAGCACTGTCTTGATTATGTTGCTATTAAAGTATATTATTTCCTTTTCATTTCTTACTAAAGTAAAAAAAAAAAAAGAAAGAACTCCAAGGCAAGAACGCTGTCTTTCTAAAAATCTTTTTGTTTTTTAAACTAAAGTTTATTAGGGTGACAATGGTTAGTAAAATTACATAGGTTTCAGGAGTGCAATTCTGTAATACGTCATCTATACATCACATTGTGTGCTCACCACCGAGAGTCAGTTCTCCTTCCATCACCGTATATTTGGTCCCTTTTATGTTTGGATCTATATCCAGTTCAAATGAGTGACTGATATGTGGTGGGGACTAAGTTAGTTCTTTGGTTTGTCACATTAATGAGATGCCTCCTATGTAACCATGCGTGCGGTGGTGGGTATTGAGGATTACCCATATGCTCAAGGAGCTTACAGTCTAATATGTGAGCAGCAGAGTGATAATCTCCCAGGGTAGTCTGGTGATAAGAACCTGGCCTCCAGTTAGAGTGCCTGAGCCTGAGTACCATATCCCCCACCCCAACAGGAAAGTGATGTCATTGCTCTAATTGTCAGGCTTCTTTTCATAGAGACGGATGCTCATGATGCTAAACATTTCATCAGTAATGTTTATCATTAGATATAAAATGGGACTGGGAATGGAGGAAAAGGAAGTGACCTTGATATAACAAGACAGGCTCAATCCGAGCTGAGTTGCCCAGAGTAACTCCAAGAATAGCTGCCCTTGAGCCAAAATAAATAAATAAGTGAATCATAATACAATACAGTAAAAGGCACTGCAGAAGATATGCGCAGAGTAAAGGAAAGACTCTGTCAATCAGAAAGTGGTTCATAAATAAAAGAAGTTTGTGATTTGAAGTTCAACAGGCCTGGAGCCCAGTATATAACGAACGCCAACCACTCTGTAACCCCAGGCAAATCACTAAAATTCTAAACCTCAGTGTCTCGTCTGTATGACTAGAATAAGATAACTCATGGCTACGGTAAGGTTTAAAGACAAACATGCAAATCCCTTAGAACAGTGCTTAGCACACAATAAGCACTCAATAAATACTTAATATCTATTATGTTATTTTTTAAAAAGAGAGACCAACATGCAAATGTTGTCCCGTCCACCTGTGTGCTGTGCAGAAGAGAACAGCTGTGCTGCTTTAGGATCATATTGGGTGGATGGATGCACCNTTCGCAGAATGTCCAGATGATCCAGGTCCCTTCAGACTATACCATGAAGAGAGCGTCAGTGTTCACATAGCCATGGGGCAGGATTATTGTCCATTCCAGGTAACTACAAACTGTTTCTAAATTTCCTCTCTGATAGGTTGGAAAAGGACACATTTTCCAGCTCAACATCCATTTACTATATACCTGAGACCATGTTACTCTGCTGTAGCAAAAGTACCAACATCTGACACAGCAACTGCAATTGGGGCTTCTGCAGCCTAATTCATCTTTGCTGTGTAAGGTAACATGTTCACAGGTTGTAGGGACTAGGATGTGGACAGCTTTGAGGGGGCCTTTAGTCCACCTACCACACCCACTTACTGTAATTTTCTTCATCCAATTGGACTGATGTCCTCCACTCCAGATCCTTTTTGTTTGAACTTTTCCAGAGAGCAACCTGTATTCAGGTGTCTTGTTATGCTTCTATGTGTGAAATGCTTGTGAAGTAACTGCCTGTGGCCATATTTCATTAGTTAGGTATAGAATGTCTGAGCCATTTCTTTGCATAAATTGATCTCATTTTCCTTATATGGAAGCAATGCAAATAGTCAGTGGATATAGCCTGAGTGGAGCCTGGGCTATGGCTTCCTGCTAACCCTTCCTCCTCCTGAGGAAGGATTGGAAATTCTCATAATTTGACTTGCTCAGTGGCTTCATGCTGCCTTTCTGACAATTAGGAGTTCTAACCATTATTATTTGAAAAGTCATTCCAGTATTAATATTGATTTTATCAAGCCATAAACTAGCAAGATCAGCTCTTACTATAGTTCATTGTGTCACACCAGACTACAGACTACTTTGTGTTTGCTGTCAATAAAATAATTTCCTTATTCCATGGGCTGATATTAGACATGACTTTCTGCCCATTGAACTGACACATCTGCTTCCAAGCTGTTCGTATAAGAACCTTTTCTGATGAATTACATTTCTGTGAACAAATTCATGTTTTCATTGAAAATAAGCTGTTAATAATGATGCGTGTTTCTCTGTATTCAAAAGGAACAGATTAACTTTTTAAGTGAGCGGTGAAATGACCTGTTCTTCCAAAATACATATTAAAATAAGATAGTAACGAATGACTGTGATGATTACGACACTATTTGCAATAATCTTTTCATTTGCTTAAGATATTTGACAAGCGTTTCTTAGCAGAAATCGATAGCACCAAATAAATTATCATAGAATGACATCTTCAGGAGTAGGATTGTAGTTATATGAAAGAACATAAGCTAAATATAATAACAAAAGCACCACATTTTATCATATCAAAAAATATTCAGAAACTAAAAGAAACACTGACCAAACTAATTTCAACTTAGAATCCTTTTATTAAGAACTGTAGTGATAATAATGCTGATGATAGTTTGTGGATGGTGTCACATTTTGTGTCCCCATGTCATTTTTCTACCTATAACTTGTGTAAGAGAAAGACGATCTCTCATGTTTCTTGATGACTTCCTTAGTGGAAATTTAGTACACTTTGGCTTTACTATAGTTAAAATTTCATGATGTGGTGCCCTAAAAATGCCTCTAAAAATTTCTGTGAGCAATTTCTACTTTTCTGTTGGCTTCTACCATGAAATTGAAGCTTATCTACAGAATTTAAGCTATAAAACAATGTAAA
>NW_017731452.1:2114740-2122817 GCF_001890085.2 Hipposideros armiger | reverse complement strand
CCTCTGGTTTAAGAGGAAACCTGTGACTTCTCCTTCGACTTGGCTGTTTTAAATAGTCCATATTGCTATTGTCAAAGAGAAAGCCAGCCACTAGGTAAAATGGAAAGGACAGATTTTAATCAGCAGTAACTATTGCAGTAGGGACAAGAGTCCAGGAGAAACTGAACTCAACTTGGACTTGTCCAGAGGTGACTGGAAATTTTAAAGGGAGAATGAGCGAGTACGGAGGGAGGTGAGCAGGGGCTCCTTCAAGTCGGACCAGTGGATAATTACAAATGAGGTTGGCTGGCAGCTATGGAAATTAGGCTTCCGTCCTAGCCTCAGGTGTTGGCTGGAACAAACAGCAAGTTATTTGGGCTGCCAGTTTTTTTCAGACAGGCATTTTAAAGGGGGCTAGGGCCATTTTAGGGATGTTAGAAATGAAGTTAAGTGTTCGTTCAACTGTTTACAGGATGAGATTGAGGCCTAGCAGAGGAGAGGTCTGAGGAGCCTGGCTAGAATTGAGTTAAAAAGAGAATCTTTGTCACTATAGCCTCTGACGCTCTTCGTCCTTTTGTTGATGCTGATTGTTTTTCTCTAAGGGACACAAAAATGTACTTATGATTTTATTCTGCAGACACTAGAACTCTTATGTTTCTGGATCTCTTTTTAAAAACATCCTTTTTATTTTGACACTCAAGCTTTTACCTCAGCCTCATGCAGCCTGGCTGGGACCTGTGAGCATGCGTCCACCGCATAGAGAGCACTCCATTCTCTCCACCTGTCTGCTTTCCCTGGCTCAGCGACCATTACCCACAGACAGCTGAGGTGGCCGGAGTATTTCAGAGGGTACGATGTTTTTTGTGAACCCAAATTTTTAAGCGACTGAAAATTTTCCTCCAGATAGTTTAAATCACATGTATGTGAAACACCAAATATATGTACATATACAGAGGGTGCCAAAAACATGTATACACATGTTAAGAAAGGANCCGTAGAAAAAGGCGTCTTAATTAAACCATGCCACTGAAATGGCCCTTGTCCACTCTAGGAAATAGCTCCATTTTCTTTTTTTAATCCTTTCCCAAGTGTTGTCCTTTAAAGAATGTTTCATAAATTCTTTCGATGGTAAGTGAAAAACAGCAAGAAGAAAAAGCAATCAGACAACCGACCAAACAGAAGTCAGGCGTTTAAAATGATCTTTCCTTAGATGGCATTGTCCTTCACCTGCATCAGAACCTTGGAACACAGAGTCCATCATGCAACTGGAGAGCACTGATGTATTATTTTGTGTGGATACTTCAGTGTTACAGATAAAATGCCCAAAGTGCAGATATATGAGGTGATGCTCCCCAGAAGACATGTAACAGAGTGTACGCGGCGAAGCTGTGACTAGAATTTCCTTTTCATGCCACATTTCACTGATCTAGTGCTTCCACGACCAGGAGCTGTGGCTACTTAGTGGTGTAGAAAATTTGAAGACTCTTGATATCTTCTTTGTCCAGAATGGCCTATAGTTCTAGATCTTTTCCGTATCCTTTTAAAATGAATATGAACCTTTATTTGATGGTCATTGCCAGTAATAGATTTGGTTTTCTTTAAAAAATATTAAGTATATTGTCCTTGGCTCTAGGAGAGATAATTTTCACTGGAACACTTTTACATAGTCTTTGTGAAACACACAATATGAGTTAGATCCAACTGAGTCATCAAACGTTTGCCTTATGGTAGAAGAAAGGCAACACATCTGATATCCACATGTGTTCAGTTGACTGTTGGACTCGCCCATCCATGTATCAGGTAAATGATGACTCAACCAAATACATTCAGTATGACCTGCTTGTCATCTGCTTTTCCAAAGTTTGGAAGATGGAGAGTGGTAACTGGGAAGAAAAAGTTCAGAAGCCAACTGTGTGTTGGAGATGCATGTGAGTGAGGACATACATGTGTACAAGAAAGAAACGAAATAAGGAGAAAGGGAATGTGAAGTAGTTTTCATAAAATATGGTAAGAGACTTTGACTTTTGATGTATCGATAGGTTCCCTGGCACCTGGCTTTGAAATCTTGCAAATGAAAATAAAATGGGATGGAAAACAATTTTGACCCACAATTCTAATTGCTTCTCCAGTGCTTTCACTTTTTTATCCTTTCACCTATTTATAACATTATATCTAAATTTGTTTAAAAAAATACATGCATGTATTTTAAAATTCTAATAAGAGAAATCTTATGAGGAAAAATAGCTCTCCATTACCGTATCCTGTCCCCCTCACTTTCAGCTCTTTCAGCTGTGTGTTTTTAGCTATTTCCATGTTTCTTAATTACATGCTGTAACAGGCTGGGGTCCCTGGGAAGCAAACTCTGTGACAGAGAGTACCATGAAGGACATTGATTAGGGAGTACAAGAGAGATCAACATCTCTGGGGGAAAGAATGATGCAGGCTGGGGCAGAGGGAGAAGCTGATATGTGGTGCCGTGGCAACAAGGGCTCAGCCAGGCCTGTTGACATGGCTGCTTTTAAAGATGTCCTGAGTTGACATGAGGGGACTGGGCCTTTATTCTCTGTATCAACCAGACTTTGGATGTTGACTGCTTGGTGAAGTTAGCATGAACTTGGACAGACAGCTCTCTTCAGCTGAGGAAGTCCCTGAAGAGAGACGACAAACCTTCTCAGCACCTGGGGAAAATAAATCGTTTAGTCCCGAAGCAGGGATCTAGGTGGCACAGTACAGCATCCCTGAGGAGCCAGGCCTGTGTTGCTCAGCTCCACCTGCTTCATATACGTTCTGGGAGAAGCTCCTTCAGGAATCTGGTAAGCCTCACTTCCCAGGGGAAACTTCCACCAGGAAAGAGGATAGAACAAACCACAGCCCCGGCCCTACAGGTGGTCTCTTGGCTGCACCCGGTACTCATCCTCTCCTTCCTCTACTGACCATACCAGACTCATATCGCCGCCAGCTGACAGCTCTGCAAAGAGTTTTAACCCTTGCCTACTGTAACCTTCTCAGGCTGTGACTGCTGCCATTTGCATTTACCATTAAAATTGGTCAAAAGATTATCTGTGTGCCAAACATATTCTTCCTGTCCCCATAGTGTGACAGCAGCTCTATCTGTTACTGCTATTCAGGGACAATGACCCCTGAGATAGCCTCCAACATTGCATCACATCAGCCAAAGATGCACATTACAGTGAAGATGTGTGGGAGCGAGCACGTACCATGAGACATACTGGCCCAGCCACACCCTCAGAGGTTCTAGTAGGCTCTCAAAAGGTGGTGTTGGCAGATGCCTTGCAGGCACTAAAGACAACCTATAGCTGAGATAAGTAATGCTTGTAATCAAAAGTAATCTCCGTCCCTTCCAGGGTAGAAAAGAGCTGATGTAGCCAGCTTGCCACAGACTTGGTGTCCTGTAGAGGGGAACCATTTTGGAGAAGGAGAGCTGCTGCCCATGGGAATCTTCATGAGTGGCAGTGGCTACATCAGTCCTAAGGGCTGGGAGCTCGTGCTGCTTGAGGATGCACTGCTCCCATTCCTGCCTCCATGGCCACTCTGTTCGTGCACCCACTGTACGTGTACTTCAGTGGCCAATGATTGAGGTTGTTTGACACCATCTCGCTAAGTCTTTCTGTCTGCTCGGTTGTTTGGCGTTTATTCCATGGTGGCATGTGCTTTCTGGTGGGCAGACATCTTCACATTGCATGCCCACTCCCATAGGCCCCGCCACTTGCTTCTACCTCAGGCTTCCTTGTCTCTGATCTTCCAAATCTCCTTCTGGGTCCAGACAAACTGGCGGCCACATTACTGCCTGTAAGTCCACATTATAACGGTGGGCCATTTCTTTCACACAAAGTGAATGACCAGGGGCACCATTCAAAAGTCCTGCTCTTTGGGAAGGTTTCTCCTCATGACCATATTTCTGTGCCACCGTGATTGGGACTGTAGTGGTGTCTCCTTCTGTTTTCAGCTTGCACCGACTTTCTAAATCAGCCCATCTGTGCACCAAGTTCATACTTTTCCCTTCTTCAGCAGTTGGTAATAAGGGACCATTCATGCAACCCTAAGTGCACGCTGAGGGAAACGTGCTGGGGGACGAGTAGTGGACCACACAGGGGTGTGGGTTAATGGCTTGTGCATCTTCTTTGTTCCTGCTAATTCTTGATCCTAGATGTACCAATTAAGGATGGCTTTCTGCTGGGCCCAGCTACCTTTGTGACTTGGTAGGTCTGACAGACCCCGGTTTGTGATCGGCAATTTTGCCCACATTTAGTGTCCCAATGGGAGGCACTTCATCTCTAGCAGGGCTCAGTAGCATCCCAGGAGATTTTTGTTGTTGTGGGCATTTCTCTACAGTAGATGATATGGCATTGCTCCCAAACCTGGAATTTCTGCAATGTGACTGCCAGTGAAGTCCACACAGCATCTTTTTCCACCAATGATGCCACTGAGAGCGTAGGGCCTGCAGGGTTGTATGGTCCCGGTCACATGTCTACTGTCTAGACTCGCTGTAGATTTCTTTCTTGCTCTGGGCCTCATTCAGAGCTGGAAGCCTTTCATGTTACCCAATATAAGGTCACAGTTCCATTCCCAAGTGTGGAAGGNCCCGAGAAATTTCCCCAACCTTGTTTTGCGGTATCAGTGAATATGTCAACTCAATGAAAAAGCCATCTTAGTATTATTGTGAAAATAGTTTTGACGCTGCGGGCCCCCTCAAAATGTCCCAGAGACCACCGGGGATTCACAGATCACACATTTACGACCTTGACCTAATGTAATGCCAGAGTTGATAACCACCGGCACAGCTAACAATTATAGTATTTAAATTTTTCATGGACAACCAGATATTTCAAAAAAAAATTCCATATTCCTCATATAGAAATAATCTAAATATACCTATATATCAGTATCAATATTCATTACTCAGGATTATTCACATGCATAACTTATTCCTGCTATTCATCATAGGACAAAGAATTGAAAATCAACTTCATTATAATGTTTACATATTTAAGTGTAAAAACATGTTTAATTATCTTATGGTGTTACTGCTACTCTGTAATTTCAAAATAATTAAAACTTGTCCGAGTATTAGTATGAAGTGACCACATGGTCTTAGAGACCATCTTTGTTATCAAATATAAATGCATTAAATAAATCCAGTATAATATGCTTTCACAGTAACTGGAGGTAAACTCGCAAGGTAAATAGAACTCAGAAGTAAACTCAATATATTATGATAACGCCCGATCCAGAAATAACCTGAAGTTTTGATATTTCCAATTTATATATACTAGATGCTTGATTTACATAGCAAATAATTTTACTATGACTTATTAAACAGTGAAGTCAGCACAGTTTCTGTTCAAATGAAAATTCTGACTCTGTGTTTCTTTTCTCTTTTCTCACTAGGTTTGATAGCTGTTGTGGTCTTTATCTTGCTGTGTATCACTGCCATAGCTGTCCGCATTTATCAGCAGAAAAGGTTATACAAAAGAAATGAGGCAAAAAGGTCAGAGAATGTAGACAGTGCTGAGGCTGTTTTGAAAAGTGAGCTTAATATACAAAATGCAGTCAGTGAAAATCAGAAAGAATACTTCTTCTGATTGGTAGCTGTGGTTTAACTTACAATTACAACAGTGTGTTTTAATAGCCAGGGGCTCTCAATGGACAGAAAACAAAACAAAAAAAGATTTTCTTACATTGAATGTACCGGCAATGGATTTGCAGCACTGCCATCTTGTCATAACCAGACATGAATGAGATGGCTCCAGGAGGCCTCATCCAGGGAAACATTTCCCACGGCAGTCATTCCTTATAACAAGGAATTCAATATTGCTGTTAATTTTCAACTGTTCTGATGTGATCTCACGCAGAAGTTGAACTCACATGATGGCTGCGGTTTTTTTAAAACTGAAGCCCTGGTCTCTCAGCATAAGATTTGTTAGAGGTAAATATCAAAATTGGACTATAATGACCTTGCTTTATTTGAGAACATATGCTGTGTTTGCTTTAGTGTTCCCATGGTGTTATTCATAGACCTGGAAATGCTTCTAAGATCCTGTTTGGCTGGTGTTTGCATCTTCCGTGGCCAAAAGCATTTAAACAAACCCCTTTGCCTTTCTCTGTATTACATTCAATACAATTTATCAATAGTCTTGAAAGATGTTTCCTTGTCATTGGTTTGTTTGTATTGCTCTTTTTCTATTTGACTGTTCTTAATGATTTTTAATGTGTTAGGTTTTTGAGTGTCAGAATTCAGCTGTGAACATAGAATTCATATGTAACAAGACTCAGAAAGTGCATTGGTCGTCAGTGTGTGATGTCTGGCCTTTTAAAATTTTTCTATTTAGTTTGCTATCATGGTTTGGTAGTGGCGGTAGTTAAGACCCTGGGTAATGCCAGTGTCCTAAGGATTGTGAAATGTTTGCAACTAAACTTGTTGATATAAAAACACACCTCTTAACTCTGCAAAAACTTATTTTTATTTACAGCTGCAGTATCTCAAATGAAATATACTTTCGAGAATATTTTCCCCAAATGTTATGTCTGTTTTCTTTATAGGTTTATACTTCAGTTTTCCTGAAGTTTATCACCAACTTTTCTTTGATCTGCCTTGACTCTATTCCATGGAGCATGGTCTTAGGTATTAGGAAAAAACAGAGACCCTTTAAAGTGTAGCGTTCCATTTCCCCTTCTAAGGTATATACCCCTTCAGGTATACGTTTTGCTGGGTACTGATCTCCAGGTCAGTTTGGTTTTGAAATATAAACTGCAACCATGCCCTTTTCTACAAAACCAGTAGAGTGATTCAAGGATGCTCATTCTAAACGGTGATGACATATTATGTGACATATACTAAGCTTGTCTTTCTAGTGATTTCACATTTACGATGATGGGGCACACTTATAACAGTGGAGTACATTTCTCAGAAATTACCAAATGTCAATATAACCTACTAACTAGTACATTCTGATTAGATGATGTATACATTCCAGGAGATTAAAGAATGATCAATAACCTTATGAAATCGATACAAGAATTAATTTGGTGGCCATGTAAACAAGATGTTTGCATGTAGCTATCTTTGAATTCAACACGCCAATTACATAATGAAGGCACTGCTATTTATACATACGCTTTTCAGGTGCTTGCCAAGGAAAATTGGATTCCTTAGTTTGTCTACACCAGAATAATTTGCAAATATGTAAATTAAGCATCTTATTTGACTTCTTAACTAAGTCCTGACGAAACCTGTCTGTCTTTTTTCATAGCACTGTATCCATTTGGATGTGTCCGTAAATGCCTGACTAAATCTTAAGGATATGAATTAACATAGTAGTTTATGAAGGACCTATGTTGACAAATGGCATACTTTTTTAAAATTTAATTGAAAGTGGTATCTGGCAAAGGACTGAACACAGAAATGGTAGTTTTTATTTGATGCAAAACTGAATACAAATATTATAGCAGCCCTGAATCTTTCACAAGTGTTCATGTTATTTTGTAGCAGCATTCACCTGGTTGGGAGCTGGGTAGAGACGGGTTTATAGATGGTGAAGCCTTGTAGTACTCTATGGTCTGCACTGCTGGAAACTGTAACATTATGGCAGCAAAATGCATTGATACATCACATGCCATCACTTTCATTTCCTGTTTTGTAACCTGTTCCTTCTTTTTCTCTTAATAAAATGCAGTTTTGAATTAAAATGCACAATATATTTTAAGAGACATTGTATAAAAATGAGGAAATTATCCTGGACTTTTTTTCTCAAAACAGTAAAAAGATGTGTAGATGTATGCCTTCTTTACTGGTATGTGTGGTTTTTAAACGTTTTGGTACATCCTGTGATTATTATGAATTGTTAACAAAAGCTGCATTTATAATATATAGTTTTTCTTTTAAGTGGACTTAGAAATGAAAGAAAAAAATAGAAAAGTGTTTACTGATTGTAACAAGAAAAGAAAGTTAAACTAGATTTGAAGTTTTGCCAGAGAACAATGATTGGACTGTTGGCAATTGTTTGTTTATTAGGTATTTCAATTGGGTGATGTCCTTTTGCTTTTGTAGAGAACGTGGCCAATGAGCACAATAGAGATA
>NW_017731452.1:2104927-2106030 GCF_001890085.2 Hipposideros armiger | reverse complement strand
GCCTGCTGACTATTGTTTTTCTTTTTAAATGGACATTTACTACCTATTTAGAACAATAAAATACCTCAAAGCAAACATTAAGCAAAGTGTAGCTTATCTATCACATGCCCAACTTCTCCTGGTAGTAATATTCATGAATACAGTGCCCATTACATGGTAAATGCTACATTTTTATAAGTTGCTTTATAGATTCACTTTGTGATCTCTAATAAACCTATTTAGAAAGATCCAATTAAGAAAACGTTAATGAAAGCCAATCTCTCAATGCCTTAAATTTGCTAAAGTTTTATTTTTGAGATACTGAAACGTGTTTTAAATGAGTCTTATTATATACATCAGTGCGAAAAACGTTGCCCTTGTTCAATACCAATTTACCCACAATAACACTTAAGGGCAATTAACATTTCGTTTTGCATGCTATAAACATCAGTAATTTTCTCTTACTTATTGTAAGGTTTAAAGAGTGTAACTACATTTGTAGTAATTGCATTGTATTAGTAATCAGGTTGGACTTTCACTCATCAACAGACCTGGAAGTTTACATGTGAGGATGTGTCCACTCGTACACTCATAGAAACTTTCAGAACAATAAACTCACATGTGTTCCAGGAAAGAAACTGTCTCAGTGGCATTCTAGGTTTAATTTGCAGAAAGCACAAGAAAGCAGGGGGCCACGTGAAAATGCTACGTCTCTATCTTTTTAAAAACATTTTTGTGATAATTTTAGGCTTACAGAGAAGTTGTAAAACTGATACAGAGTTTACAGGTTTACCCTTCACTCAGCTTCCCCCATGTTCACAGCTTGTATAACTGTATTTAAATTATGCAAATTATTTTGTTGGAATACTAACCTATATAATGGAAATTAATGTTGGATACTAACCTATAGTTCTTATGCAAATTTCTCACTTCCCCCCTAATATTCTATTTTTGTTCCAGGATCCAGCCCAGAATCCCTGATTATACTTAATTACATACTCTCCTTAATGTCCTTCCATCTATGACAATTCCTTAGTCTTTCCTTATCTTTTATGACCTTGACACTTCTGATTTTTTTAAATGACTGATTATTTTGTAGAATGCCACTCAATTTTTGTTTGCCT
>NW_017731452.1:2101153-2102067 GCF_001890085.2 Hipposideros armiger | reverse complement strand
AGTGTGAGCACCAGGAATTCCCATGTTTAATCAACATGTCCGTGCTGGTAGAAGACTAGAGTCGGTGGCTTGAGTGGGGTTCTCAGGATTTGCTTGTTGTCTAGAGGAGGCTGGTGGGGAGGGCTGCTGGGAAATGAAACTGGGCGTGTTTATAAGAAGCAGCCTGGGGAAGAAACAGACCTAGGTGAGCTGGCGACTTCCAGGACTTAGTGAAGCGGAATGGCTGCGGGGAAGCGTGGTGAGTGTCTGAGGCTCTTTCTCAGTAAGCCACAAACCACCCAACCTTTTCTGTTTGACCTCATCTGATTCAGTGTTGCTTTTATTGACAAGTGTGTCATCTCCTATTGATTCCAGGAAGAGGAATAAACTTTAAATGTGTGTTTTCAAAATGAGTACCCATCCTGCAACAGTAACATGTCACCTAAGAGAAAGCTAAAATGTGAACGTCTGATGTATTCTTTTAATCAATGGCAATTTTCAATTTAATTTTTTTTAAAAACTGGGTATCTTCCTCCCTAGCTTGTAATGCAGACAGAAACCATGGGTTTGTATTATTTGTCTGTGATTCATATGAGTTTTTATTTTGTGCACCGTTTTTTTCACTCTTGTTTCTATTTATTTTCAAACTGGAATAAAATATAATGTAGCATTCAGCTTTCACGTCAAGCATAATGCAACTCCTTGGAAGTTTATGAGCCAATGCCTAGTGTGCTGAGTAGTCTAATGTTCAATTCAGCTGAGTATCTGCTGAGCTATAAATGTATCAGGATTCCCTAGTCTCTGGGAATTAAATACAAGGAGCTATAACGTGAATGTAAAGAAAGATTTTTACCTGGGGATGTGAACATGCTCTCAAAGTGATGTAGTAGCAAAATATTTATTTCATTGTAATTAAGAAGTTAAAATCCAGTTTC
>NW_017731452.1:2093958-2099789 GCF_001890085.2 Hipposideros armiger | reverse complement strand
CTCCAGAGTATGAGATTTGAGTTTCTGTGTGGCTGTCAAGAGGTTTGGAAGGCATCAGCCCTCCAAAAGGGGCAAGTATATCAACAGGAAATGGGAGACTGGAGGGATCCAAGAAGGTAAATTCCCCCGCTTTTGTCTTTCCGAATGTGAGATTCCTCCTTTCAACACCTTTGGAGAATTCCCACGTGCTGGATGCACGTTTTTGTGACCTGCTGTGTCGATCTGTGGATCACGGTGAAGCAGGAGCCATCTCATCGCAGACCATCTTCCTCTGCCTCACTTTCCTCCCTCCGCCCTTCCTCTTCTCTGGGCGTGCACCCCCCAAGTAATGTTTTAGCACCTGAGTCCTTTCCTCAGGCTCTGTTTCTGAAAGTCCCTGAAAAGAGACAATTTGTACTAGAAGTATTTTTAAAATACAGATCCTCAAGATGGCTTTTGGGATTTAGATTGCTCACCTGAAAGTACGTGATGATACTGCTGGTCATCAGGTAGGGTGGTAAGAATCCCTCGTATGCAATGCCTGGGTGTCCTTGGAAGGAGGTACTAGCTCCTGGCAGTGTCCTGGGAGACTAAGGGAATCTTGCTGGACAAGAGGATAATGGAGTAGATGGCTTCTGACAGAATTCACGGAGGGCTGTGATAATCTCAGGGCAGTCAACTGCCAATTTAAGTAAGACTTGTTCTGAAAGCCAGAGGGCCTCAAATGCAGCTTTGAGGGGTGCCCTCCTGTAGCCTCCAAGAACAATGTGCTGAAAATTAGGCTTAGGCTCTGATTATAAGAGAGCAAAGCAACAAACCAAACTGTGTCCAACCCCAGTAGATTTTCTATGTCAAAATCAGAGCCCTGATAGGAAAAAAAAAAAAAAAGTCCCTCAGACTTGCCTAGGGATATGTGGGTGGATAAACAAAAGATCTTTTCATCTTCAGAGTTCCCTGAGTCCTGTCTTTGCCAAAGAGATTAGTTTACTGTTGCCTGGAGACCAGGTGAAGGCCTTGCTGAAAGGTGTCTTGCAGGATAAAACATTTTCTGCCCCCACTGCCCCTTATTGCCTCCAAGTCAATTAACCGGGCTCAATGTTCAGTGTGTCCTGAAATAGAAGCCCTCCTCCTGGGGGCAAAAGCCAACACAGCAAACCAGATTCAGGACATTGGTAATATATGTTGACCAGAACCAGGGAGCATGGATAGGAGTAATGTTTAAGGGTTTTAGACTGATGGTGTGAGTGTGTGTGCTTGCGCTCGCGCATGCAATTCAAGACTAAATATGACAGTATTCATTGACATGAACACTTTCTCCCATAATTTGATTTAACATTTTAGTAAAAACACTTGGAACTGATCCTAGTAGTCTTCTTGGTTGGTACCATGGAGCCTAGATCAAAAGTCTCTAAATAAGTGAAAATACCTTTACATAGTGAAGAATTGGAAGACTCAGGAAGGCAGGCATATTAAAATGATTTACAATGTACAATCTGTCAGCACAACGTAATATAATTGACCTGTCTCACTCTGAGAAGATTTGATATAGATAAAATTCTGTCTTTGAGAAAAGGAAATAAGAAAAAGGGGGGGCGTCCTGTCAATTTCTTTCAAAATGCAAATAGTAATGGTATAGTAGATACATTAAATACTCTCTCAATGATTTCTCTTTTTTAAAAAATACATTTTGCACTTGCAAGGTTGACACTCCATTCTGAATTCTGCAATGACATCATGAGCAGATGGGCTGTGACAGAAGATTGAGATGACCAGGGTTGACCTATAAATCAATTAGCAATTATTGGCATATGTATTGAAAATTGAAAAATAAGTTATAAAATTAGAATATGTGAGTAATTCCTTTTCTTGAAATGAGTTCATAACTAAGAGTCACTATAGTTGAATTCCGGTATTGGTTCAGTCATTAGAAAACTAAGTGATTTGAGGCAAATTTCTTCACTCAGAAGAAATTTGTAAAATGAGTTAAAAGGCAACCTTTTAAAACTTTTGATAGAAGTTATGTAACATCCTTATGAACTATGATTCACGTTGAAGTTATTTGTGTGGGTTGCAAATGTCACTGACAGTCACTAGTAAATC
Source organism: Hipposideros armiger (assembly GCF_001890085.2). Taxonomy (NCBI): domain Eukaryota; kingdom Metazoa; phylum Chordata; class Mammalia; order Chiroptera; family Hipposideridae; genus Hipposideros; species Hipposideros armiger. The sequence goes on along the minus strand of NW_017731452.1, from coordinate 2,097,710 downwards.
AGATTTTAAGGAGCACATTGCAGAACCAAATGACTTCTAAGATCCCCTAGGAAAGCTAAGATCATATAGTTCTCTAAGCAAATTTATAAAATCAACTTGCAAAATGTGTTTTGAAATATTAGATCTGTGGACTGAGTCACTGAGTGCTTTTATCCACCAATCTGAGTTATTCCTCAAGGACAGCTTATCTTTTATGCTATCATTAATCTACTAAAGATAGATGCTATCAAAATCTACTACTTCCACTAAAGTGGAAAAGACCACACATGTTACTAAACAGTCTTCCAATAAAATAATTGGCATTGAATTTAAACAATTACCTTGTGAATTATGTAATACACTGGGGCACCAGTATTCTCTAATAGCTTCAGATAGCCTAGTACATACTGGCCAAGTATGTATGCCTACAGATCAGAATAGATAAGAATATTGCCATCATTATCTAAAATGGAAAATGAATAGGAATTCCTAAAAATAGGAATACAGTTATTATGCATCTCTGCAAGAAATGATCATTTAGTTCTTGAACCTTATATCTATATTGATAAATACAGTCATCATTAAATTTAGACCAGTGTTGACGGACTTTGTGAAGAAAAATATTTTCTGGGGCTACCTTCATAAGTGCAATTTATTTCATTGATAGTCAATGGATTGACTTTATTCAATCAATGGGATTGAATTAGTGGTATACAATTATTTCATTTTTTTCTTTTAATTATATCTTACTGAAAGTATTTTCATTAAGACATTTTTTTGTGTATGTAGTTATACAACAAATTTGATTCCTAATGGATAATTTTACTGATTACAATTACTAGCATTGTGAGTTTCTTTGTGGGGGGCTATGTAATCCAACTCAAATGATCCAGGGCCAGATTTTGCAGTTATAGCACTTTTCCTAAATTTCCACTTTGTGTGAGTCACTATACTCTATTTCTAGGCACCATTTAGCCACCTCTCCACTCCTCAACTTTTTTCATCATCAAATCTGATGATTGAAGAGAAGTACAAGTTTGCAGTGACACCTTATTACATTAGCAGGATTTTTTTTTNAGTTAAATAATGTGAAGTCACTTAGGAAATGACCTTATCCAGAAGAGATGATGGATCCTCTAGTAAGGACCTCCGAATTCTGTTTGTTCCTGATTACTACACAATCTGTGTTATTGGGGGAGGAATATTTCTTACAGTGACTCAACAACAATGTATTAATCACTAAACCCATGCCAGGCTCTGTATTAGGTAGTGGAGATATGAGAGTGAACACATACAGCAAAGGGTTTCCTCCTCAGATCTTACAATTAACCCTAGTAAAGAGTAGCTATCTTCAGTAATACCCAGTGCCCTCCAATGAAAGACTACAGCCTTTAGTGAAATAAAGCTGGATTTACTACTCATTGCAACAAAGGACAACACACACTGTGGGGAAACAGCGTGTCTTCCATAACAATGTGTTAGAAAGGACTTTTAGAATTTGAGTTTGTTAGATGATTTTGAAGAGGCTTTGAGAACGCAGGGCTTTGCTCTGGATTGGGTGGTCTCAGGAAGTAGAGGCTGTTTGCTGCAGACTGCCAACCCTGGAGAGCTGTGACAAGGCCTTGCTTTTCTTTTTTTGCTTTCCATAAATAACAGAAATTAATTTTCTCACAGTCCTGGAGGCTCGAAGTCCAAGGTCAAGGTGTCAGCAGGGATGGTTTCTTCTTAAGCCTCTCTACTTGGCTTGTAGATGGCCTTCTTTTCCCTGTGTTTTCATATGATCTCTCGTGTCTGTCTGTGTTCTCTTCTTATAAGGTAAACAGTCATATTGGATTAGGGCCTGTCTCCAAATACAGGCAACATTTTGAGGTACTGGAGGACTTCAACATGTGAATGTTGAGGGGACACAGCTCAGCCCGTATCACCTACCAAATCAGGATTTACATCTTGACAAGATTCCGAGGGAGCTTGTGCGCACGTTAAAGTTGGGAAAGCACTGTCCAGTGGACGTGGGTTTGCTTTTGTTAAGCTTCTTCAAAGCCAGCAAGACGGGGAGTCTGCTAGCACAGCCCTAATCACAGAAATGGCATCTTCTATTGGTTACCAGCAAGACAGATAAGTGGTGGGGATTACAGGAGGCTTTGGACACCAGAAGATGGGATCATCTGGGACCATCTTAGAGGCTGCCTACCATAATATGTGTGCATATGTGTCAGTGTGTGTGTCCATGTGTCCTAGTGCATGCATCAAGTATTTCTAGAAGGATGAAAACTAAAATACGTTCTTGCTGGACTAACTATAGAGGGTGAGAAGCAGATGACTGTTTATTCAAGTTTCTTTTGTTCCCTTTGGACATAAAAGCCTGAGTTTGAGACACCAGTTGGATCTTTCATTGGAGATATCAGAGAGTGAGTTTGAGAATATCTGAATCAGGAGTTCGGAGAGAGCCTGGAACTGGACNGGCCATATATAAGATTCAGGTATATCTGGCCTAACATATTGCAAAGACTTATTTAACTTAGGACTTTAGAAGTGAACAGGTAATTAACTAAGAAATACACAGTGACATTAGCGATAGGTGACAGGTGGGTACATTTGCTGATAAACCTCTGCAGTACATTTATGCTCAGAAGGTCTGGTTAGGTAGTGACCCTTTGCTGCTCTCAGTGTGGAACCTGCCAGGGCCCTTCATAGTTGCCCTTCTCGTATCTTTGCACGTTCCTGCGTGAGTCCCATTCTGGCCCTTATGTCCGGGCCGCAGGCCTTGGACCCTTTCTGTACTTTCTTCATGCTTGACCATCACTCTGTATGGTATTTTACCCCCCTCTGTGACTTCCGTAGTGAAGCTTCTTTGCCAACTGTATATTCTTGTACCTCAGTTTTGCACACACATTTGCTATCCTGTCATTCCTGATTTGTGCTGGATCCTCGATCTGTTTTCAGGATCTTTGAGGCCAACTGCCCCTGTTGCTATGCTTTGAATCCTTTTATCTTCTGTGGCGATGGATCTCAAACATTTGGGGATCTTTTAGAAATTCCCAAAGTGTAGGCTGCACTCTAGACCAATCAAATCTGAATCCCTGGCATGGAACTCATGCATTGGTATTTTTAAAAACTCCCTCAACTATTCCAACATGCAGCCAAGTACGAGAGCTCATGTTCTAAGGGACTTGCCTACTTGCATATGTGCACATGGCAGCACTGCTCTCACCAGCTACACTCACTGTCCCCTGGATGCCCTTGGACGACAGGCAGGGCAGGCAGCCTTGGTTTTGTTGCATGGCAGCTCTTCAGAGCTCCCAGCCTATGAGCCAGTTGGACTCCACAGTGGCCATTACGATTTCTGACACCCCTTGACCTCCTCTGGTTGATCTGCCGCCTCTCGTCATCTTCAAAATCATTGACTTAACTCCAGAGAGACGCTCCAAGTTTTCAGTTGAAATAATTATGCTTAGGGGGACATTTGGAAAGCTCTCTATTCTCTTAAGATAGTAAAACAAATCTGATGTCTGTGATCTTCCATTTTCCTTTAAAACTTCTTCTGCCAAAAACATGCTGCCAAACTTAAGCCACGTTTTGCAACCAAAAGTAGCGGTGACATCCCAGAGGAAAGCATATAAACAAAATGGGACTCATTCTCTGTCCACTAAATTAAAATAGGCCCATTGTGTGGGGCTTTTACCTCAAATTTTTTTTCTGTTTGTGTTTGTAAGGGAGAGAACATAGGCAATTCAGTTATTACATATATGCACCTTAGTTCAAATATTTCTTTG
>NW_017731452.1:2086381-2088443 GCF_001890085.2 Hipposideros armiger | reverse complement strand
ATGTTATCACACACGTTCTCCCGAAAGATTTTACTACTTAAAAATTGGAGTGTTTTGAAAGATAGCAACTCCTTCACAGAACATGGGCACATGGAAATAGATGAAATTGAATATCTTTTATTCTTTAGAAATTCCTGTGGAATATTGGAAATCAAATCTACGCTGAAAGACACTTAATAGCAGGAGACATTTTACTAAACTCGCACAGTATATGTATAGATAGGATGAAGACAATTAAGCTGAATGAAAGCTGAGTTAAATGAAATCATGTAACCTTTCCTTAACTTCTGCTTGTTGGCTACTAACTACAGTCGTATTAATAGTGCCTCTGATTTGCTCCACTAGAAATCAGATATTTTCATATCTGTTACAGATATCACAAAATATTTATATTCATAGTTATTAGGTTGCTACAAAAGCTTGTTATTTAATGTAATGAACATACATTTTACATAATATTTTGATATCTGTATATAAATATTATTCAGAAACAGAGTTCACACACTTCACCAGACTGTTAAGGGGACATGTTAATCCAACATGGTCAAGAACCCACATTCTAGATGAATTTGCTGGAAGGCTTTGTCGTCGATTTAGTGTTTTTCAACAAAAAACTTGATTAAAATGTAGAAATTAAATGTATCAAAACAATGTGAGAGGTTACTTATCAAGATACACAAATTTTACTGCAAAGAACAGAAAGTGGCTGGATATAGAAATATTCTGCACACATATACCACCAATAAAGATCTATATTAATTAAGTATCAGGAAGGCTTAAAAGCATCCATCTTAGAGAAGACCTAGGTATTTTCATTAACTGAGTTGTCCCAAATTAGTCCTTAAGTCATGACTGCACAGGGTGGCAAAAGTCAGAGCAAGAACAGATTGAAAATCAGTTGGAGGAAAAAAAGAGCTTAAATCTCAGTAGAACCTTAAACAATACCGTGTATCATGTTTATTACATTTTAGCCTAATTGGCTAAAATGTAGAAGACACAATGAAATGTAATATTTGGGTCATATTATTTAACTCATATAGTGTTAAATCAATACGATTTTTTCCTATTGATATTAATTGGCTTTTCAAAAAGAAAGGAAATTGATTGACCCAAAACATGTTGTGATTAGGTTATCATTATCAAATACAGTCAAGATTCTTGACTTATAGAGGTGACGTGTGTGCGTGTGTGTGTGTGTGTGTGTGTAGACATAAAATTGAAGCACAAAATATTTGCTATTGAAAATGAGTTTAAATTGTTATACTTGTATTCATAATAAGTATCATTGATGTGTGATCTTCATCTGAATGTAGCTTGATTTCAAACATTATATATTCAAAACATTAATAGAGCCCATTTTGTTGAGAAACTTTTTAAAAAGCAGTGTAATAAACAAGCTTTGCATCATCCATTATGTACCTGCTTGAGGAAAATAATCATCTTTATGAAGTTAATGGTTGGGAAGAAATTTATTAATGGCATTATGATGTTTTAATATAAATTTAATTTATATAAATTGTGTTCAGTGTCAATTGATACTGGACTAAAAGTGTGATTTGAATGAGACTTAAATATTTCAGTTACATAAATTGTGAAGGTAATGTTTTCCCTGGCATGACCTTTTCTGCCCATTACATTACCCATCTTTTTTTCTTCAAGTTTTTATTCTTAAAAGTTTTTTTATAAACAACTGCATTCACTGATACCTTTGATTATCCTTAAGACTGTTAGAATAGTTATTGATAGCAATGTTATTTAAATTATCAAAAAATGAGTTAGATGTATCCAGTTATGTCAACCCTTAAGTAGCTTGAAGATGTGGAGTCATGTTGGGGTGTCTGGACTCTGCTGAATTAACTAGCTGTACTGTGATTGGTCATGTCGATACAATATGAGAGATCATTGAGTCAGCTCTACTGTGATTGGTCATGTCGATACAACATGAGAGATCATTGAGCCATATACATACTGTGATGGAAAGGGATCAAAACATACAAGGAACCATGTTTGAAAGTTTTGCTTTAAAAAAGTGTAGACCAAAACACGTTAAACCTTTCAGAAA
>NW_017731452.1:1991592-2082431 GCF_001890085.2 Hipposideros armiger | reverse complement strand
GCCACTCGGCCGGCCCTAGCAGGATTTTTAACGTACCAACAATTATTCTTTTTTTATTGTTTTTGCTTGATTTATATAATCAAAAAGAGATCCATACCAGTGATTACTTTTATACCCAAATAACTGTGCTGCCTTCCTGTGGAAGTAGTACTGCAGCATTTATATAAGCCAACAATGCTGCCTGAAGTGCCTCTTGTTGGAGACCAGGCAGCTATAATGTGGTCAGCTTTTGGGATCAGAAAAAATAGAATGGAATTAGGGAAAGTTCTTTTTCTAAAACCACTGATTCTTTTCTAACATTTGATCTATTTGTAATCTGGCTGAAATTGTATTGAGGATCTATCAATAATTTATATCATTATTTCTTGAAAAATATGGTTATAAATGGTCAGGGTAAAATTAACTTATTTTTGAAATGATCTGTTTGTTGTTTAAACTTGCCTCGAACAAAATTTTGTGATTAGTAGGTGGTATTGAAATTAGAAATATAAAGAGGTCTAGGTGACCAATCAAACTGGGTTTTGCCACAGACTGACACAGCATTTGTGGCCACCAGGATCCTCATTCATTCATTCATTCATTCATTCATTCATTCACCTATTCAAAGCTGGTTCATTGAGGCACTGTACTAGGTATGTGTTATGGATACAGTAATCTGAAAGGTAGATATGTCTCTTGCCTTGCTGGTCTTACAATTTAAGGGAGACAAGTGATAGTGTAATAAGTACTGGGAATCAGGAAGTCCAGACACCCTGGAATATCTAACCCAGGCTTGGGAAGTTGCCCAATGGAGGATGTGATCCCAATTTAAGACAGAAAGGGAACATAGATTGGTCTGGAGCCTGGCTCAGAGCCTTCCCATCCGAGACAACTCTATAACAGATCTGTGTGAGCTCATGATTTTCTTGGGAATAACCAACAATTACTGAACCACAGACCATGATATGTGAAATAAAATTCCAAATAAATGATTTGCTTTGGGGGTCCAAATTTCTAATAAGTAGACCATTGGCTGCTTATGTTCATTCTCAGGGGCATCTTTTTCCTGCCACTGAGCCCAGAGCTAAATCCAATTTTTAGACTGGCATTTGAATGATTTTTTTTTTTTAGCTGAGCTATCCTACCACCTGTTGGCAGCTCAGCGGCTGCTCAGCTTGGACCGGGACTCGAACCTCTGTTGCTCAGAGCTCAAACTCTTGAGCGAGCTCTTAACCAACTGAGCCACTCAGCCAGCCCGGCATTTGAATGATTTTCATTGGAAAGTTCAACAAAGTCACGATGAACTCTGAAATGTCATCCAGGACCCAGATTAGAGAGTGTATCTTTTTATATCAGTGCCTGAACCCCTTTTATTTTTTTCCTCCAGTTAGTCCAGCATATGTTTTGTCATATTTTAATTTAAAAGCAGTCTGCTACCCTTTCTCTGTTTACATATCCTTCCTTCTACATGTTACAATGCACTGAGATGCCCTTTAACCATCTTCAATTTGAGAACTAACACATCTCAATCATATCAGAAGTGATCTGAACACTGGAGAAAGCATCAACAAACTGGGTTTAAATCTTTGTTCTGCCACACATTCACTGTGTGTCATCAAAAGTTATAATCCTATTTAAATGAGGGAATAATTACAACCCTATAAGGTTCTGTTAACAGGATTGATTTTAGAAAGTAAATGAAAAATTGAAGATCAACATCTGGCAAAGGATAGGTAATGCATCGTAGGGTACCTATTATTACTGTTGTTGCTATCCCTCAGCTCGCTCCTATTCCTACTTTTACCAGCACTAATTTTCTTATTCAGAATATGCTCAATTTCTACACTTTAGGTTCTTAATGGGAAAGCTGATTTCCAACTTCTGTGGGGATCTTGTATCTAATGTATGTATTGATTATGGGTAGTTAATAAGCAAGAAGTAAACGTAAGTAAAATTAAATGCAAGATTTTGGAAGAGAATGATAAACGTATAAACTATGGTAGACAACACAATATTTTAGAAGTGGGATTGAGAGAAAATATAATTTTCATAGATTGTAGGTGATAACATAAGAAATAATGTGAGAAAGAAATGAATGGGAAGCATTGTTTTATTCAGGTAATTGTTGCATTTATTTAATCAATTTTTTTAACCCCAAAATGTCTTTCTGGGAGTAATTCTACTTTAAGTACATTTAAAATTGACCAGAATTTGCTGCTTTGGTGAACAGATTCTCAAAAGGACAGGGAAGAAGGGAGGAAGGAAAGAAGGAAAAATTCCGCCCTGATTGGTAGCTTTTGCCAACTCTGTGGTGTAAATACTCCCATCATGGTCCATTTCAAGCTACCAACTTGATGTCTCTGAATGAAGAATTGAAAAGAAATCCCCAGAATTGTCTTTCTTGTGAACTGGTACAAGCTGGTTCCAGCATGCCTTCTGCTTTTAAATCTTCTTTAACGGTGATTGCCTATAGTATTGTATTTTTAATGGTGACCACAAAATGAGCCTTAATCCACAGGCCAGGACTCTGAGTGGACTCAATGCCTATTGTGGTACTGTCTCTTTATGTGCTTCAAGTCGGCCTTTTAGGGACTGCTCATTTCCTCCTGAGTTCCACGGCTTCATTTACAGTTAATTGTGACCGTAAAAACTATTAATCATTTGGCAAAGGCTGCTTTTTGTGTGTGAGGAAATCAAGAGAATAGATTAACACATTAGGCAAATAATAATGACTTTTCCATTATAAAAAGTTTTCGTAGAAATAGCAAAACATAACCTCTAATTATTAACTCTTGCCATTTGTATTAGCATTAAGCAAATCTTAAAGAAATGCAAGCATAGAGGTCCACTTCAGCTGCTACTAAGCATCCTTCTAATCAACCTACCTATAAATGTTACTGTTATTCCTCCTAAATCTATAACATTTTCCCCCTTAATCTCTTTAAAAGATTTATTTTCCTTCTTGGATGGTACTTTGGGGGTTAGAAAACCCAAACCTTGACGTTTACATGTATCTCCCTGAGTTAGCTGCCTATAGGTCTCTCTTTCACTGTTGTATATTTCTTCAATGTCTATTCTAAACATGTCTTTGGGAGAACCTAGAGATCTGGGGGAATGTGGGAGCCAGCTAGAGGGGAGAGAGGTGGTTGTGCAAGTGGATATTGAAATGTCTTTGCTCACAGTTCTGATCAGGCAAATAAAAATTGTCCCTTTCATCTGTCATCAAGGCAATGGTGAAAGGCAGTGGGGAAAATGGGGGACGGGGGTGTGGGCTTGTGTAGCTTGACCAATGTGGCTACATCCGACCATAAGGCACAGAAGAATGGGGACAGACAACAAGGTGTTGTACTCCAATGCACCAAGTTGGTTTCCTAAAGAAGCTCTAATTGACCAGGTTCACCAAGAAGTATTTTTTGAAGAAATTCTAGCATGTTCATGTGCCAGTGAACTGCCCTTGGAAGTTGGTATTGACGGCAATAGGCAGTTATCAATTCTCCTAAAAGCCAAACATGTTAGTGATACACAGGGGACACTGGGTCCCCTAGAGAATTTGTGACATGAGTGGCACTGAGAGCTGTTGCAGGAGGGACCAGTTTGAAGCCATTGCCGGGAGCTGGTGCTGAGGAAGGCCACCAACATAAGCTGCCTTGGGGTGGCACAGACAGTCCACAGGAGGGGGCTCATGTTGCCCAGACACCCTGAGGGACAATTCCAGTGTTACTGTCTCCTTGTAAAGGGCACCAGCTCTCATTCAATCTTTAACAAGGAAAATATTGACCTTTTTTAATTTTTCATCATTTTTTCTTTCTCCTTTTTCTTTCTTTTCTTTCTTTTTTTTCTTTCTTTCTTTTCTTTCTGTCTTTCTAAGTAAATTTTATTGGGGTAACAATTGTTAGTAAAGCTACATAGGTTTCAGGTGTACAATTCTGTGATACATCATCTATACACTACATTGTGTGTTCACCACCCAGAGTCAGTTCTTCCATCACCATATTTTTGACCCCGGTTTACCCTCATCTACCACCCCCCTCTCCCCTTACCCTCTGGTAACCCCTAAACTATTGTCTATGTGTATGAGTTTTTGTAATTTCATTTGTTTGTCTTGTTCCTTTGTTGATTTCTTAAGCTTAGACCAAAACTATTTAAACTTAGAAATCCTGGGAGTTTGGGTGCCTAAAAACGTGCAGACTTAGCTCAGTGAGTCAATCAGGGAAAATGAGGAAGGTGCTTGGGACCTTAGGTCGTGGGCTAGTGCCTAAATACATGAATGAATTTTCGGTGGCCAAGATTAGACATTAAAGCGCCCTCTAAAAAAGAAAGATTCTCACTCCTATCACATGTTTATTTCTAGGTTGTTTAGAAATCAACATGCATTATTATCCTCTTCAGGCCTCATGATCACAGTGAAACTAGTATCTTTATTATTGTTTTAATTATTTATTATGTCCAAACGAAGGTGGGAAAACTCAGTTTTTACTACTTCTAATACTGAATACACACACACACACACACACACACACACAAACATAAACATATATCTCTATAGACATATATCTATAGAGTATCTCTATAGATATATGTAGATATATATCTCTATATATTAGACATTTAAGGAAAGTACCAAGTGGATTACTTAGAGCATTTAAAATATATTTGGTTTCTCTATTTTTATCAACTGTGGTTAACAGCCAATTCTGGACTGGAATTTACACATTTATGATCAAGTAAAAAAAAAAAAGGAAGGAATTAGTGTCTGGGTGAATCAGACCCACAGTATAGTTTTCCTGTAAATAGCTGAGTATTTGAAACTAATGTAATATTATTTTGTCTTCAGCTTTGCTTATATCATTGTGTTTGGTTGATGATTTGTTGAATGAGAAGGGAAAACCCAGGTTTTGTATTCTGTGAGGCGTGGAGATGAGCAGAGCTCTTCTCGCCTTGAGGGGACGAAGTGGAGCAAGGGCAGGGCCACATTAGTGAGGGGGCTTGAAATGGAAACTCATCTGCAAGCAAGTGGATATTGACGGCGTAACATCTCGGCCAGCCAGTTTTGAGGCGCTGATTTAGCATTCCACCATCATAGAGAGAATCGATCTTCTTGTCCTTGCCTAAAGTCAGATGTAGTTAGATGAGATGAAGCTGATGTTTTTTTGTCTGCAAACTCAACACGAGCCAAATGTTAACCAGCTATTAAAAACTAAAATAATGTTATCTCTTTCCAGTTTTTGAAATGACAGCGCGGAGCCACTCAGCATCATCCAAACAGTCCCTGCCTGTAGAGTGTTTGGCTAATTTACTTTATTCTTTAAAATGTATTTTCTACTGTAAGCACCTATAAAAAGGATTATCATAATTGTTTTTGCCTACGGCAAAGTTTGAAGAAGGCCCAAGCTTCTGTGGTACAGTTATTTTGTAGACATGCAAACACAGCACTTCCTTTTACATTTGACTACCCAGCAATTTCCATAATATCTTCACAATTATATATTACATAAATGCTTTCACTACATAATGAATATTTTTATTTCTTGATTCAGTTTTATGTTAGGGAAATCATAATGGCATTAGAGTGTGGAAAATTCCTCTTTCTTGTAATGCCATCTGGGTTTCTATAGTACACGCCAAATGGATATTTGAATTCTAAAAGTTGTATATAGTTGCTAACTTCAATCTTGCGATATTCAGAAGGATTTGATACATAATTAGGAGAGCCATACTATTTCACGTTATTGTTGGCTTTTAGATATCTATTTTCAAAAAAATTGTGGAAAAGCCCTAAATTAAAATGTTTCCGTTTAAAGAATATTGTCTACTTTTTTTAATGGTAAATGGAAACAATTCAAGCAACAAAGAAAAGTACAGTAGTCCCCCTTACCTGTGGTTTCCCTTTCCGGGGCCTCAGTTACCCGTGGTCAACTGCAATCAGAAAACATTACATAGGAAATCCTACAACTAAAAAATTTGTAGGTTTTAAACTGCACACCATTGTGAGTAGTGTGATGACATCTCACACTGTCCGCCTGCCTAGGATGTGAATCATCCCTTTGTTCAGTGTCTCCACACTGTGTATGCTCCCTGCCCATTAGTCATGTAGAAGTTGCCTCAGTTGTCAAATCAACTATGTGGTATCTCATTGCTTATGTTCAAGTACCCCTTATCTTATTTAATAATGGCCCCAAAGTACAAGAGTAGTGATGCTGGCTACTCTGATAGGCCAAAGGGAAGCTGTAAAGGGCTTCCTTGAAGTGAAAAGTTATGTATATATAGGAAAAACATAGTATATAGGGCTTGGTACTATCTATGGTTTCAGGTATCCACTGGGGGGTCTTAGACCATATCCCCCATGGATAAGGAGAAGGGGGGATATGGTACCCAAAAAACAAAGCATTTTTCTAAATCTTAAACTCTTAGAGGGTTATGATAAAAAGAGCAGAATTCAGGTATCGTAATTTGGAGGTTTGCTGCTTTTTCTCTCTGGAAATTTATCGAATTGTTTCATTTCTGAATATCAAGAACATTCTCTCATTTTTCTATAGATACATACCCCATTATTTAAAAGTATTTAGTCATTATTACAAATTTAATACTTACTAACTGTTAAAAGTAATGCAGAATTTGTCATTTATCCCTTTATCACTGAAAATAAGAATAAGGTTAGAATAAAATGACTTTACCTCTATTTTTAATTTTTAACAAAAATTTAACTACCCACGAATTTAGTTGCCTTGATTTGTAGCTTTAATTGATTTTTCTATCTATGTATACTAGATGGAAATATCTGTGTACTAGATAGAAATATGATTTAAAAATACTTAACTGACACTAATTAAATATTTACTAAATGTCAATACTATTCTAAGCATTTTATTCTTCAAAGCAATTCTTTGAGTCAGATACTGATAAACTGGATTTAGAAAATTGTTCCAAGTTACACTGTAGAGGAAATGGTATCATTTATGCAGTTTGTCTACATATTCTACATGTTTAACTGCTGTGCTATAGTCACTCTGAGGTTTGATCTGCATTTGAACAGCGATACAAAGCAAAATATAGACCCTGCCCTTGCAGATCTCACAAACAGAGGAGACGGAGATAAACCAGTCAATTCTGTTCAGTGTAATATATAGAAACTTTGATGATGGAAACTGCAAGAGCAGCGAGAAGGGAAATGGGAAATAGTTCAAAGATGAGAAAATGTTTGAGCTGGGAATCAAAGAACAAGGAAGGGTCTTCAAGATAAACAACTCTGTGTGTGTGTGTGTGTGTGTGTGTGTGTGTGTGTGTATGTAAGATGTAAGGAGAGTGCTAAGTCGGGGTGAGGGTGTGGTAACAATTCCATGTAGCCAGAAGATCAGGTATGATATGCGGAAGCCACAAAGCAGCATGAAATAATTGGGTAAATTCCAGGTACTAGTATAGATGAGGTGTAAGATGCAAGCAGTTTAACTAACAGAAATGAATTTGGTGGGAAAATAAATGCCAAGGTAATAGAGCTTCTTTGGATGCCTTGAAAAGGCAACTCATTCTGTAGGGGATGTTTTAATCAACCAAGGACACATTTATGGTATAGATGGATGACTGACCCTTGTTTTCAGATTATAAGAGAGAAATGGTAGAAGCATCAATGTAGTTATATGGCTATCATAATTCTCTTAGTGAGAGGTAATGTGATGTTTTATTTTATCAATATCCTTAGTATTAGAAAACACAATAGAACCATTTCAGGGAAAAATAGTTAACTGTAACATGAAAAAAAAATACTGCCTAAAATGGAGAGAAATGTGGTTCTGTTGGAGGGAGTTGATGCTGCAAGGATGTCTTTTTTTCTCAATATGAAAAATAAGATAGAGGAATATAACATGAGAGCTAATCAGCAATTGCCACTAAAAAAACCAAAGGTCTCTGTTCAGAATTTCTAGATAATTGACTACAGTGTTTCTATATCAGGGAAAATTTCCAATCTTTATAAGATGCGCAAACCTCTCCAAGACATTCTTTTGCCATTGAAATAGGTGAAGTACATTACCACGATGGTTTCATTGTCAGAACTACGGAATTTATCCACCAGAGAAAGCATCTGGGGACTGTATGTATGAGGATAACTTGGCAGTCGTGTAAAAACCATGCTATTCAGTGATATACAAATAAGTTCCAAACAAATAGTTTGTCCAGGGTGACCTTGTATTTAACCTTGTGTGAGAATCCATGTCTTTTCCATCGTCATCATCACCATCACCATCATCACTGTCACCGTTAAGGCAGTTTTAAGTCCTTACGCTCATTTGACCCTACAACACCTTTGTGAAGTTGGCACTGTTACAACACCTTTCTCTGTCCTTTTTTTAAGCCATGAGAAAACATGGTATTAGAGGACTTAGGTTACTAACTCCAGTAAACTCACGAGGTCTTATCCAGTCTGTCTGAATTTGGGGCCCATGCTGAATTCCAATATTTAAAGACAATTCAAGAGAAGTTGGGTATAGGCCTTTTGCTGTATTATTCCAAAGGAATAGGATTAGGATAGTGAGAAGAAACTCCAAAGAGATCTATTTGGGCTCAGTAGAAGACAGTTCTCATCAACAGTCGATGCTGGGCCAAAATATTGGGTTGTCGGAGAAGTCATGACACATTTTTGCAATGAAGAAAAAATAGAAAAAATACATCATGACTTTTCCGACAACCCAATAATAGGCCCCCTTGAGGTTACCCAGTTAAGGCTAGATACTCACTATGAGGGCTGAGCAGGGTGGGTAGGTACTGGCATAGTTTTCCTGCTTTAGATGGAACAACTCATCTAATCCTTACAAGGATGCTATAGTCTATTCCTATCAATTCAATTTCATCCATGAGCACAATGAGGTACTAACAGGTTAAGTAATTGGCCCCATGCCAACAGCGAGTAAAGGGAGAAGCTGGGATTGAGACTCATGCAGCCAAGCCGCAGAGCCAGCCTCCCTCTGGAGATGCTTCAAGCATCAGAACATATGGTTGCACTACGTGAGTTTTACATTTCCTTCCAACCTTGAAACTTGGTGATCATGTGCGCTCAGCTGACTGACACGTTCCTATAGAACACACACACACACACACACACACACACACCATCTCCTTGATGTTACACTGCCTGTCACATTGGGAAATTCTTGAAAAAAAAAACAAAATAAAAACCCGCCTGCATGTCATGCATGGACGAGTGCTATAATGTGAAAGGAATTGAAATCCTAATTTGAAGAAATGCTCCATTTGCATCTACACGCAGCTTTATGATTTATGGCAGGGCGGCTTTTCAGCTAAGACGGAAAGTTTTGCAGTGTGATTTTTCATTTTCCCATCTCAACAGGAACTGGGAAATCAAAATTTAAAAATTAATCAAACCAATTGCAGTTTTATTAGAGCAATTTAAGATAACATTTCCAAAGTGTTCTCATTTGGCATACTACTTTAGTTATCTTTTATTATAATCACATAGGTAAATGAAATACTTATTTATGATAGATAAATGAAATCTCTAGAAAGGACAACATTGAAAAAAAACCCCACAAAATTATGGTATATTTGTAATGTGAAACAATGTGAAAATTCCCAAAAGCCCTAGTAAATTACTTAGCAATTTAGAGAAACTCATCAATACAGAATACAGTTATTAATAGTATGAAACTTCATAAACCATCATGACATTTGATCCTCACCTCATAACTTTCAAATTCCTCTTTTTTCCCCCTTAATTGTGTATGCAAATATCACTAATAAAAAGGAACATAGTCAATAAAGTGTTGTGTTATTCCCCACCCGTCTATATTGCAGCCAAATACAAAATCATTCAGGAACAGAATCATTATACATATTTTAAAATTACTCTTCTTCAAGCAGATTTTTATCTGAATATAATAAATTTGAGATATTTTGCCATTCTCATGGAATAACATATTTTTATCTCCTTCTCCCCTCAGTAAGCAGAGAATAGCAGCAGTAGTTATTGAAATGAAGGCAGTGAGATATCAGTGGAAAGATAATGCACAGCCTGGTTCATCTAAATAGGTTAGGAAATTTCATTTCCACTATATAATAACTCCTGGAGAGTCAACTTTCTATTTTAGATGAAAACTCGCACTGTCATAAATCATGAAGCTGCATGTAAATGCAAATGGAGCATTTCTTCAAATTATGGTTTCACTTCCTTTCGTATCAAATGGAAGTTTTATGATTTTATTTCCATAGGTCAGCATAACTTGTCAGATTTCATTATAATCAGTGTTAATAACATATCCACTTCCATTATGTTCATCTAAACTATGCAGTTTTACAGGAATAAAATAGAAGTTTAATATACCACTGACGTGATTTCAGTCAAGTCCCTACAATGTAAAGGTGATTAAGTAAAGAAGCCAATAATGAAATTATGCCTCTACACACAAGTGTTTGTAATTTTTTCATTAGACATTTCAAAATTTTGATCACTCTTCCCTTATTAATGAAAGAAATTGCTCTTTACTTTCTCCAGAATTTAGGAACAGTGTTATGAAGTGGAATTTTTAGAGCTGGATCTCTTTACAGCTCAAGTAATCAAGAGTTAAGTGGACATTCTAAAGAAGTCAAGTCTTAAGACACAGGTTTCCATGGGAGGGATGTTGTTGCAAGTTATGCTAATATAATTTCTAGTGCATTTGAAAAATATTAAAGCTGCCTCACAAGATGTTACCCATCCTAAAGTATCTGCTAGTGCGGAATTTGCTACATGTGTGCTCCTTCCAGAAATTCCAAATTGGGATATCTTCCACGGAAAAATCGGTGTTAAATACTTGAAATGATAATTGGGTAACTAGTGGTAGCCAGAAAAATTGCTAAACAGTTTAAATTTTTTTTTGCATGTGGATATGATTAAAATGTAGTGTTTCACCTGCATCAGTCCAGTCTCAAGTCTCATTTTCAAAAAGAAGTTTCCTGTGTTTCTAAGTATCTTGGACACTAACAAATAATGGAATAAAGATGACCACGAATTATTCATTAAAATTGCATAAAGGAGACTAGTCACTGTAGGATTTCAAGTTATTTTACAATATATAGTTTAGGTGTCTAGAACATTTCATATATATCATAAAAATGCCTATATGTTATATACATGCATATAATACTACTGCATAAACAAAATTTTCCCATTTAAAAACAGCATTGACAAATAAAAGCAAATTACTTACACTGAGAATGGAATACTAATGCTCCTGAAACTATTTCATCAAGAAAAGGTGATTAACAGTCATATATCAGTAGTCATATTAACCCCAAATCCCTGTTGCCAGCACTTTTATATTTGTCTTTCTCGGAGTTTCCAGATGGATGCTGCGTGAGACAAAATTGTGTTTTACTGTGGCAATTAGTTTTTTCTTAGGATAATTTTTCAACAGTCAGAAGTATGTATGCTTAGCAAGAAATTAATTTTATTTTCCCATGTGCCTGAGGAATGGAGGTTCTTTGGTAGTTGGCTGCTCGGTCCAAAGCACCAGCTGGCAAACAAATCAAGATAATTTTTTTTCTTTTTTCTTGGCATGTTGCCTACATATTGAATGCAAAAGAGATGCTTTTTAAATTATATTACTAAATAGAATCTTGGGTCCTAGCCTAGAAATTGATTAATGTTATTGAGATATCAGATTGCAACATGGTGTATGGTTGAAGTTCTAAATAACAGGTATCTGCTTTCTCTTTCTTGTGGTGATCATTGTTTTTAAATCAATCTACAGGTTACATCTTAAATCAGAAAAAAGACTTAAAGGTAAGAGTATTTGTATAACTTTATGATGATACTATACAAATTTGGACAAAAAGTATCAGTAGGAATTTTAATGCTTTTTAAAAAACATCTTCTAATGCTTCGGGAAAATGGAAATTGTTAAGAATAAATGTAATTTTAGCGACTGAGCGGTTGAAACAAACACACTTGCAGACCTTGAATTAGAAATTCTTATGTGGCTTAAGTTGAAATTCCCCTCCCATACGCGTGGCAATGTTGCAGATAAGAGCTGCACTCGTCACCGCTAGGAGATGTTGAGCTGGCCATTTTACCCCTCGAAGGTTTGTGCCCTCACCTGAAACCAAGGTTATCAGTGGTACCATAGTGGCTTTCCACGGTAAGTGTGAGCTTGATGCTACGTCCTTCTCCCAGCACACGGTATGGGCTATTTCACTCACATGCATGCATAGAAAATTTCTTTGAAACTTGAAAAAAGTATGTTGACTGGCATACATCAGGCATTATGGCACTATTTATATTCATTTATCTAATACACACAAATAATATATTTTAAGTCTACAAAGTGTTTAACACCATGTCCAAGGTCATGTAGCTATTAGGCAGGAGAACTGGAATTCAAATGTTCATTGGTTTCCAAACTCCATCTCTCAATCAATATGTTCTTTGAGTTAATCATTTTAAATATCATCAATGTTACCTAGACTTGGGCGCTCCCTTTCTTGGAGACCACACCGGTATACTGGAAAAGTCACTGAGCTGGCCGTTAGAGGACAGTGGCCCGTTTTAGATTGCAGGTTTCCTTTCTTCATATATGAAATGAGGGGCTTAGGTCTAAGGACCATTCAAACTCTAAGATGGCCCAATCCTGCGAAGATACTGAGGATTTTCTAGTGCTATGTTATGGTGGGAGATAGCAGGAAACGAGTATCAACAGATATTTCAAGAAACATTACCATCTGCCGTGACTTTTACAACAATTCAAAGAGAACAATAACATCCACAAAATTCCTGATCAAAGCCGTGGCTGAATTTATGAATTTGATTTTCATGTAAATTCGGCTCCGAGCATGAAGTGAGTCGTGAAATGAAATTTGGAGGGGTCGTGCTCTGTGCTCATGACCGACTTCAACATCCATCTGCCTGACTCCCTATCCAGCCCCCATCTTCACACGAAAGATATCATTCGGGCTGATGTTTATCAGATGCTGTAAAATGGAGTTAATCATTTGAGAACAGAAAAATGAAGTTGTTTTTAGACTGGTAATGAAACGCCTATTTGTTTTAGAGACATTTTTCTCCCACTGGGAACATTAAAATACCACTAAATCTTACCTCCTAAAAACTGTATGTAAATATGTTTGAATCCCTGTAGAGAAGTGTGTAGAGAGGATCAGTAAAAATTTGGATTTTTCTGCTAAAATCATAAAAGTTTATGGAAAATTATAAAAAAAGGCACAGAGGGAAGCAACATTAATATAGAAATTTAACAACTTTTATTCCAATAATATGACAAAGCAGAAAACATCTATTTTATATATATATATATATATATATATATATATATATATAAATTTGTAATATTATCCCCAAATTTCATATATGGAACTTTTAATGATTTAAGAAAACTGACTTTTCAAGGGTAGTGAATGATTTATAAATTTTAAATGAACTGCCTAATCACATTAATAATTTTCACCTCATATATCCAAATGACTAGTCCTCAAGTTTTATAACTTTCAAATTGAAAGAACATAATTAATGCTATAATTTACATTCCTTGTTAAATCATTATTTCTTTTCAATATTTCAACCTTATATTTTGTGATTGAGAAGCTTCAAGCAATAGCATTTGTTCTGAAAGTTGAAATTCTCATTTTGTCTTGAAAAGTCAAAATCCCTTTATTATTGAGTGTTATCACAGACAGACTATGTCCTATGTACTGGCTCTTGGAAGCTGAAATGAGTGTGATTGTTCTTTGATATCTAGATAGCCGGGTTACAAATACCCACCCTGAATACTTACTTGCAAAGTCAGCTCACAATGACAAGAGGGGGGCATTCATGTTTTAAATCTGATTTGAAAAGCATGAATTC
This sequence comes from Hipposideros armiger, assembly GCF_001890085.2. Taxonomy (NCBI): domain Eukaryota; kingdom Metazoa; phylum Chordata; class Mammalia; order Chiroptera; family Hipposideridae; genus Hipposideros; species Hipposideros armiger. Next base: position 2,068,609 of record NW_017731452.1, on the reverse strand, counting down.
TTAGGGCTCCTCTGTTCCCACTCAAACAGAAGAGTGTTTCTGGTCCTGTCCGCCTAACAACCAGAAAAGAGCTTGTAATGTTGTATTTCTAGACTTTGTTTGTCTTTGAATTTCTTTTCTTTACCATAGTTGTATTGACATTATTTAATCATAGGCCTGATGTTTACTTTTCTAACAACAGGACGTATTTATTCAGAACACATCCTTTTTGTATTAGCCAAGGCTTTCTGAAATCATTCTAGTGTGTCAGTTGAATGTATAATTAGGCATTAGGCATTTTTCTAAACACACAATAATTACCCAGAAGAAAATTTCTTAGTTTTAACATACCCAAAGTGGTTAGTACTCAAAAAAAAAAAAAAAGACCCAAGCTTTACATTGAGGTGTAATATACATGAAAAAAAAAATGCACGAGTCATTACTATATAATTCAGTGAATTTTCAGTGAAGGCATGCAGGTAAGCTGCTACAGAAATTGCCAGCCTAATTCTTTACAGGATCACTCATCCATGTGTAACCTGGATTCTGACTTCTACACCATTGATCAGTTTTACTTCTTTCATTAACGTTATATAAATGGCATCATGAAGCGAGGGCTCTTTTTGGCTTGTTTCACCCAACATTATGTTCCTGAGATATATCCATGTTATTACATAGGATATGAATTGATTTTCTCTTGTGGCTCTATAGTACTGCATCATATGAATATACATGAAAGATATAGCCATTCTATCACCGATGGAATAGGCTGTTCATAATGGGGTTTTTCGGCAGCTGATGATAATACCCGATTCACACATTAAATTTGGATTTATGTGATGTGTGGGAAACGGGCTGGAATGAGGCACAGTATAGCTGGCCAGAGCAGTTGTAAGAGATGAGGACAGCTTGGATTAAGAATGTGGCATTAGGGAGGAGAGAATCCAGTGATTAAAAAATACTGTTGATGTCCGTGACAAGGTTTTTCTGATTCACCGAGTGTGGGAGTTGCAAGGAAGGGAACTGTGAAGACTGACTCTAGGGTTTTTTCCTTTTTTGTCTTTAAACGACTTTACTGAGGTATGACTGACATACAAAAAACTGTACATATTTGCTGTATACAACTTGATGAGTTCGGAGGTAGTTATATATTCATGAAACTACCCCAGTTGCTCAAAAAAAAAAACCAAACAAAACCAAAAAACCAGTAAATCTAATCAATTTTTTTGTTTTTTAACAACTAGATGAGTGGAAATTCATTTTATTGAAATCAGTATCAGAATATCAAGGTGTCAGTTCTGGGCAAGTTACATTGAGCTGTCTGTGAGATGTCCATATCTGATTGTTGAATAGATAGGCATTTGGCCAAATGAGCTTGGAGCTCATCAGGACTGGAAATGTCAATTGGGAATTATTGATAAATGGGTAGTGTTTAAAACTGTGTTGAATGACCATGGAACAGACAGTGAAAATAGAAGATCTTAGACTGAGTCTTGAAAGATATTCAGTGTTTAAGTGATAATATGAAAAGGGAAACTTGAGAGACAGAGTAGTTCAGAGTTATAGGAGGAACAATAGTTACGGTGGTGACATAAAAGCCAAGAGAGGAGACAAATTGAAGGATTGGAGCAACTGAATCAAATACTGGTGAGATGTCTGGTAGGATAAGGACTAAAAAATGCCCACGGGAGTTTGCAAAATGGGTTTCTGAATGTGGCAGCCAGAGTGGAGTGAGGTATGAGCATTGAGGAAACGGAGGCCACCGTGTGTAGACAGCTCTTTTGAGAAATTACCAGTAAAGGGAAGTGGAGGATAGAATGGTACCTGGCTGTGTATGGAGCTGAAGGATTTCTTTTTAAGTTAGAAATAATTAAATGCATTGGAATCCTGATAGGAATGATTAAGTTGAACGAGATAAATAAGATACTGAACAGACAAGTGACCCAAAACCCGAGAACTTAATCTCCGGCCTCCATCTCAAGGAGCTCCAGAACCAGCTTCTTAGTGGTTGGATAGAGCTACGGGGTTGAATGAACCAAAAATGTGGCTTCAAGTCTCCCCCAGTGACCTCCTAATCTCCTGTACTCCCTAATGTCATCTGAGGTTGCAGGTGATACAGACCAGTCAACCCACAAGCATTTGCAATCACGGTGCTAAGAGAGTCATTAATGACCGGCCCCCTCAGCTCCCCTTTTTTCACATCTCCCATTACCTCAGGGAAGAATAAATACCCAATTATTCACTATAAAGCAGACCAGTAATGAACTTTGTTTCAATATACATCCTTCAGGTCTCTTACCAGAGAAAATTGATTGTAGCAACTTTTCTCTGACTAAACTGGGTACCCTGTTTTTCCTCCAGCCTCTCACAACACCTTGTGACCCTCAGTGCAGTCTATGTTACAAATCTGACTCTTCCCTGTATTCTTTGTACTGGAAGACCCCAGAGATGAAAGCACTGTGTTTCCTTCGTCCATTTATCCAATATTGATTCAACAAATATTTACTAAACATGTCTCTAAGTTCTTAGGGCACTTGTAATGGCTGGCCCACAGAGGGTGCAACAAGAGAATCTGTTAAATGGATAAAGGAATGGAGAGATGAACGAATGAATGGAATTCTATTAGAAGGAGTAATCAGAGTTGTATTTGGTGGTAATTACATCTCTAGAGGACATAATTTATTACCTTTAGATACCTCACAGATATTGATCTGTGAACAATGTTTAATCTTATTTACTTTTAAAAAAACTATGCCCTTTATAAAACTTTGAATCTGTAACGGGATTATATGAATGTTTAAAATTACTTTTATTAAAGAAAACTTTTAGATGTTTAAATGTATTGTTTTATGCAACAAGCTAATTTTCCCCAAGCTCACATGATATGCCCACATAAGTAGCATCTAAAAATAATTCTAAGAAATCTTTAATTTTGTAATATTCATTTAAAAAGAAAATTTCAGTGGCCAACTAGGACTTTCTGTCAAACATGTGTCAGGATTTGGGAACTCTGTCTTATGGCCTTAACCAAAGATCCAACCAGAATTGATCAAGAACTTACTTGCTGTTGTGTGTATAGACACCATTCAAGATGGTCTCAAAATAATCAAATTAAGCACTTTAAAAATATATTTTCTACTTTCTGGCATTAGGGTGTAATGTATGACAAATCGAAGGCTAGATGTCTGGAGTTTACTTTATAAATCAAGCCTGTGAATATATTGGAGTTATACTGTACTCACCACCATTAGCTTTTTTCCTTTTTAAGTGAAACTACAACACAACCTTCCCTCCCCGTTGTACAGACTCAGGAGAGGGTCCCAGTGGATGCCAGTGTTGGCTGCACTGTGACACATTTTCCCTGAACTTGACCTCAAATTGTGTGTGGTTCGAAAACAGAAATCATGTTTCATTCGTGTTTTCCACCCAGAATTTAGAATGGCATCTGGCCTTTAGGGCAAGTTCAATAATTTTATTAAACAAATGAATGAGTGAGGAAATATATGGAGATCTTCTATTATCTGTACATGAGCAATAGATTGAATGGTCAAGTAATGACTCAGGGCCCAGGACTATTAACAAGATCTAGTGCCACACATGCTTTAGGACTTGAGTTCAACTGAAAGGGGTTGTGTGAAATTGAAAAGCATTTTCCTTGTCTAAGGGGACTTTCTGTTTCCAGTTCTGCATGTAAGGAGCTTGGAAGTTGCCTCTCCATCCTCAGTAACTCCATCCTCAGGAATCAGTAACTCTTCTTGGATCCATAAGAAAGGGAAGGGCACAGAACAAACCTCTGCTCCCAAGATTGGAGGGACCTACGGGCGAACACAGGGAGTCACGGCTCCCCAGGACAGGGACTTATGGGTGGAAACCTGCCATAGGAACCAGTGCTGGGGTAATTCCATGTTTTTAAGCAAAGCAACAAAAAGGATGGTATCACCATTTATTAAGATGGGAAATATTGCAAGAAATCAGGTTTTGTGTTAGAGGGCAGAATCTTTACCATTACCTGAGCTTTATCACCTAAATAACTAAGTAGGTAGTATAAAATGTGGAAGTCATATTCATTTAGGTGTTTTTCCAAAATATCATTACAAAACCTATTTAACTTGAGGCGTTAATTTGTGCATGCGTGTCAATAAAACACACACCCGTGCACAGACATGCACGCGCAACAACAAAAAGCAGTTAGCATTAGAGAAGTTCCAGTTTTCACTTCATGTAATAGAGGATGACTCCCCTGATTTGATGTGTGACATCCATGCCATGGTGCTTGGTATGTCCTGTCCGTCAGATTCTTCCAAGTTAGAACATGAAAGCCCTGAATAGATGAGCGAGTGCCAAAAATACATATTCTACTTCCTTAACATTTTTCTCTTGGCTGGAGATTTCCAAGGGAAAACCACCGAGCTGCAAACAGCAGCAGCAATCTGGCTGTGGAGCTGTCAACAGGCTAAGACAAACCAGACCATGTGTGAGGAAAGGGGAGCTGTAGCTTCTCATCACAGGCCTGCAGGGAGGGGTGTCTGGGTTCTCAGGTAAGGACTCCACTAATGAGTGCCCCGGCATCTTCAGAATTCGCCCCTCAATTTTCCCCTTGCATTAAGAGACAACAGGGAGGCCAAATCAGACTAGAAAATTATCACTGGAAAAACCTCTGATTCAGTCCACTTTAATCTTCTGTTGTGATTCATCTAATGACTTTTACTTTGTCTCCACCAATTACAGTTGTTTGTGATGATATGGGATCAATAGGCTGTGAAATACAAAGTGGGGATGTTGTCATTCAGGGCCTTGGGTCTAGATAATAGATTTTTAAAGTTGCAGAATGAATAATTTATTTAAAGGCGCGTGAATAACCTCCAGGATAATTGAAAACCAAAAGATGGTTAACATAGATGGGACTGAGGGCAAGAAATTACAGGTGAGACGAGTTTCGCTTTTCGTGATAAGCCCTGTGGCACTTATTTATGTTTTAGATGGGCTTGGCTTGCTTTGATGAGGATATCTTTTTAAGTAAAGAAAAAGGGATTTTTTAAAAAATTTGATAATTTCAATTAAATGAGTGTCCTAAACTATGAATAGCTAATTATAGGCATAGCTTTATATAAAATCAGGAACGTAATGAGTTACTCTCAGAGTGAGTGTCAACAACCATTAACAACTGCAAAAGGACCTACATGGCCTCCCTTTAATGGAAACGTCTATATGTAATTATCTGCTGTTCCTTAATCTTTCATTCTTAGAGGCTGAACTAAGACTAATAGGTCAATAAATGTCTGTAGATTGAAAAAATCGAAAGGTTCTGAAACTAAGATTTAATCCTCATTAGAGGCTCACTGAGAGGGACAGTTTAATTTTGGATAGCACAGGAAATTTTCGTTATATTTAAATCACAAAGTTTATTTTCCTAAATGGATATGTTTAAAGGCATGCTGTGTTTAATAGACGAGCATCTTTTTCACTACACATATAAATTTTCAAATTTCTGTGTTAACCCTTGTGCCCAACTTACTACCTGTTGCTGTCTACTGTAGAAGTGGTATTTCTGGAGGGATTTGTAGGGATATATGCTACTAACAAGGACTACCCATAACCTGAGCACCTTTCTCAAATTTGTGACAGGCCTCATTGTGAGGCCTGGTGGTGGGCAGACACCTGCCTTCCAACATGTGAGAGGTCAGCTGAAGCCGCTGATGGTGGGAAGCGCATGCGTATGGATTACTGGACTCCATCAGTCAAATGCTCCCACATGGAATTTGAGGGAAAGACATAAGTACAGGGACAGTGGAAGCATCACCATCGTTAATTAAGTGGCGGGGGTGTCAGGACCCAAGGGGTGGCCTCGATTGTGTTTCCCAAGACTGCCTGTCTCTCCTCTCTGTTTCTGCTACTCGACTACACCTTTAATCTACAACCTTCTATGCTCGACTTTCAGATGTCGTTCGAACGCACTCTTCTTCTACTTAAGTTACCCAGAATTGTTTTTTTGTTGATTGCAACTGAGAAGCTTTACTGGTAAAATAATGTAATGATGAGATACTATAGTGAAATGGACTTATGCACGTAAGAATTAATTATCAGGAAATGGACCTTAACAATTATTAGCTACAGTGCATGTTTTGCAGGATAAATAATTGGGGTGTTACAGCAAAAAGAAGAGCTAAAATTACATTTAAAAGAATAGAAAACACTTAAATGTTCACCGTCCATTCCATAGTAATGGGCTTGGTTATATGAGGGTTAATGAAATACAGCGGGGATGGACTCTCTGCCCATGAGACATGTAAGAGAGAGTTGCGATAGGCACTGTACACATCTCCTTTTTACTATTGAAGAATATTATTACACAGAGCAGCCTTGACCAATAGAAATTTAATGTGAGCCACATATAAAATTTTAAAATTCCTGGTAACCACATTTAAAGTAAAAAGAAACAGGTGAAATTGATTTTAATACATTTAATCCAATATATCCAAGATGTTATTTTAATACGTAATAAGCCAATAACATTTATGAATGAGATAGTTTACATTCTTTTAAAATCACACTAAGTGTTCAAAATTCAGTGTGCATTTTCCATTTATAGCATATCTTAACTTGGATTAGCCACATTTCATATTTTTAGAAACCACATGAAGCCAGGCTACCATATTGGATAGCAGACATAGAGCCACCAAAGGGAATAACAACCCCCCTTTCTTTCTGATATTCTTAATTTTCATGCTTTAAGAGACTGGCAATTGGCTAAAGGAGAGGATGACTCAATGGCTTTATCAAGGCTCATCAAACTATCAGTGCAGAAAAAGTTGCCAAAGAGCCTTTACTTTAAATTGAACATCTGCCTCAATTCTAGCCATGGCCTGCAAAAGAGCCTCATTTTTACATTTCTTGGAAATTATTACTACCTTCATGTAAACCAGTAAGTTTTGTTAATTTCATTTTATTTATTTGTGTGTCCCTGAGAGTGGTGGAAAGATTGGGAGAAGTCTGAACTAAATGTTTGGATACGATTCTCTGGTAGAATTTAATCATCCAGTGTATGGAAATGGCCAAAGAGATGTGCGTGTTCCTACCTGTGTGTAGTATCTGTGGCCAAGACTCCAAAGAGAGCATAGACCACAGGGCTTAGCAGATTCGCGGTTGGAGAGAAACCTGCTGGCAGGTTCACTAGCCAATCTATTTCTGCTGTGTTGGCTGAAGGCTTTGTGTTAAAATGACAGCTATGGAGATAACTCAGAGATTTGGATTTACTTGGTTATATATGTATAACGTGTGAGCTTTTTGTATTGTCTGTGACCACTGGGGAGCTAGATCTTAGTCCCACACTGCACAGTGCCCAGTACTACAGAGGGCCATCACTGCTGTCATTGTCTGACTGGTAGGTGGTACCCGGGTGCCATCTGCACCCTGCTTCCTCTCACCTCTTCTCCTTCCTATTGGTGCACATAAGGAGAAACGCATGCACATATGTAAATGCCTGGTTGTGAGCATGTGCAAAAACAGGTGCCTATTAGATGTTGCAAAAAAGGCTCAATAATGAAAAGTACCGACTTCAGGAAACAAATGCACAAAGTGTACATGGGACAGTTTTTAGAGAAACACATTTTAGCTTTAAAAATTTAAGATCTTTTTCAGTTTTTATTGAGGTATATTTAACATACAAAAATGTACATATTTCACATATACATTTTGATGAGTTTGGAGATATGCATATCCTCGTGATACACTCCCCACATCAAGGCAGTAACCCAACCATCACCTCCAAATCATTTCCCGCATTGCTTTGTTTGTGTGTAGTAAGAACACTTAACATGAGATCTAACCTCTTACAAAAATATTATTCAGTTCTTCATGGATTCCTTCAACAAATATTAACTGCCAAATTTGTTTCAAGCTTGAACCAAACATGCAGAATGCTAAGAATAAAATGATAAGACATACATACACAATCCCTACCCTTGGGAAAGCAAAATGTGCTTTATCAGCCAGGCATGTGAAATGAAACCTGGGGCATGAGTTATACTGAAGAGTTGAGTCTTTGCCTTGGGAAGGATTTACAGAATCGAGCTGACATAATCACATGTTCGTATAGGAAATATTACTCAGGCTACAGCTGAAAATGAAGGGAGAGGAGTAGCAGTGACCGTGAGGTGGCGGTGAGACCAGAGGGAAATTGGTGGGAGGTGATGGTGCCTAAACCAGAGCTTGGGGATATGAATGAAAAGAACCAGAAGAGTTTTAGAAGTATTTGGGATGTGAATTTGCCTGGTTTGGTGATTAAATATAGCCGACATAAGAAAGAAGAGATGAGAACACTTTATAGCAAGTTAAACAATGTGAGTACTTAAGTTGAATGCAAAACTAACTTTTCAGATACGGTCTTAAAACCTTCTAGAGAGGCAAGCTTCCACTTGTAAGCCAGGAGTTCATTTTTGTAGTATTATTTATGTAGTATCATTGATAGATGTCATTGGGTTATGAGTTAGTATTTAATGAAGATGCGTGAGATAAGTTTATATTTAGGAAACTTTTCTCAGCCTTCACAGTTAAGAGGTTGGTTTGGACAACTAGCATATTAATTAGCTATTGCTTAAAACAACATACATTATTTCACATTTTCTGTAGGAGTCCATGAATAGCTTGGTTGGGTCCTCCTTTTAAGGGACTAACAAAGCTGCACAATCCATCAGCCAGGATATCAGTCTCACTTGAGGCTCAAATGGAGAAGGACTTCCTTTCAAGCTCATGTGGGTTGTTGGCAGAATTCAGTCCACTTAAAGGCTATCAGCCTGAGGGCTCCAACTTTTTTTGCTGGCTGGTGGATACTGGCCACCCTCAGGTGTTTTCATGTGGTCCACTCCATGGCAGCTGCCTTCCTTCTAAGCTGGCAAAGGAGAAAATGTCTCCTAGCAGAAAATGTCTCCTAGGACAACTGTTACAATCTTATGTCATATAATCACATACAGCCTGTCACCTTTGCTGTGCTCTAAGGTTAGAAGGAAATCACAAATCTGGCCCACTCTCAAGTGGAGGAGATCATGCAAGACCAAAAGCATGAATACTAGAAGGTGGAGGTCCTGGGGACCATACAGAGATGAATGCAATTCTCATGAGCCCCTAGATTTCTTTCTACTTTCTACTTTCAAGCATTTAAAGATAAAGTGATACCTAAAGTGAAACAATGAACATCTTTCTGGTCTCTACCTGTCTTATGTGTTTCTTTTCAATATATCAAAAGTTTTGTTTGTAAACTTCACCTAAGTAATTATCCAAACCTAGTCGACTCCTAGAAAATGCATCATTTTCTAAAGCAGTGAAAATTGTGCTGCTAAATCTCGGGAAATGTCATTGTGAGCAAAGAAATTGGAAGCTTAGGGGGAAAAAAATGTGTCTGAGTAACAGGGTTTCTAGTAATTCAACTTCTTGAAGCCTCTTTCTATTCTAATAGCCTTTGGTATAATCCCTGATGAGTATTCTGTGTATGCAGTAGCACAAACGGGCATCAATTTGGAACAATTTGAATACTGACTGCAAGAAATTTTATAGAGGAGATCACAGAACTGTTATTACTGTGGGTCGTTCATCTTTTCTACTAAGCCTTATTGAGCAGGATGAGGGGGAAATAATTCCTAATATTTCGAATACCATAATCGCATCAGCAATGAATACAGATATATGTTTTGGTTCCACACGTTTTGCCATTCATAAAATTCACCTCTAACAACAACTATGTCAATCCAGCTAGCAAATGTTGCAGCACATTTGAGTCTGAGTAGGTGCTCCGTTCCTCCGTTCCTCAGTCATTGTGGGCGTGCCCTTACCTATCTGACCCAGTTACAACAGATAGGTTTACTTTCATTTTCATTCCTCCTTTTTCCTCAGTTTTACTTTAGTTAGATAGAGGTAGATACTGTCAAGTGTTCTGATACTTATTTAGATCAGAATGCAGAGTTTGAAAAAGTAGTCTTGCACGTTCATTCTTTTTTTTTGTTTTTTAATTTAATTAAACACACCAGAATTTAAGCACCTACTTACCAATGGTGTGGCATCTTGCTAGCACTCAGTGTTCCGAGATAGTCACCAAGAGGCATACTGTTTTTTAAAGTATATCCGTAAAAATTCAAGTATTGTAAGTGCTGTGATAATAATAACAAAAATAGCAATGGTAAACTATTAACAGCTAAGTGACAGGCTCTCTACAAGCTTGCTTTTACATGGATTATCTTATTTTAAATTGATCGCAATTCTATGAAGATGAGTCCATTATATTAATTTTCAGTTGCTGCCACAACAAACTACCACAAATTTAGTGGCTTAAAACGATGTAAACTTATTATTTTGCAGTTCTGTAGATTAGAGTTCTAGTACAGATTTCACTGGGCTAAAATCAAGGTTTTGGCAGGGTTGTGCGCCTCTCTGGAGGCTCCAGGTGGGGAGGATGTGTTTCTTTCCGCATTCAGATTGTTGGCAGAATTTTGTTCTATGTGGTTGCAGGGCAGAAGTCCTCATTTCCTTGCTGTTAATTGGCTGGATGTCAGTCTCAGTTCCTAGAGGCTGCCCACATTCTCGGTTCATGACCCCTTCATTTTTTAAAGCCAGATAGAGCTGGCCAAATCCTTCTCGTGTTGTGTGTCTTTGACAGGCTCATTTCCTTATTCTGCTCCTTTTAGGAACCCGTGTCATTAGATTGGGCCTGTTTTAATAATCCAGAATACTCTTCCCATCTCAAAGTTCTTAACCGTACTCTCATTTGCAAAGTCCCTTTTGCAAGGTAAGGTAACGTGCACAGGAGATTAGGGTATGGACATCTCGCTGTTATTCTGCCGAACACATCTGTTATTATAGCCATTTTAAAGAGGAGGAAAGCCATTTCCCAAGCTCAAACGCTAAAAGGACAGGATTTGAATCCAGGATAGTTAGAAATCTGCTCCAAGTCAGTAGTTGGAAATCCATACTGAGTAAAGTGGACGACACAGAGGTGAAACTCTAGTAGGAGTGGATGCTTATAGTCATCAAATTTTGTTACTATCTCCTTGCAGGAAGGGTCCTAGACACTGGACTGAACAATACCAAAAATTCATCCATGGGTGTAAAAACACTAGTCAGTTTTCTTTATTTATTTATGTTTTCAAAAGTCTATTTTATTGCTTGTGTTGTTCTATGTGTGTGCAATGACCTTCCTATGTATCTGGGAATATCAGGTTTACATATAGTCAGAATTATTATAATTAATAGCTAACTGCTAGTTACCAATGTGTTGGAACAAACTGGATTATCTACTGTTTTTGTGCCACCTGTTGACTTGTGCCAGTGGCACTCTACTTCTGTTTGTCCCCTTCCTTCCATTGACACCAGCTAAATTACACGTTTGTTAAGAATCAGTTAGGTTTCTTTCAAAACTGTTTTTGCTACTTGTTTCTCTCATTGCATGTTTTAATTCAATACCAAAAAAATCTGCTGAAATATAAGTTGAAAGTAGACAACGTTAGTGGTTCAATTTAAAGGCTTTACAAAGACTCAAAGAAGAGTAGCTTTAAAATAGCTGTCAAATTAGGTGTTGATGAAGACTGGGAAAATATTTAGACAGATTCTGCCCTCTGAGTGATCCAAAACATGTCTTTCTCACTTGATTTGAAATAACCTAAAACTAGGACTCTAAAAAATGCATCATGGGAGTGGGTTATGAGAACATTACACAGAAGAACCATCATTGGGCTACATTCACAGAAAGGACTTCTTTCTAAACATTTAGGAATAAATACAAATTTATTTATGAGTTTTGAGTTACACCTATTAAGTTGCTTTTATTACGATTCAGTTTTTAGGTACTTTTTGTTTTTATTGACATATATAATACACACACCATAAAAGTCACCCTTTAAAGTACACAATTCAGTGGTTTTTAAGTATATTTATAATTCTGTCAACCATCACCCTTAATTCTAGAACATTTTCGTCACCCCCAAAAGAAACTCCACGCCTATTAGTAGTAACTCTCATGCCTCTCCCGCCAGATACTAGCAACCACATTCTGTCTCAGTGGATTTGTGTATTCTGGGCATTTCATATAAATGGAATCATATAATATGTGGCCTTTGTGGCTGGCTTCTTTCATTCAGTGTAATGTTTCGAAGGTTCATCCATGGCGTCTTATGAATTGGTATTTCAATCCTTTTTATGGCTGAGTAATATTTTATGTATATACCAAATCTGGTTGATTCATTCATCAGCAAATCGACATTTGAGGCTTTCCACTCTTTTTTTTTGGCTATTATAAACAATGCTGCTAAGAACATTTGTTTTCATATATTTTCAATACTCTTGAATGTATACCTATGTACAAATTGAATTGCTGAGTCATATGGAAACTCTATGTTTACCTTTCTAAAGAAATGCCAAACTGTTTTCCAAAGCAGAAATGCACAATTTTACAGTCTCCCCAGCAATAAATACAGATTTTAATTTCTATACATTCTTGCCAACATTTGTTATTTTGGTCTTTATTATAGCCAACTTGAAGTGGTATGCCATTGTGGTTTTATTTTGTATTTCACTAATGACTAGTGATTTTCAGGGTATTTCCCTATGTACATCGGCCACATATTATGTCTTCTTTGGAGAAATTTCTATTGAAATCCTTTGCCTATTTTTTTATTATCCAATTTTGTGGGTCTTCTCTTCACTTTCTTGATAGTATCCTTAAAACACAGAAACTTTTTAATGTCAGAGAAGTCCAATTTGTCTATTTTTTTCTTTGGCTGCTTGTGCTATCATAATTATTGGTGAATCCAAAGTCACCAACATTCACAACTATGTTTTCTTCTAAGAGTTCTACGGTTTTTGCACTTAAGTGTAGATTGTTCAGTCATTTTGACTTAATTTTTGTATGTGGTATGAGCTAGAGACTAAAAATCATTTTACTGGATGTGATATCTAGTTGTCTCACTACCATTTGTAGAAAGAATTATTCTTCCCCAATTGAAGTTTCTCGGCATCTTTGTTGAAAACCAATTGACCATAATGTATGGCTGTATTTCAGGACTCTCAATTCTAGTCCATCGATATGTCTAGTCTTGGGCCAGCACCACAGCGTCTTGATGACTGTAACTTGGCAGTAAGTTTTGAATTGGGAAGAGTGAGTCCTCCCACTTTGTTCTCCATTTTCAAGATTATTTTGATGATTCTAGGTCTCTTGCATCTCCATTTAAATTTTAGGATTACTTGCATTTTACACAAAGAGCAACTGAAATTTGATAATGATTGCATTAAAAATATAGATTATATTGAGAAATATTGCCCTCTTAACAATATTGCATCTTCTAACCCATAAACATGGATGCTTTCATTTACATATTCTTTAAGTTCTTTCAACAATGTTTTATAATTTTCCATTTTTTTCATCTTGTACTTTTTGGTTAAATGCATTCCTGAGTATGTTATTCTTTTTTTGCTACTGAAAATGGTATTGATTTCTTAAATTTATGTTCATATTATTTATTGCCAGTCTATAGATGTACAACTGATTTGTATATATTGATTTTATATACTTCAAGCATGTTGAATTCATTTATTAACTCTTTTTATGGATTTCTTAGGAATTTCTATACACAAGATCATGTCATGTACAAATAGAGATATTTTCATTCTTCCTTTCCAATCTGATTGTCTTTTGTTTCTTATCTAAACATCCTAGCTAATCCTGTAGCACAGTGTAGTATAGAAGTAGTGAGAGTAGACATCCTTGTGTTGCTCCTGATCTTAGAGGGAAAGCTTTTATCATTTATTATTAAGAAGAATATTAGCTTTGAGTTTTATCAGGTTCCTTTCTATTGCAAGTTTGCTGGTAGTTTTTTGTTTTCAAATTAAAAACAGGGTTGGGTTTAGCACCTTAAGAAGCCATTTCTTGGACTCTTTATTTCTTCATTTGACTTTGAATCACTCTCAAGCCTCCTTTCATTTCAGCCTGGAGGACTACCTTTAGCATTTCTGGTAGAGAAGATCTGCTCATGGCTGTTTATTTCTGCCCATTTAAAATAAACTCATTTGTTGAAGAACCCAGGACATCTGTCCTGTATGATTTGCCACAGAATAGACTTTATTTTTTATGTACTCATGGTGTGGTTCAACATGTTCCTGTTATTCCTTGGAAAATTTGCAGCAGGATCTCAGGCTTCAAAGATCCATGTTCCATTCCTTTGGAAAGACTCTCTCTTTGCTGTATTCTTTAATCAGAAGACACATGATGTTTGGTTGTCTCACTCTTGGTTACATGAGGAGCAACTGATGCTCAATGGTTATGTGCATTATTCATTTAATTAATTAATTTTTGCAAAATTGTGATATTTTAATTGTCAGGGTTTCTTTTCAACTAATTCGTTGGGATATTTTTATAACTTTTCATGATTTACTTACCCCTTGACTGCCCACTGGCACAGTTCATATAGATAAGGCAGGATAAATGCTTGATTCTTTCCCTTTATTTGCCATTTTTCAAGAAAATGACTTATTTCTTATCACTCTCCAAAGACGAAAAATTAGTTTTTGTTAGTTGTTTTATTTTTATTTGTTTGATGGTTTGTCACTGTTGTTTTTTGTAGCACAATTTTGGAACAAGAGAGAGAAAGTTGGACAAAATTAGTCCCTGCCTCCAAAGTCCTCCGTTTACTTCTAGATTAAGCCACATTATAAAGCAATTTAGAAAACGCATATAACAAAAAATGGTATATTCTCTCTGTAAGCAAACTTTGACTCTACTTTGCTCATCTTGGGGATCCCCAAACTCTGAACAATTACAATAATCCGCAGCAATTCTATGCACTACAAAGGGATGGGACCAGAGAACTTGGCACAGGGAGCAGACAGTAAGCAGAAAATCACTTTTATAAATATATAAGATCCAAATGTTTTAAATGTTTTGAAGGAGGAGAACGCGGTGCAAGGAATAAGTTTAATAAAGAACACCTTGTTGAAACCAAATGGCGATTCTGAAGAAGCAATTTTTAAATTGGGTCCGGAAGAATGAGTAGGAGCCAGCCAAGCAGAGATGAGGGAACAGAATTTCAGGCCCGGAAAGCAAAATGAGTGGAAAGAACTGAGGCGTGAAATAACTTGGCATAATTAGGGAAAAGACAGGAGGCTTCACCTCAGAATGCCAATTAACTGGACCCGGGAAACACCAGGTACAAATTGAAGCGCAGTAATAACAATATTTATTCCCAGTTTACCAAGCGTGTTTCCTTTGTACAAACATACTATTAATAAATGAGAGAAAAGAAAAATAATCTGTGTCTTGGACAAACTTTTATATAATAATTGGTTTTGGTGAAACTGGTCCATCTAACATTAGGTTTATAGCAAGTTTCCAAATCTCCAAGCACAAAGATACACTTGCTTGACCATCAGAGAGTCCAGGGTTTTCCTCAGATTCTTCTCAGATATTGCCAATAACTGATAGGTCTGAACCATTTTATGCACTAAAGGTAGGGTGTCTTTTCTTCTTGGTGTTTCCAGAATGGAAGAAGAATTGTATTCTGTATCCAACCCCTTGATATGGTGTCTACTACCTTTTTCATCCATATTTTTAAATCAAGTTGATGTATAATCTACATAAAATGAAATTTTAAATATACAGTTAGATGAGTTTTGACAAATGTATACACTCATATAATTACAATAAAAATATAGAGCATTTCTGTCACCCCAAAATGTTCCTTTATGCCCCTTTATAGTCATCCCCCTTGACTACCAACCCCCAGGCAAGCACTGATATTCTTGCTGTTATAATAGGTTAGTTTATCTTATCATACTTTTATATACATAGAATCATAAAATATGATTTTGTGTGTGCCTTCATTTTTCCAGTATGATCATTTTGAGATTAATCCATGTTATATAGTATGTATCATTAGTCCATTTCTTTTATTGCTAAATAGTATTCTATTGCACAGATATACCATAATTTGTTTATCCATTTATCAGTTCAAGGACATTTGGAGTGTTTTCAGTTTTGGTTTACTATGAATAAAGCTGCTGTGAGCATTTATGCAGAAGTCTTTGTGTGGACATAAGTTTTCATTTTTATTGGGTAAATTTGTAGAGGTAAAATTGCTGAGGCACATAGTAAGCATATATATATATATATATATATATATATATATATATATGTGTGTGTGTGTGTGTGTGTATGTGTGTGTGTGTGTGTGTGTATATATATATATATATTTTTTTTTCCTTTAAGGAAGTGCCAAAATGTTTTCCGAAGTAGTTGTCAACTTTATATCCCCAGTGGAAATATATGCGCTTTCCAATTACTCCACAGGTTTGCTATTGTCAGCCTTCTAAATCTCACCTATCCTAGAGAAAACTTATTAATATGCTTTTCTTGATAACTAATGATAGTGATAATTTTTCATGTGTTTATTAGCCATTTATAAGTCTTATAAAAGATTTGTTCAAAAATTTTGCACATTTTAAAGTTAGATTGTTTGCCTTATTATTGAGTTATTAAGGTTATCGATCTGTTCTTGATACAAGCCCAATTATATACTTTTTTATTTTATTGAAGACAAAATTCTGATGAAATCTAATTTTTTGAATCATTTGTTTATTCATGTCTTTCAAATATGTCTTGATGTGTGCTTGTTCCATTTGTGAACTCACTGTGTTCATGAATGCTATTAGGATATTCTATGTTTTCTTCTATTAATTTCATAATTTTACCTTGTAAGTATTGAACTGTATCCATTTTGATTTAATTTTGTGCATATCCAGTAAGGGACACAGTTCTTTTTTGTTTAAGTATGTATATGTAGTTATTCTAACATTGTTGAAAAGAAAATCTTTCCCCCGTTGACTTATCTTGGCAACTTTGTGGAAAAGATAAAAGGGTAGTAGATGCTATATCAAGGGATTGGATAGCGAAAACAACTTCTCCTATCCTGGAAACACCAAAAGGAAAACAGAACTTATATTTAGTGGATAAACTGGTTCATACCTATCACTTATATACATGAGTCTATTTCTAGAGACAATATTTTCTTCCACTGATCTACTTTTCTGTCTTCATACCAATACCATACCGTTTTAATTAGGGTAGCTTTATAATAAGTCTTGAAATTAGGTAGTGAAAGTCCTACCACTTTGTTCTTATTTTTCAAAAGTGTTTTTTGGCTTTGGAAGGTTTTTGAATATCCATATAAATTTTCGAATTAGCTCAGCAATTGCTATTAAAAAGCCTGTTGGGTCTTTGCATGGGGTGACATTTAATGTAAAGATTAGTTTACAGAGAACTGAGCCTTAACAATACTGAGCCTTCTGATTCACAAGAACATTATATCTCTCTATATGTTTTCATCTCCTTTAATTTTTCTATGCAGTGTTCTTTTTCTAGTTTTCAAAGTATAGATCTTTTACCAATTTTAAATCTATTCCTAATTATTTTATGTCTTTGGATATTATAATAAACTTTATTCTATTTCAGTGTCTAATTCTTGGTTGCTTGTATACTGAAATATTTATAGAAGTAGTATAGAAATATATATATATATATATATATATATAATATTGCATATGTCATATATATTGTATATTTTATATATATGTATTTTTTTTACCTTGCATTCTATTATCTTGTTAACTTCACATATTAGCCGTTATAAGTGGCTTCCTTATGGTATTTTCTACACACAATCATATCTCATTTCTGTCTTACTTTCTAATGATAAAAATCATAACCTCTTTTGCCATGAAATTTTTATTAGAAACTTAGAGTACCTTGAGAAGAAGCAATCAGAAGATAGGCAATAATCTAGAGTTACTTCCTTTTTTCATTCTCTGTGTTCTGTTTCTTTTTCTTACTTCATTGCATTGGCTGAGACCTATCTAGTGTTGAACGGAAGTGGTAAAAGAGAAGTTCTTGTTACTGATCTTAAGGGAAATTCATTTAGTATTCCACTGCTCAGTACAATGTTATTGGGGGATTTTTCATAGCTGTCCTTTAGCAGGTTGAGGAAATTCTCTTTTATTCCTAGTTGGCTGATACTTTTATCATAAGTATTAACAGAGCTTACATTCCTGAGCTAATGCCTTGTTGTCATGATATATTCTAATTTTATATAGTTTTAGGTTCTCTTTTCTAAAATTCTGTTAAGGAATTTTACTTGTATATACACGAGGGATATTTTCTGTAGTCTGTTAGAATTGTAAATTTTAAAAATTTTTTGGTATGGTGCTAGCATCATACAATGTGCTTATAAATGGAAGAGAACAATACACACCCAAAATGGTTATGAGTAGACCAATTAGTGTTAGGTGTGTAGGATAAATTCAATACAGAAAGCCATTGGGTGTGGGAAAGAAAAAGCACAAGTGATTTTAATATTATAGACAAATAGGTTTCTTCACTTAGAGAAACAAAGTATTTAATGGTAGAAATAATACACAAGTAAATATTGATTATAGGTATTTAGGAATATGTATATTTAATTGAACCAGGAATTGTATTAATGTAATTATTGTTGAGTGAATTAATCTGAATGCCTTTTTTATTTTATTTTTTTTAGCTGAGCCATCCTGCCACCTGTTGGCAGCTCAGCAGCAGCTCAGCTTGGGCCGGGACTCAAACTGCTGTTGCTCAGAGCTTGCACTCTTGAGCGAGCTCTGAATCAACTGAGCCACTTGGCCGACCCCCTGAATGCCTTCTAAATAGGAGAATTCTGGGGATGAGCCCTGGAATATATAAGCTTTGCAATAATTCTTTTATAATATTCCCAACACCTTTGCCTCAACTTGAGAGATAAAAATGACTTACCTGTGCTCAGGTTTGTTTTCAGTCAGGATTTATTATATGGGCAGTCACGTCTGTTGTGTGATGAGACCCTAGACTTTTTTGTCATAAGGATCTTATAAATTAAAATCCCCTGAGAACATGCCACCTTAAAAATCCAGTTGCTTATCTGTTCAGTAGTTCCTCGAGTTTTGTTTGCTGTAAAGTTCCCTAATAATATTTGAACATGAATCTTTCTCTCACAACTGTTTAAATTTTCTGTAAGCACTTGTTAAAACCTTCCCAGTGTTTTGAGATTCTCATTTTACAGTGTTAAGAGACCTCCTTTCAGTGGCTTCTTGGGTTCTGGCCCTTTAATGGAAGCAGTGTTGTTTCTTCTGATATTGGAGACAGGCTCCCTTTCGCCATTAGATTTTAGTTGTATCCACATAATTTTTTAAAAATTTAGACACTAGGGGACCTGCCCTGCTTTTATGATATATATTTTTATGAGCATATGGACTCAATTGTATCTTTTCCCCCCTTTTCTTCTTATCTATATTGTTTTCTAAGATCTAAAGTTTCTCCTAAGCTATATCACTCTTCATCTGGTTTATTTTGCCGATCTTCTTAAAAAATGCTTTTTTTTGTATTTTATTTCTTTTCAAATGTCAATTTTTTTCTATTATGTAAGTGAGATGAAAGCCTGTGTTTTTCTAAGCAGACCAGGTTATTCCCTCTTTACCTTCCTGAGGAAACTTATCTAGAAATCCTATATTTTTTACAATAATGTCATCAACTTTCTATCCTACTTTAAAAAAAAAAGTCCTATTATTTTAATACATTTTAATAAATGACCATATTTTAAAATTTTGTTTTGATCAGAAGTCACATAGGCAATTTTAGGTCATGTATTGGGAGGGGACTGCAGACAAACGACATGAATTCAAGACTGGTCTTTTTTACAGACCTATTTCACGGTGCTGTAGACAGTTCAAATACTGCAGAAGAGGAACAGATTTCAGTGGCTTAATAAGGCTGTCTTCCAATATCTAACGTTAGCAATGTCTTGCAGATCTTGTTGAAAAAGCACGGTATAAACAACAAATATTGTTTCAACCCTTGTGCAAACACAACGCCAAAATTGTCAACTGGATTCATTGGAAACATGTCTTCCCTAGTGTGAAGATGTATTCACAATTAAAAGGAGACAAAGCAGGCACAATGGGTATTCCATGGCACTAACTAGGAGGCCCTGGACCTGACAGATATACCTCTCCAAGTCACTTTTTTCAAAGTTAGGGAATGTTTTGGTTTTTTTTTTAAAGATAAGAGCTGGGCATATGTAAAACAAATTGGTACAGGGATGTAACCAAATCCAGGGGTCTATCAGTTTATATATCTTGATCTTCTTGTGGCTCTATTCTACCTACATGTGTGACTACAATTACTCAGCCCCGTTGAAGTCCATAAATTACTGTGATTTACAGTAAGCAATCTAGAAGAGTGCTATTCAGGAGAAATAAAAATGCACACCACATATATAATTTTAAATTTTTGGGGGGTACACTGAAAAGGTAAAAGAAATAGTTGTAATGAATTTTAATAGTATATTGTATTTATCTAAATAGACCCCAAATAATATTGATTCACCATATAATGAATAAATTATTAATGAAGCATTTTACACTTTTTGTGCTTTATCTTTGAAACCCCATGCATATTTTACACGTATGATATATTTTGCAGATATGACACATTTTATTTGGACAAGCCACATTGCAAGTGCTCAATAGCCATATGCAGCTTGTAGCTACCTTACTGGACTACGTAGCGTTAGTGACATTTTGCCACTAGCACCATGGTCTCTTAAATACATCTGATTTCATTATTATTAAAATGTCCCCTGAGTAAGGGCAGAAGCTCTTTCCCAGAGTTGCTGCCAAGATTGATGTTTGATGAGTTTAATAATACAGACTATTCTCAGATAGCTTTCCCATGTCTCAAAATTGATTGCCAGCCATGGCCAGTCTCCTGAAAGATAGCTCCCTCTAGTGTCTCCACTTGCGTTAGCAAATCTTTTTCAGCGTAATGCAAAGCTTCTCAAGATGCTCTTTCAGCATTTTTCCTCTGCCCACCCAGGATTTACCATCTGTAGAACATGTAAGAACCGATTTCCAAACAGCTTCGTGACTTTCAGTTTAGAAAATCCAATCAATAAACTTATCAGACATTTTGCACGACTAGGGCTGAATTTTAGGGTTCAGATAATTCAGTCATGGCAGAGGGAACCTTGCAGGATTTTACCACTGGCTTCAAGTGCAATGAAGACATCTGTGCATAAATGCAATGAATCTCTTTTGACCCCTCAGCTAAAGTGTACTCTTGGGTCTACCATTTACATTTATCAGTGAGCTCAACAGCGATGCTTCCTCCATTTGAATGTTTCTCTGACATGAGTCACCCAATTCATAATGGCTACTTCTGGTTTGCAGGATGGTCTGAAGTTTTCCTATGGTAGGAGCAATTTCTACACATACCCAACAACAAGCTTACAGTTAAATTTCTAAAAGACTGTATTGAGCAGCTGCATCAGACCACTTTCAAGTCCAAAATCCCTGCTGTCTCCACTGAGTAGCTGTATCGATTTCTGCCAAAGGCTCTAGTCTGTGTGTGTTCTCGTTGCTGACACTTCTACAGTCATTTGTGCACTAGGGTCATAGGCTCAAGAGGCACTGCCTGATTGACAGCCCTTTATAAATCTTTTATTTGCTTGTTTCTGTCAGGCCATAATTTGGTCTCAGGTTTCTTTCTGGTGACTCTGTGAACAGGCCTAACAATATCCCCAAATGGGAGATGTGATTTTGCCATAACTCAAACAGCTCCTCCAGTCTTTGGGCTATTTAGTGGCGAGGTCAAGATCAGATCATAAATCATCCCTCACTCTATGAGGACAGCCTCTTGTGGTTCTAGCTCATGCAATTTCCCAAAATTTTCAGAGACTGGGGCAGGACTTGAATTTCAATGGGGTTTATCTGCCATGTTCTATTGGCAGATGAATGATACCACTCTCTGAATCCCCCTTTTCTTTTTCCTCTGAGGAGGCACTTAATGTGTCACTGATGTTACCAACTTACCTCTAATGGTTATTAAGACCAAATGCAGTCACGCTCGGTTGTGACAGTGTACTAGTAAATTTTAGTGTCCTTGTGTAAGCACTGTTAATATAATCCGGAGGTACTTCCTTTTCCATGAACACAAGGTCTTCTTGACTGGCTTCCAAAACAGGAAGAGCAAAGAAGGCATGAGCTGTATCTGCACACTAGTCTCCTTTGGCCCTTGCCCTTCAGTGCAGTTTTTCTTTTCTTTACTTTGTTTTTTTTTTTTCTTTTTTAAATCATACCTATTGCGCATCTGAGGCTACTGGTAGATCTACCTAGATGAACTCCCAGGAGTCCACTATCAGTATCTGTAAACCATCTGCTTTGCCTTTTGGCTTGAAAGGGCTGTTCCACAGAGAATAAATAGAGATCGATACCCCTACTTCAACCATTAATGCGAACTGAAGCATTAGTCTCTTGTCTTCCTAGAACTCGATATTGTTTAATATTTCCTACAGAGGAGGGCTTGGGCATTGCAAAGATTCTCTTTAGCTCTTGAGTTGAAACCCGGTGGAGGGTGAACATGGAATGCATACAATTTTAGAATGTAGGGCCATTGTCCTCCATCCACGCATGGCATCCATCCCAATTATGCATTTCAGTAAAGGAGACGCAGCCAGAGAACACGTTCTCTCATCACGTTGTCCAAATTAGGGTTTAAATTTTATACAGCTGTTATAGATCACAGCATCTTGATACACTCCGAGTTTCACTTTTTAGCCTTCTATGGTACCCCCCCCCATGGAGATGATGGTACACTGGGCATCAAGAGCTAGCTAAACATTCCAGGTATTTTAGTTATTGCCCAGAGGCTATGCCACCCACACCACTTTCTAGCTCCTTGGAGTCTTCTGAGGTTTGGGTGGGCAGATTCCAAGCCCTTAATTTAGTTTGAAATATTAGGGAATGCATTCAGCCACCCTTTATGTATCTTCCATTCTAAAACATGAGCGTTATAGTCATTGGATTTGTGCTCATCCGTGTTAGGTGATGTGAAGAGAATGTGAAGGGGCTGCTTAAGGTTGGTGGGTGTCATGGGCAGAGAGGAAGTTGGTTTTCCACCTCTCAAGACATAAAATATGCCACCAACATCCTACTGATGACCCCATCCATTTCTTCCTTTTTCATCCTGTTCAATAGCAATGAAACAATCCCAGCACATGAGGTCAACTATTTGTTCTTTTTTCCTTCTTTATATTTTCCCCCTGTAGTCTTGCCTTTCTCTTGGATACGATAAACATTTCTGCCACCATTTAATTGCCTGCATAATAACTGGGTTTACTGTCTCTTGAATGTTTTCTTGACTCCTAGATAGCAATATAACATAATTTCAAATTCGGGGGAGCACCCTAAATCATAGTATTATCATAGTTTTGTTAGCAGTGTCAAATTAGATGTATCCATTATCTTGAATGTGCTACTGTTTTCTGGAGTGGCTATATCTACCAAAACTTTAAATACGTAGTTTGTTGCATGTCAATTACATATCAATAAAATGGTTTAAAATAAAAGTAGTTACATTGCTCCAAGGTCATTTAGCTAGCCTGTAGAGTTGCCTTCACCCTGATCATTCCTATGGCTTCAGAAAGATGGTTCTGATGCACCCAGCACCAGGCTTCATGAATGATTATCAACGGATATGAGTCAGGAGCAACCGTGTACATAGCACCTGGGAGGCTCCAAACCTGCACACACAGCTTCCTGAGTGTTTTTCTCACACCGGGATGTATTTTGGTTTTAGAGTTTCTCAAGAGCTAAGTACACATGTGACAAGCTACCCAGCGAACCTGCTGAGTTCCAGATACATGGCCTTCGTGTCTTACGTCTGTGCATCAGCACAGTTCCAGCCTGTGGTGTGCAGGACCATTTAATATTAACAATCTAGGTGGACCAGGATATAAGGCTAACGTCATTTCTACACCAGTAATCAGTGCATAGCAAACCCTTTAAGGACCCTCATTTATCTTTTTGCCAGTATATTCGATCAGTCAATATTGGCAAAGGATTCTGGTCAGGGTCAAACTTCTTCAGGGATCCCCGAGGAGGGAGGGACAAATTACACGTCCATGGTTACCCTTTCACATAATAGCTAAAAGGCTATTATGTGGAAAGATGCTCCCTGAAATCTAATTTTTGCCTCAGCCAGGTCAATTTAGGAAGACTGGACTGCCGGCAGCCAGCTCTGTAATGCTGTCCAAACAGATAAAAGCTTGTACTATTGAGTAAGGTCCAGACTGTGCTCGCTGGCTCTACAGAAACAGATGTCATTCTGTGTGAAAGCAGCCACTTCACCAATGGACAAAGCTTCCATAAGCTGATAGTGGACATGGGAGTCTTTAATGTTTGTTTCCTCCTATGTTGATGCTGCAATAAATGTAGCTTCTAAGGTGACCCCCCAATGGTCCCTGCCTTCTGGCACAAGCCTTTGCGTTAGTGTGGGCTGGCAGAGAAATTTGTTTTTAACCAACAGAATATGGCAAAGGTGATTCCATCATAGGTTATATCACAATGTAACTTCCATCTTAGTACCATATGCTTTCTCTTGTTGGCTTTGATGAAGTGAGTTGCCATTTGGAGGAGGCCTGCACGGCAAGGACAAATTCTAGCTAGAAACTGAGGCCCTTAATCCAACAGCCCAAAGGGAACTGAATCCTGTCAGCAACCACATAGGTGAGCTCAGCACTGACTTTTGCCCAATCAAGACTTCAGATGAGATCACAACCCTGGCTAACAACTTGATGGCCTGGTTTGTGAGAAACCCCAAAGCAGAGGACCCCGTTGAGCTGTGCCCAGATTCCTGTCCCACAAAAACTGTAAGAAAATAAGTCATGTGTTGGTGTAGCCATTAAATGCGTGACAAGTTGTTATGCAGCAGTAAATAATACAGAGTCGCAAGTCCAAGTGCAAGGGCAAAGCACATACATTCTGACGTTTCCCCTCAGCTCATTTTGATGGCTGTTTTCCATTCAACTTTGAAGATGAACTCATTCACTGTGCAGACCATGACTTGAGGTAAATAGTACGAAAAGAAAAACTTTCTAGGTCAATAGGAAAGGACACTGCTTCCTAGGTCAAAAGGAAATAGTTTAAAAAAAGGAGGATGATGGTGTAAGAACACAAAAGAGCCAAGGTTATTACTGAAGTTGGCCGTGAATGATTAGGCCGTTGAATCTGACCTGGATGTGACCAGGATGTAATCTGTTAAACCTTCCGAATCTGTAGTAACCGAAGTATTTTAGGCTCTTCCAAGGGATGGCGTTAGGCTGGGAGTCTGTGAAGGGAGGACATAATGAGACAAAAATGGGGAAGACCCTTTCATAATGGTGTAAGGTATGAAGGAAAATTGGGGGGAAGGAGTAGTCTTAGGTATAAGTACAATTTAAGCTGAATCCTAATGGGAACTTATGTTCATTAGAAGGATTTGAAGTTTATAATTAAAAGCAAGTTTCCATAGGCTTGGCAATTGAAAAATACCAGATGTTGTATTGTGAGCAGGTGGTGATCAATTTAGGCAAAAACAAAAAAGAACAAAAAAAGACCCCCAAAAAACTACTTGTTCCAGGAAGTAAGCAAAGAAACATCCCTAAAGTGAATTAGAAATATATACCTAAGAGACAAAAATATCTGGGAAAAACACAACCATATTTTGGCATATTGGATGCTTCTACATTTTATAATTTATTCTATAAAGAATAACATAACAACAGCAGTCTCCTAAAAACAAATCCTTTGAAAACAAAAACATTAATATTTCAATTTAGCATACTCTTTATTAAGTATATATAGAGAGGTAGAGAAATAGATCACTAAATTAACCAACATTAGATTATTTGTATACTTAAACTTTCACGAAGTTCTCCGAGCTTAATCATTTTTAATGTAAGTATAGTTGGTATACAATATTATATTACTTTCAGGTGTACAATATAGTGATTTGACATTTTTATACCTTACAATGTGATCACCCCCATTAATTCTAGTAATCACCCTGTCACCATGCAAACTTATCACAATATTATTGACTTTATTCCCCTCCCCTTTTTCCACCCATCTCCCTACCCCCTTCCTTCTGGTAACCACCCCTTTGGTTTCTGTTTCTGTGAGCCTGCTTTTGTTTCGTTTCATTTGTTCATTTGTTTTATTTTTTTAGGTACCACATATAAGCAAAACTATACGGTATTTGTCTTTCTCTGCCTGACTTATTTCACTTAGCATGATACCCTCTAGATCCATCTATGTTGTCACCAATGGCAAGATTTCATTATCTTTTATTGCTGCATAACATTTCATTGTATATCTATACACCACATTTGTGAATATATTCTCCAATTCAGTAGGTTTTTGTTGATGGTTTCTTTTGCTATGCAGGAGCATTTTAGTTTGATTAAGTCCCATTTGTTTATTTTTGCTTTTGCTTCTCTTGCTCAAGGGGACAAATCCAAAAAGTTATTAGTCAGACTGATGTCAAATAGTTTACTACCTATGTTTTCTTCTCGGGGTATTATGATTTCAGGCCTTGCGTTTAAATGTTTAACCCATTTGGAGTTTATTTTTGTATGTGGTGTATGAAGGTAGTCTAGTTTAATTTTTTTGCTTGTACCTGTCAAGTTTTCCAAACACCATTTATTGAAGAAATTGTCATTACTCCATTGTACATTCTTACCCCCTTTGTCACAAATTAGCCGACCATACAAGCGAGGTTTATTTCTGGGTTCTCTTTTCTGTTCCATTAATCTACATGCCTGTTTTATGCCAGAACCATGTTGTTTTGATTATTATAGCTTAGTAGTATAGTTTGAAAACAGGTAGCATGATATCGTCAACTTTGTTCTTCATTCTCAAGATTGCTTTGGCTATTCATGGTCCTTTGTGGTTCCATATAAATTTTAGGATTATTTGTTCTAATTCTGAAAAGAATGTCATTGGCATTATAAGAAGTGCATTGAATCTTAGATTACTTTGGGTAGTGTGGTCATTTTAACAATATTAATCCTTCCAATCCATTAGCACAATATGTTCTTTCATTTATTTGTGTCCTCTTCAATTTCTTTGTTCAATGTGTTAGTTTTCAGAGTACAGGTCTTTCACCTCCTTAGTTAAATTTATTCCTAGGTATTTTATTCTTTTTGATATAATTATAAATAGATTTGTTTCTTAATTTCTCCTTCTGACTGTTCATTATTAGTGTAAAGAAATGTGATGGATTTCCATATATTAATTTTGTATACTGCTGAATTCTTTTATTCTACTAATTTTGGTGGATTCTTTAGGGTTTTCTATATATAGTATCATATCATTTGCAAATAGTGACAGTTTTGCTTCTTCCTTTCCAATTTGGCTTCTTTTTTTGTTTTAGTCGGATTGCTGTGGCTAGAACTTCCAATACTGTATTGAATAATAGTGGTGAGAGTGGATGTCCTAGTTTTGTTCCTGATTTTAGAGAAAGAGCTTTCACCATTGAGTATGTTAGCTGTGGTCTTATCATATATGTCCTTTATTATGTTGAGGTAAGTTACTTCTAGACACACTTTGTTGAAAGTTTTTATTGTAAATTGATGTTGAATTTCATCCAATGCTTTTTCTTCATCTATTTGAGATAATCATATCTTTGTTTTTGTTGATGTGATGAATCACATTGTTTTGTGGATGTTGAACCACCCTTGCATGTCTGGTATAAGTCCCATTTGATCATGGTGTATAATCCTCTCAATGTACTGTTTAAATTGGTTTGCTAGTATTTTGTTCAGAATTTTGGCATCTATGTTCATCAGATAACTGGCCTGTAATATTCTCTCTCTCTCTCTTTCTCTCTCACTCTCTTTTAAAATTAATTAATTAATTTTTTTGCAGTGTCTTTGTCTGGTTTTAGTATCAGGGTAATGCTTGACTCATAGGATGGGTTTGGAAGCATTCCTTCCTCTCCAATTTTTTGGAAGCGTTTGAGAAAGATGGGTACTATAATAATTCTTCTTTAAATGTTTGGTAGAATTCACCTGTGAAGTTGTCTGGTACTGGGATTTTCTTTGTTGGGAATTTTTTGATTACTACTCCAATTTCATTGCTAGTAATTGGTCTGTTCAGATTCTCTGTTTCTCCCTGGCTTAGTCTTGGAAAGTTGTATGTTTCTAGAAATTTATCCATTTTTTCTAGTTGGTTGAATGTTGACATATAATTGTTCATAGTATTCTAGTGATCCTTTGTATTTTTGTGGTGTTGGTTGTAACCTTTTCTCTTTTATTTCTGATTTTATTTATTTGTGTTTTCTGTTTGATGAGTCTTTCTAGAGGCTTGACAACTTTATCCTTTCAAAAAATGAGCTCTTAGTTTCATTACTGTTTTCTAATTTTCTATATTTTGTTTATTTCCACTCTGATCTTCATTATTTCCTTCCTTGTACTTAATTTTGGTTTGTTTGTTCCTCTTTTTCTAGTTTTTTAGAATTAAATTTAGTTTGCTTATTTTGAATTTTTCCTGCTTCTTGAGGTAGGTCTCTATAGCTATAAAATTTCCTCTTATAACTGCTTTTGCTGCATCCCATACATTTTGTACAGTTATGTTTTCATTTTTACTTGCTCAAGGTAATTTTTGATTTCCTGTTTGATTTCCTCTTTGAGTCATTGGTTGTTTAGAAGCAAGTTGTTAATCTCCATGTATTCGTGTTTTTTTTCCAGTTTTCTTCCTGTAGTTGATTTCTAGTTTTGTGCCATTGTGGTTAGAAAATATGCTTTATATAATTTTAATCTTCTTGAATTTATCGAGGCTTGTTTTGTGGACTAGTATGTGATCTGTCTTGGAAAATTTTCCATGTGCACTTGAGAAAAATATGTAACCTGCAGTTTTTGGATGAAATGCCCTATAAATGTACTTCAAGTCAAAGTGGTCTAATGTGGCATTTAAAGCCATTATCTCCTTATTTTCTGTCTGGGTGATCTATCCATTGAGATAAGGGGAGTATTAAATTTCCCAACTATTATGGTGTTACTGTTAATTGCTTTCTTTATATCCATTAACATTTACTTTATATACTTGGGTGCTCCTATGTTGGGTGCATACATATTTAGAATTCCATATCCTCTTCTTGGATTAACTGCTTAAAAATTATGTAATGTCCTTGTCTCTTTTCCACATTCTTTATTTTGAAGTCCATTTTGTATCATATAAGTATTGCTACCCCAACTTTCTTTTCATTTCTGTTTTCATGGAATATCTTTCTCCATTCCTTCACTTTCAGTCTGTATTGTGTCTTTTGATGTAAAGTGAGTCTCTTGTAAGCAGCGTATAGATGGGTAAATATTTTTATTCATTCTGCCACCCTATGTCTTTTGATTGGAGCATTTAGTTCATTTACATTTAGAATAATTATTGATAGGTATGTGCTTATTGCCATTTTGTTGTTTTTACTTGTCATTGTTCTTGGCTGTTCCTTTCTTCTCTTGACGTGTTTCCTTTTGATATGTTGATTTTCTTTAGTGTTTTGATTGGATTCCTTTCACTTCACTTGTTTTGTGGTTTTTGGGGTTTTTTTGTATGTTTTTGGTTTATGGTTACCATGAGGTTCATATATATATCCATCTATATCTATAATAGTCTATTTAAAGCTGATAGGCATTTAAGTTCAATTGCATTCTAAAAGCACTAGATTTTTACTCCCCTTCCACTCTTTATTTGTGATATCACATTTTATATCTTTTTGTTTGGTGTATCCTGATTATTTACTATATTACAGTTAATTTTGCTACTATTGTCTTTTAACCTTCATGTAAATTTTTAAGTGGTTGATTCACTGTGATTATTGTATATTGGCCTTTTCCAATGTGATTTTTTTTCTTTCCTGTACTTTCTCATTTCTAGTTATGGACTTTTTCGCATAAAAAAGACCCTTTAACATCTCCTCTAAGGCTGGTTTAGTGGTTGTGAACTCCTTTGTTTTCTTGTCTGAGAAACTCAATCTCTCCTTCAACTCTAAATGAAAACCTTGCTG
Organism: Hipposideros armiger; assembly: GCF_001890085.2. Taxonomy (NCBI): domain Eukaryota; kingdom Metazoa; phylum Chordata; class Mammalia; order Chiroptera; family Hipposideridae; genus Hipposideros; species Hipposideros armiger. The sequence goes on along the minus strand of NW_017731452.1, from coordinate 2,038,722 downwards.
GATAAAATATTCTAGATTGTAAATTCCTTTCTTTTAGCATCTTAAATATTTCCTGCTACTTGCTTCTGGCCTGTAAAGTTGCTTCTGAGAAATAAGCCTTCTGGAGGTTCCCTTGTAAGGGACTTGTTTTTTCATTCTTTCTGCCTTTAGGATGGTCTCTTTATCCTTAACTTTCGCTGTTTTCATTACTATGTCTTGGTCTGTTTCTCCTTGAGTTCATCTTGTTTGGAACTCTCTCTGCTTCCTGGACTTGGATGTCTGTTTCCTTCCCCAGATTAGAAAAGTTTTCTGAGATTATTTCCTCAAGTATTCTTTCTGCCCCTTTGTCTCTCTCCTTCTGAAATCTCTGTAAGATGAATTTTAGGGTGCATGATGTATGCCAGAGATCTCTTATACTACCTTCATTTAAAAATTTTTTTTATTCATTTTATTGTTCTGATTGGGTAATTTACACTATTCTGTCTTCCAGGCCACTAACCTGTTCTTCTGTATTAACTAATCTGCTGTTGAGTCCTTCTAATGTAGTCTTCATTTTAGCTACTGTATTCTTCATCTGTGGTCCTTTATTACATTTTCTCTCTCTGTTGAAGTGCTCTCTGGTTCCTCGATTGTATTCTCAAGTTTATTGAGCATCCTTATGACCATTTCTTTGAATTCTTTATCAGGCAAATGACTCATCTCTGTTTCATCAGGATTTTTCTCTGGAGTTTTTTTGTTGTTCTTTCATTTGGGGCATATTCTTCTGTCTCCCCATTTTGTTTGAATTTCTGTATTTGTCCCTGTGAGTTGGGTAGAATACGTATCTCTCATGGTCTTGAAAGAGAGATCTCTGAGTAGACTGTGTGTTGAATAGTTCTGGCAGGCTGGTTGTAGTCACAGTGTGTACCCACAGTGCTGGTGTGTGTGTGTGTTTGTGTGTGTGTGTGTGTGCGTGTGCACGCGCACACACAATTCCTTGCCCTTCTAATCTGTGTAGGGATGTCTGATGTAGACAGGCCTGCTCAATGCACTCTTGGTGTCTCCTGTTGCTTTAACTGCCTGATGATCAAAGCAGGGTCTGGGCAGGGCTGCTTCGCAGCATGTATGTCAATACCCCACCAGCTCTGTCCCCTCTCTGGTGGGGCAGACCTGCATCCACACACTGCTGTGCTTTGCTAGCTCTGTTTCCTCTCCAGGCAGTACAGCTCCTCATTCACTCAGCAGCACTGGTCTCACTCGGCACACGCAGCCCTGCATGCATACCCTCTTGTTTTAATTGTCCAGTCAGAGCAGTGTCCATGTGCGGCCTCTTGGCGTGCCTGCATCTCAGTGCCCTACTAGCTCTGTCCTTTCTCTGGTGGGGGCAGCCTTGGTGAGCATACAGCTGTACTTTGTTAGTTCTGCCCTGTCTCTGAGCAGTGAAGCTCCTTGTGCTAGTGCTCAGCCATGCCTCACTCCATCCAGGCAACACTGCATGTGAGTGCCACAGAGTTTGGCTAGCTCCAACTTTCTTTAAAAGGGGGAGCCCCACCTAAGTAAACAGTAGCATGCCGCGATCTCCACCCTTGCACAGGGGAGCCCTACAAGTGGTACTGCAGAGTTTTGCTAGCTTCGCACTCTCTCCAGGTAGGGAAGCTCCCAGCTTACGAGCAGCCCAGAGTGTGCATAAAGCAGCACCCTGCTGGATCAATCTCTGAATGGAGGGGCCCTTTGTATGCATGCTGTGGTGCCCTCCTGTTTCTACTGGGTCTAGCTCCAGTAAGGGACATACTGCAGTGACCTGCACATCAGCCAAAAAATCTAGATGGAGCTCCTGCCCACTATCCATGTTAAGGGAAATGTAAACAATGACGCTCATTGGTTCCTCTGGTCTGAGTTGTTCCCTGGCTCCTTAAAAGCCCTTCTGGCTCCCTGACCTTCTCTCTGTGGTTCATCTCTCCTGTTTGTTGTGCAGAAGTCATTCAATTGGCTCACAGTTGTTTCTCAGGAGGGTTTACTGTAAATACAGGGGTACAGTCGATGCATTCTAGTGAGGGGGCGAGCTCAGCATCCACTTACACCACCGTCTTGGACCCGCCTCTTAAAAATGTAAGATATTAAAATCTGGCATTAACTATAATTCTGAACATTTTGCTTAATTAGCTATATGTTTTGGATTATTTTGGAGAATGACAAGTTAACATGAGACTCTAACCTCTCCTCTTCTTTTTAATACTTCCCATATCCTGATGGACATAACCAAAATAAGTTCAAACTATGGTGAGAATATAAACTCACATCAAGGCTAATAGGAAGTGAAATAACATAATTTGAGGCTTTTCTGCTAGATATAACAGAGACAGGATCATTTTGAGCTAAGAATTTATGGGTTACCTAGCAACTCACTCTTTTTTGATGAAGCCATGTCATGTCATTTCTGTTGGATATAACTAGAGCATGTTCTCTAAGACATTTAATGAGGGGAAAAAGGAAGATTCATAGCCTGTAGGTTTGAGAAGACGGAACCAAATAATAAATATGCCATTCTCTAATCTGCTTGTCATGAAATATCAAAATCATTCAGAACACCTAAGAAAGTCCAAGGAACATATTAGGTCTTCAAGAAATATGTTGTAATCACAAAGGAAGAGATCCGAGACGGGGGAGTAGGTAAACTCTATTCCTGCTGCCTCCCAGATCACAAAACATTACAACTAAATTATAGAACAATCAACCTCGAGAATCATCTGAAGATTAGCTGAACAGAACCTCTATAACTAAGGACATAAAGAAGAGGCCACATGGAAACTAATAGGAGGGGCTGAGACGTGAAACAGGCTGACCTCAAACCATAGGTAGTGGTTGAGCACTGGGAGGGACACCTTGGCAGTGGAGGTCCTCCCTGAAGAGTGAAGGGCCAGCCTCATACCAGGATCCCCAGCCCAGGGTTCCTGTGCCAGGAGAGGAGTCCCCATATCTGGCAGTGAAAATCAGGATTCTGTCTGTCCACCCCAGTGAGACAGAAACCCAGCCAGAAGGCAGCCAGAAACCCAGATGTCCTAAAGAGCCAATACATAGACTCACTCACAAGCAGTCACTCTGGGCTCCACCAGAGGGATGGTGACTCAAGGGTCACCAGAAACATACAGAGTAAGACTGAGTTGTATGGCCTCAGGGCCAGGGCTAAAGAGACAGCTGCCATTATCCCTGTGTGGAGCCTGCTTCATGTGCAACCTACAGGAAGGTGCCATCTTTCCTGTATTGAACGCACCCCCAATGGGCCAAATCCAAGATCACACTGATCTGGTAAAATCCAAGCATGCATGTACAACCTCGGTGACTCTCTTGGACTCTGCCCATCCAGTGTGGCATTGCCCAGCGCAACCTCAGCTCCTGGGAAGCCATTTTTCACAGAACCAGAACAAATAATCCTATGATGTATGTATGTAGAACCATAAAAGACCCCTAATAGCCACAACAATCTTAAGAAGAACAAAGCTGTAGGTATCACACTACGTGATATCAAACTATACTACAAGGCTATAGTAATAAAAACAGCATGGTATTGGCATAAAAACAGACACATAGTTCAATGGAACAGAATAGAGAGCCCAGAAATAAATCCATGCCTATATGGCCATTTACTCTATGACAAAAGAAGCAAGAATATACATTGGGGAAAAGACCATCTAGTCAATAAATGATGCTGGTAAAACTGGACAGATATATTCAAAAAAATGGAACTGGACCATCTTCTTACTCCATATACAAGAATAAACTCAAAATGGATTAAAGACTTAAATGTAAGACCTGAAACCATAAAACTCCTAGAAGAAAACATAGGCGGTAAACTCTCAGACATTACTCTTAGTAATATTTTTACTGATATATCCCCTCAGGCAAGGGAAACAAAAGAGAAAATAAACAAATGGGACTACGTCAAACAAATGTTTTGCACAGCAAAGGAAACCATCAACAAAACGAAAAGACATCCTACTAAATGGGAGAAGATATTTGCCTGTGATAATATCCAAAATTTATAAAAAGCTCACACAGCCCAACAACACCAAAAAAAACAAACAATCCAATTAAAAAATGGGCAGAGGACCTGAACAAACATTTCTCCAATGAGGATAATACAGATAGCCAATAGACATATGAAAAAATGCTCAATGTCACTAATCATCAGAGAAATGCACATTAAAACCACAATGAGATGTCACCTCACATGTTTCAGAGTGGCCATCATCAATAAATCAACCAAGTGTTGGTGAGAATGTGGAGAAAAGGGAACCTTGTGCACTGTTGATGGGATTACAAATTGGTGAAGCCACTATGGAAAACAGTATGGAGGTTCTTCCAAAAAAATTAAAAATAGGACTACCTTATGACCCAGCAATTCCACCCTGGGTATTTATCCAAAGAAATCCAAAACACTAATGCAAAAAGATATACGCACCCTATGCTTACTGCAGTGCTATTCACAATAGCCAAATAGAAACAATTGAAATGCCCATCAGTAGACAATTAGATAAATTGTACTACATACAATGGAATTACTCAGCCATAAAAAATGAAATATTACTATTTGAGACAACATGAATGGACCTAGAAGGCATTATGCTAAGTGAAATGAGTCAGACTGAGAAAGAAAAATACCATATGATCTCACTTATATGAGGAGTCTACAAACAAAACAGAAACAGAACCATAGATCCAGGGAACAAACTGATGGTTACTAAATGGGAGGGGTATTGAGCATGGGTGAGAAAGGTGAAAAGATTAAGAAGTACAAATTGATACTAACAGGAGAGTCACAGGGGTGTAAAGTACAGTATGGGGAATATAATCAATAGTATTGTAAAAACTATGTTTAGTGTCAGATGGGTAGTAGACTTATTAAGGGGATCACTTCATAAATTTTATAAATGTCTAATCACTATGCTGTACAACTGAAACTAATATAGAATAATATATTAATATTGAATATCAACTATAAAATAGTCACAGGGATGAGTAGTGCAGCATGGGAAATACAGTCAATAATTTTCTAATAATTAGTGCCGGGTGGGTAGCAGACTTAGGGTTATCACTTTGTGCGTTATGCAAATGTCTGATCACTGTATTGTTCTGTACACTTGAAACTAATAAAAAATAACATCACAAGCACATACAAACAAACACACACACGCGCACACACACACGCATGCACGCAAAATGTGTTGAATCGTTGAATGCATATCTGATCAGGATCAAATAGCTATGATAGAAACATAGCAGGGTTCCTCCCTGCTGCTGCGCTGCTAGTCCGTGAGGCTGCACGAGGTGGCCAGGCTGATGAATATTCATTACACCTGGAACTCTTCACTCACAGATCTTAATGAAAGTAAAGTTTCAATGTGATTTGTGAGAGTATCTGTTTAACGTCTACCCATCTCAATAGAAATAAGGTTTATTTGTTTATCAGACCAAGCTCTGGGGCTGACCTGGGATCTGTTTCATGGCTAGAGCTTGAAAATGATGGAGCCCCATCCAGCAAACTCTCTCATTCAGTTACCTAAGACTCCTGAATTGGTCCAAACACTTGTGTTAATCGATGATAAAGAAATTAATCTCAGAATAAAAGGAAGATTTCAACAAAGCAAATTTCTTTTTAAAGACCGGCTTATCTTCTGGTATTAATTTAGTTGGCTTTTTGGATTTGTTAACATTGCCTTCATATTTTTAAATGACAGCAGGAGCCTGTGTAAGGGTGTGTGTGTGTGTGTGTGTGTGTGTGTGTGTGTGTGTGTGTGTATACACACGTATATTTGCATGCTTAATCACCTTCTCTGGCTTTAACTTGCAATAAAAGGTAGTGAGAGTATGTGGGTATCATGTTTATATGCATGTTGAACACGCATGTAATGTATGTGCACGTGTGTGATATTTGAAATCCCGAAGACCAGGAGCTAGAGGCCTAGGATATATTTTCCATACAGTTAATCTTGGATATACTAGGGCATTTATTTTCCAACTTTGTTATTGTTTGGATCCTTATTCAGAGTTGTATGGCCTTTGTATATTTGCTCTAACTTTCTCTAAGGCTATGCTTTACGACATAGAGTTCTGGGGCTTCGGTCTTCTGAGTCTGCGTGTGTGCACATGTGTTAAACACGAGTAGGCTCTGCCTATGGGCAGGTAGAAGGTTAATTGACACATATCCTGTGTCTTTTTCAATGTATCTCCTAACACAGAATGAAATTCTACTTGTGGCTGACTGGTAGGATGTAGTTACAATGGGTAAAATAGAACATTTACACTCCAATAATTATCAGTGAATATAACTTCATTTGTCAAAGCTTACGAAAGACTGCAGTTGAGTGAAATTATACAATTAGACCTGGAGAGTTTTTCATCTCTTCATTTCCCCGGATGCTCTAAATTCTCACCTTCTGTTGCTCCAGACGAGGACTGAGTCAGGGACCCAACTTTTTGACACCATCATGGAATGCTTTTCCTAAAACATAATTTTCCATCATTGTCATGGCAATTTTGAAGGATGTTTTAACATACAAGGTGAACTTATGTGATTTAGTACAAAATGTTGTTGAAAAGGTTAAGTGCTCTACACAGGGTGTTTGTGATGCTCGTGGGGGAAATTTTTCTCAGCAGAAGTGGGGATAATTGTGTTTTCTCTGTGCGTTGACCTTGGTAGCGTCTTTAGGACACAGCCAAACAGGAAGGTGAATGTACTGTGCTCACTGCACTGACGATGGAGAAGACAAAGTCAATTTTACTGCCCTTCTAGCAACTTTATGCAAACCAGATTTCATCTTGTATTCTGTATATTTGTTTTAACTTTATCTGATTTTCCCCTATTAAAGTTTTTTATTATTTCAATTTCATTATACTCTATATTTTGAACATTGCCATAAATCTATTCTTAGCGGAAACTAGGATAAATTATTAATTTAAAATATGTATGTATAAATTGTGTCCAGTGCTTTAAAAATATGTACATTGAAAACATGTAGATTTAGTTTTGTAAATAAATATATAAAGGATATATTATATTAATAAATTATATATAAATAAATATAAGCATTAAAAAATATATACATATATTTAGGGTATATATTTTTAAGCATTGGACACAACTGTTAAATATTTATGATGTGATCATGGAGACAGAGTTATAAAGAGGACTATGAAGATGTTATATTTTCAATAAAATCTAGAAAACAAGGAAGCATCATTTTGTTAGAAAAATAACAGGTAAACTTTCAGACCAAGGAAAATAAATGAGGTATTTACATATGTCTTTCTGCTGCTACTCCTGTGCTCTTCTGTTAACTCTGAATACACCAAGGATAAATATTATTGAAGATAATTACTTGCCTTGGGAAATACCATGGGTGGTTTTTCCTCCTCAAACACAAACAACAGCCTGTTCTGTTCCATCACATAATTTCTAAAATCAATAGATTGTGAGGAGATATCACAGTCTCCAGCAACAAGTTTAGGATGCAGGACACTGACTTAAATTAAGCCTCAAGATGCCTGAAAGAAATGGCTCCTGGGAGTGGAAAACCTACAAGGTCAATAACCCATGGCATACTCATGAGATAGAAAACTTGCTCCTAAAAAATGACTCCTTTCCACAACAGTGAAAAAGTAGATCAGATTTTAAGGTAAATATTTTCCACCCTGATGAATGTATGTCTTGTAATTATGTTTGTTTCCATGACAACTGCCATCACCCTTCAGAAAAAGATAGTCCCTAAGTGCAAATTTTTATAAGGAAAGCTGCTGCACTTTCTAATGAAAGAAAAAAACAAACAAAAAAACCCCAGAGAAACCCAACACTTGTAAGTATTGTAATGCAAAGGAACCTATTTTTTTCACCATGATGTTGCAGAATTATCTTTCACTTTTCAAGTTAATTCATATATAAATTGATTGGTCTAGGATTGGTCTTTTCTGAAATGGAGGGCATGGGTAGGTCAAGTGGTCTGAGTTATTTGGCATGATCTGTTGGTAACAGATTTTGTATAGTATTACAAATACTATATATATATATATATATGTGTGTGTATATATATACACGCACACATATATATGCAATTATTTAAGGTGGCAGAAAGATTTATAGACACTTGCAAAATCAAATGTAAAATTCTTGATACTTTAGATACTGATTTTTCCTATATTTTATTAAAATACAGATTTCTTCCAATATGTAAAAGTGCAAGTCATAAAGATAATAATTAATTTCAGCCACATTGAAATTGAGAATTTCTTTTATCATATATAATGCCAGAATAGCATTTTAAAAATCTGGGCAAAATAAAGTGTTTGTAAGGATTTGGAGCAACAGAAACTCTTATCTACTATGCATGGGAGTGTTTTATTCATACAACCATTTTGAAAAAGAGTTTGATGCTGAGATTAGAGGAAAAAATATTCAGATTACACTTAAAGAAATACAGCTGAACGTTTGAGAAATAAGATTTTATTTTTTAGTTCATTAGTATGTTTTGTGAAATAGCTTTGATTATATAAATACATTAAGAGACAGATGTGATCATTTGAATTGTCCTTCATGCCATGATTACAGCAAAGTATCCTATGGCACTTCAACACTGGATATTATTTTAGTCTTCAGGATAGAGAGCTTTAGTTAAAAGAGGGTAGGATGAGAGGATAGAGCTAGATATCAACCATTCTCATTAAAAAAATCGAGTTTTATAATGTAGCAAAGAGATACTTGGTTGACAGCAGAAAGAAATTAAGCCAAAAAGAAGTAACTGGAGCTCAGGATTTCCCAATATCAGAAGTCAGAGCTGGAAGATGGAGATGTATAAGCTAAATTGTATAGCTAAACTTCTAGTGTAATACCTGAATTTCATGAAAAAAAGAAAACTTCTGAGTGCAAAAAGATTTTAATGAATTGAAATTATGATTTTTAAAAAAATACAAATGACTGCTTTCCTGAAGTCTCTTCAACAAATGGTGTTGGGAAAACTGGTATCCATATGCAAAAGAATGAAATTTGACCTTTACACTATATGGGAAAATCAACTCAAAATGGATTAAAGATTTAAATATAAGACCTGAAACTGTAAAACTCCTAAATAAAAACATAGGGGAAAGTTTCATGACACTGGTCTAGATAATGGTTTTTTGGGATCTGACACTAAAACACAAGCAACAAAAGTGAAGGTAGACCAAACGGGACTAAATCAAACTAAAAAGCTTCTGCACAGCAAAGGAAACAACCATGAACAAGCAACCTACAGAATGGGAGAAAATATTTATAAACCAGGTATCTGATAAGGTGTTAATCTCCAAAACATATAAGGAGCTTCTATAACTCAATAGCAAGATAAATGAATAATCCTAAATAACCCAATTAAAAAATGGACAAAGGACTTGAATAGACATTTCTCCAAAGTAAACATACAAATGATCAACAGAAATATAAAAATATGGTCGTCATCACTAATCATCAAAAGATGCAATTAAAATCAAAATCACCTCACTCCTGTTAGGATGGCTATTATCAAAGAAACAAAAGATAAGAATTGGCAAGGATGTGGAGAAAAGGGAACCCTTGTGCACTGTTGGTGGGAATGTGAAATGGTGCTTATTGAGGTATCGAAACAAGTCAAATTCATAGAAACAGAGTAGAATGGTAGTTGCAATGGCGGGGGGAAGAAGAAATGGGGAGTTACTGTTCAATGGGTATAAAGTTTCAGTCATACAAGATGAATAAAAGATCTACTATACAACATTATGCCTATAGTTAATATGGTATTGTGCACTCATAAATTTTTAATACAGTAGATCTCATATTAACTAGTCTTATTTCAACCACATATATAGTGATTAATAAATGATAAAATACTTTTTATTCAAATAAAGAAAAATTATAAGATAGATTTCGAGGTAGAATTTGTGTTTTCTGAGTAGTTTAAATGAGAAATCACATACTATGTAAGTCCAAAAGTCAGTGAAAAAGTAAATAATGAGAGCAAATACCACATATTAATAGCTGGACATGATCTTAGCTATTCACTTGGACGAGAATGTGAAAAAAAATCAGTATCAGAAGAAAACATGTATCCACTGACCTATAAATTGCTTTTCAGTGAAACAAGCCAATATTTTATCTGGCTTTAAGGAAAGCTAAGGCTGCGTGAGCGAAATAATACCAAGAATGAAATTTCTTCAGGCATTTACTATTTTTAGATAATTTATCCAACTTGATGCCACAGAATTGGTTTGATTCCTTAGACTGATTTTTTTCTTTTTCTTTAAAATATATTTTTAAATTACATAAAATGTTAGTTTCAGCTATACAACGTAGTGATTAGATACTTATATATCTTATGACGTGATCATCCCAATAATTCTTGTGCCCATCTGACACCATACATTGTTATTACAATGTTACTGACTATATCCCCTATGTTACACTTTTTACATCCTGTGACAGTTTTTATAACTGGCAATTTGTACTTCCTAATCCCTTCACCTTTTTATCCATGCCCCAACCCCCTCCCATCTGGCTACCATCAATTTGTTCTCTGTATCTAGAGTTTGTTTTGGTTTTGTTTGAGGATTTATTTTGTGTTTTCGTTTCCACATATAAGTGAAAAGTTTTGGTATTAGGGTAATGCTGGCCTTGTGAAATTAGCTTAGAAGCCTTCCTTCTTCAATTTTTTTGAATAGTTTTAGAATATGTATTATTCTTTGAATGTTTGAAAATTCACCTGTAACACCATTTAGTCCAGGGCTTTTTGTTGGGAGATTTTTGATTAGTGATTTGATTTCATTAGAGTTATTTATCAGATCAGATTTTCTGTCTTCCTGATTTAGTGTTGGAGGATTGTGTGTCTCTAGGAATTTATCCATTTCTTCTAGTTTTCCAGTTTGTTGTCATATGTATTTTCTTATAATCCTTTGTATTTCTATGGTGTCTGTTGTCACTTTTCTTTGTTGAAAAATCATCTGATAGTCTTATGGAAGCTCCCTTGTAAGTAACTAGTTGTCTTTCTCTTTATTTTTTTTTTTGCTACTTTTAAGATTCTTTGTCTTTAACCTTCGGCATTTTAATTATGATGTGTCTTGGTGTGGGTCTCTTTGGGTTTACCTTGTTGGGGACTCTGAGCTTCCTGGACTTGTATGTCTATTTTCTTCACCCGGTTAGGGGAACTTTCAGTCTTTATTTCTTGAAATAGTTTTTCAGTCTCTTTCTCTCTTTTTTTGGCACCCTTATGATGCAAATGATGTTATGCTTGATGTTGTCCCAGAGGTCCCATAAGCTATCCTCATTTTTTAAAGTACTCTTTTTTGTGTGTGTTCTGATTGAATGTTTTCTGCTACCTTGTCTTCCAGATCACTGATTTGATCTTCTGGTTCATCTAGTCTGCTGTGCTGTTGATACCCTTAAATATATTCTTCATTTCAGTTATTGTATTCTTCATTTCTGACTGGTTCTTTTTTTATGTTTTCTATCTCTGTTGAAGTTCTCACCAAGTTCACCTATTCTTCCCCTAAGTTCACTGAGCATCCTTATAACTAGCGTTTTGAACGCTGTGTCTGGTAGATTGTCTTCATTTTGTTTAGTCCTTTTCCTGGAGTTTTGTCCTGTTCTTTTATTTGGGATATGTTTCTTTTCCTCCTCATTTGGCTGCCTCCCTGTGTTTGTCTCTGTGTATTAGGTAGATCTGCTATATCTCCCAGTCTTAGCCTTATATGGTAGGTGTTCTGTGAGGCCCAGTGGTACGCTTCCCTGTTGACCTCAGCCACGTTCCAGGAGTGTCTCTTTTAAAGGTTGTATGTGTCTTCCTGTTGTAGTTGGGCCTTGATTGCTGTTGGCATATCAGTGGGTGGGACTGACCCTTAGGCTGGTTGGCTTGGAGGGCTTACTCTGACTACAGTGTTGAAGCCATTGTGTGAGGGCTTACCCCAAGGAGCAGGAATCACTTGATCAGGGATCTTGTGGCACCTGAGTACACCATTTGGGTGTGTCTGTAGAGCTGGCTGGGTGATGCTCTGGTGTGGTCCAAAGCCGGCCACCAGAAATGTTGATTCTTGAGCCTCTTGGGAGGGACTCTGGTACACACCAAAATCAGCTGCAATTTGTACTCAGCTTGGGGCTGCCTGGTGGTTGCTACAAAGTGATCCGCAGTTGGTTGCTGCTTTGGAGAGGATATGTTGTGAATCAAGGTTGACTGCAGTAGTGCCAGGTTTGGCACTCTTTGGTGGGTACTACATTGTGAGGTGAGGCCAGCTGCCACTTGTGCCAGGCTTGTGGTCGCTTAGTTCAAACTATGTTCCAAGCCAACAGTGACTTTATCTTCTGTCAGGCGTGGGGCCACCTAGTGGGAGTTACAATGCAAGTTGAGACTGGTTGCCACTTGTGCCAGGCGTGGGCCCTCTTAAGTGGTACAGGGCACACTGAGGCAAATCTTTGCTTGTTTGGAGTTGATGGACTTTTTTGAGGGTTTAGGAAAGTCCTCAGCATGAGCTGAGGCAGGCCACTTGTGTGGAAAGGCCACTGAAAGTGGCTCAGGCTGGACACCGAATTGGATGGGGTCTTAGGGGATCACAAAGATAGGGGAAAGGTGTTAGCCAAGTGAATGGAGAGCTCATATTTGGCACCTACCTGCATGTTCTGCCTGGGTGGGGTAATGGCACAACTAAAGAGAAATGATGACTGTCAGCATTTCTGTCCCTGGAGAGAGCTCCCCTGCCCCCTGCCCCACAGCCCTCTCCCTGAAGCTAGTCAGTTCCTCCCTATATGTCTCTGGTGCTTTTTGAGTCACTGCCCCTGCAGAATGTGAGCAAGCGAGTCTGTGCATAGTCCATTTCAGAGGAACACCTGGGACTCCAGCAGTCCTGTCTCACTTGGGTGGAACCCCCACTGGTTTTCACAGCCAGATGTTATGAGTATTCCTCTTCCCAGCACTGGTGCCCCAGGCTGGGGTGTCTGGTGTGGGGTTGGGACCCCTCATTCCTCAGAGGGGCCTCTGCAGCCGAGATATTGCTCCTAATTCTTAATTGCCACACCATGGATGTGAGACCTGCCCATTCGGTGTCTCTGCCCCTCCTGCCAGTCCCATCATGGCTTCTTTATATCCTTAGTTATAGCAATTCGATTCAGCTTGTCTTCAGGTGCTTCTCAATGATGGTGGTTCTACAATTTAGTTGCAATCTTGACTTGATCATGGGCGGAGGCGAGCACAACATTTACCTACTCTGCCATCTTGACAGGAAGTTCCTTAGACTTGATTTGATTGCCATTCAGTGATCCATCCAGTTTCCTAAAAAATCCAGGTGACTAGATCTGCCAGAGTTATTTTAGGAATAGAGAAATAACAAGGCCCCTTTCTCATAGTGGCACTCATGGCTCAGACTTCTGTGGTGCTGGACTGTGCCCATGCATGCCTCGAGGTCAAAGCTTGAAGAGCTGGTTCCATTTATATATGGTGTTAACACATGAAGAGGCTGACCCTTCACCATCATTTTAGTAATACATTTTAGGGGAGTGAAAGAATGTTGGTTATTTTGTGTGGTGGATAGTTTCCAAAGATAGCCACCTGCCATTCCTTTTCTCTCTGTGCCTACATGCTGCTTCTCGCATCAAGATATGGTGTTCAGCCCACCACTATCTTCCGACCTCTTGAATTTAGGCTGTCTTTAGCGACCTGCTTGGCCAATAGGATGCAGTGGAATTGATGTTCTGGGATTTTGAAGGGTAGTCACAAGAAGCTGGCGGATTCCAACTCGGCCTTGTTCTAGAGAAAACCGGACCATGTAGGGACTCATTCCTTCAGATATTCCAGCCATCCTCACTGAGGTACTTGATATGAGCGTATCCAGTTCTAGCCACCATCTGATGGAAACTATAGATGAGACCCCAAATGTGAACTGTCTAGCTGAACCCAGTCAACCCACATGAGTATGACGAATAATAATAAATTATCGTGTTAAGCCCCTATGTTTTGGGGTGGTAGGTTATGCAACAACATATAACCAAGCATCTTGACTTCAAATGAGGATATTTAGCATTTTACCTTATCCATTCAGCATTTTAAAAATTTCCAGAAGTATCTTCTTGGCACGTTTCTTGTTGGTGTTCATTTAATTAGCACCCTGTTAAATTATATGCCAAGAGTGTCTTTACTTCAGGCTACATTTCTTGTGTAGGTGTGTGTTTTCTGCAGGGCTGTCAGCTCAATGATGCTACGAGCCTCTAAATTCATTTTTAGACTGCTGCACACATTATTTTCTGGCATGCTTTGATTATATCCCCTTTGCTGTCTGTCCCTGAACTATTTATAGTAAAAATTGATGTAGTGAAGGAAACCAAAAAAAGAGCCTACAAATAATATCAAAGCAGAATATGTATTTCTCTCTCCTTGTCATACTAGCCATTAATAACACAATCTGTTGATTCTCTCTTAAGATCAATTTCCTCAAAATATACTACGGTTTCCTCTGTGTAAGACTGAAATATTGGCTTCAATTTGCATTTTTCCTGATTACCAGTGAGGATGAACATTTTCTTTCCACGTTTATTGCTTTTCAGGTGAACTGCTCATACATATTTTGTGCATTATTGATTTTTAGGATTTCTTTATACTGGCTCCTTGAATAAGCTATAAAGACACTCCTTGTCTGTGCCTTGTGTTTTGAATCTGTTTATGATTTATTGCACCGATGCAGGATTTCCTTTATGATTGTGCTTTGTTTAAGAAAATCTTCTTTACCCTGGTAGCTTAAGGATAGTTATATATTTTCTAGATATTTTAGATTAGCTTCATCATCAAGGTATTTAGAATGTTGGGCTTGACTGGGGCATGTAATATAAGCAAGGGGTATGTATTTTTTCCTATGAGTTTCAATTTTCCCATTAGTATTTAATACAAAGCCACCATTTCCCAGTGATTATAATATCACCTCTTTCACAAACCAGGTCTCCACAAACACCTGAGTATGCGTCTGAGCTCAGCATTCTCTTATTTTGTTTCTCTCTCTCTATCGATACCGTGCTCCTTTATTTTATTTTATTATTTTTTTTAAGCTGAGCCATCCTGCCACCTGTTGGCAGCTCAGCAGCTGCTCAACTCAGGCCAGGAATCAAACTGCTGTTGCTCAGAGCTCAAACTCTTGAGCGAGCTCTTAACCAACTGAGCCACTCGGCCAGCCCCGATACCGTGCTCCTTTAAAAGACAATGTTTTAAAACTGTGTTTCTAGTTACCTCACAGCATGTTTTCTTTTGCTATCGTGCACAGAAATCTTTCAAAAAATGTTTTTATTACATTTTGATTTTGATTACTGATTAATCACTGCTCTTGACTTTAGTTTGTCAAAGGAATTGCATATATAACCCAAAGCATTGATGTTGATACTGGACTGCCTGATTTTTAACCTTAGCACTACCATGTGGTAGTTGAGTGGCTTATAATTCTGCTGATTTTTGCTTTATATAGTCTGAGGCTAAGTCAATAAAAGCAATAATGTTTGAGGATATGCTGCTAAATGATTTTTTAAATCCCTTTTAACTATACTATTTGCTAATTCTCTGTGTGGCAGACATTGCAAACTTGAGATAGCAAGTATTTCAGTTAAATGAAAGGAAAATGTTATGATTAATCTTGATATGTGAAAGAGTTTTGCTAAATGACATAAGGGTATTATTATATTGTGATAGCTCCAGCCGAAGGACTAGGAAAATGGTATATTTAAATTAACATGGAAATTTATTTCCCCCTGTATTTAATATCACTTAAGTGTCACTCTAGTTTCAGCACATGTAGTACCACATTTTTCTCATGCTGTGTACATCTGCATACATTTTTGCCTGATACTGATTAAAATTGTTTTTCCAAATTAACCACTATTTATGAAATTCAGATGACTTTTTGTGGGGATAAATCCCCCATAGATTACTATATTCCCCATTAATACTGGCTCTTTGCTTTCAGAGCACATTTCCTAAAACGCTTGTGGCCGATTGAGGACATGTGACTCATGATGACCTGTAAGCACAGATGACTTAGGTCTCTGGATCAGAGAATTTATTTATTTCGAATTCAAGTTTATTGGGGTGACAACGGTTAGTAAAGGTTGATTTGAGATCCTCCAGATTTTTTTCCCCCTTTGGTAATATTTTAAAAGATGGCTGCCCCATCAGCCTGTGTCCCTGTGACTGAGATGTGCAGAGCCGCCTGTGATGGGAAAATACAACTAAGCCATTGAGATTTGGGGTGCTTTATTACCATAACAACCAATCTGATAGTTATAAACAATAAATATCTAGAAGAAGGGGCTGCCTTAATGAAAGCTAATATATATATAGCATTAGCATAATATTATCGTTAACAGGCAGACTAGAAGTAAACTGATATTGAAGGCTTTAATAATGGCTATTCATCTTCTTCTATGATGAAACTTTTGGTAAAACTGTTGTGTGAAATAATTTGGGAGACAAAAAAGCAGAGACCACCTAGGGCATATAGAGTTGGAAAAGGCAACTGCCTTTTATCAAGTGGTGTAAGATAAAAATTTAAAAGGTTTTCGTTCAGTAAAGGACAATTAAGTTTATGCAGCAAGGATCAAATTGAAGGCATGGCTTTTTACCTATTGTTAAAATTCTAAAGGATTAAAAAGATACCTTGTGAATTTTTTATGTTGAATGTGTATGTGTGTATTAGTACTATCAAATGTATCTTTTGACAAGTTCTTTTGATAAGGTTGTGCTTTTTGAATAACTTATTTCCTGAAGATCTCAAAGTGATTTTGCTGTATCTATAGCACATTCCTTCAACAACATTTCTCTGATTAGATTCTAAAGAAACCTCAAACATTTTTTTGCATGCTTAATTTATTAGGTTTTCTTATTCCAAAACAAGATGTCTTTATTTGTTGTTATATTTATGTTAATTTTTCCTTCCAAACTTGTGTGATTCCTTGTGGCAACAAATCAATTTCATTCAGTAGTTACCCAGAATTTCTTACACAGAAGACACTGTTTTTCAGACATTTGCATCATCTTAACAACAAAATCCATATTTAAACAACTATTTTGCTACATCCCAAGCCTAAAAGCTACTATATTGGATATTGTAATTTCCTGTAGTACCCTGGGTGAACAAGTATTTTCGTTTTTAATAATTCCAATTTTGGATTGTTCATTGCTAGTATATAGAGATACAATTGATTTTTTAAATTAAATTTATTGGGGTGACTGGTTAGTAAAATTATATAGGTTTCAAGTGTACAATTCCATAATACATCATCTATATGAGTATATTGCATTGTGTGTTCACCACACAGTCAGTTCTCCTTCCATCGCCATATATTTGATCTCCTTTTCCTTCTTCTTTTTCCCCACTCCCTCCTTCCCCTCTTAGACACAGACAACAGTTTAGTGGTTACCAGAGTTTTTGCTTGTTTGTCTTGTTCATTTGTTGTTTTTAGCTTTATGCCCTATAAATGAGTGAAATCATATGGTTCTCAACTTTTTCTGACTTCTTTCGCTTAGTATGACAATGTCAAAATCCATCCATGTTGTTGCAGATGGCAGTGTTTCGTCTTTTCTTATGGCCAAGTAATAGTCCATTGGACATATGTACCACATCTTCTTTATCTAATTATCTATTTGTTGTTTCCATGTCTTGGCCACTGTGAATAACGCTGCAGTGAACATAGGGTTACATATATCTTTATGGGTAAATGTTTTCAGGTTTTTTGTACAGATACCCAGAAAGATTCCTGGGTTGTATGGTAATTATGTTAATTTTTTGAGGAGCCTCCATACTGTTTTCCATAGTGGCTGTACCAATTTACATTCCTACCAGCAGTGTAGGAGGGTTCCTTTTCCCCCCACAACATCTCTAACACTTGTTATTACTTGTCTTGTTGATAACAGCCATTCTGACAGGTGTGAGGTGGTATCTCATTGTGGCTTTGATCTGCATTTCCCAAATAGCTAGTGAAGTTGAGCATTTTTTCATATACCTGTTTGCTGTTTGTATGTCTTCTTGGGAGAAGACATTTTTAAATTTGATTCTAGTGTCCTGCTACTTTGTTGATCTAGTTTGTTTAATATTGTTTTTAGTTTTTCCTTAGATTTTTATATATAAAAGATCATGCCATCTTTGAATAGAGATATCTATTTCTTTCAATGATACAAATTTTATTTCCTTTTCTTGCCTAGCTACCCTGACTAGATTGTGTAGTATTATTAATGTTAAATAATGACTTTCTAGAACAGTTTTAGGTCCCATCAAAATTGAGAGAAAAGTACACAGATTTCCCACAAACCCTGTGCCCCAACACATGTATAGCCTCCCCCATTATCAACACCCCTCACCAGAGTGATATATTTGTTATAATGGATGAACCTACAATGATACACCATAGTCACCCAAAATCCATCCTTTATATTAAGAGTTCACTTTTGGTGTTGTATATTGTATAACGATGTGTATCCAAAATTATAACATCATACAGATACAAATCTTGTGCTCTGCCTATTCACCCCTCCTCCCAAATCCCTGGAAATCACTAATCTTTCTACCATCTCCTTAGTTTTGCCTTTTATGGAATGCCATATGCTTGGGATCATATGGTATGTAGCCTTTTCAGATTGGCCTTTTCCACTTAGTAACAGGCATCTAAGTTTCTTCCATGTCTTTTCATAGTTTTATAGCTTTTTAGCATTGAATGATATTCCATTATCTGAATGTACAGTTTATCTGTTAGCTATGGAAGGACATCTTAGTTGCTTCCAGGTTTTGGCAATTACGGATAAAGCTGCTGTAAACATCCATGTGCAGGTTTTTGTGTGGAGATAAGTTTTCAACTCCTTTGGGTGAATCCTAAGGAGCATGATTGCTGGATCATATTGTAAGAGTATGTTTAGTTTTGTAGGAAGCTGCCAAACTGTCTCCCAAATTGTACTATTGCATTCTCATCTGCGATGAATGAGAGCTCTGGTTGCTCCACATCCTCACCAGCATTTGGAGTTGCCAGTGTTCTGGATTTGGGGCATTCTAAAAGGTTTATTTGCATTTCCCTGATGACATATGGGGTCTGACAATTATGTTCACGAACTTATCCTAGAGAAAGTACTACATATTTCATTGCTGACTATAACTAGGTCACCTTCAAAATACTCCCCTTGGGAAGCTATGCACTGACGCCAGCGCTTAGTCCGCCCTTCAAAGCAATTTTAGAACCCTTTTCTGAAATGGCCATCAGAGCTGTCCTTGTATTACCCTTGATGTCCTGAATGTCATCAAAATGTATTCCTTTCCATTTTTCCTTTATCTTCCGGTAAAGAAAGGAGTCACTGGGGGCCAGATCAGGTAAGTAGGGAGGGTGTTCCAATACAGTTATTTGTTTACTGGCTAAAAACTCCCTCACAGACAGTGCTGTGTGAGCTGGTGCATTGTCGTGATGCAAGAGCCATGAACTGGCAAAAAGTTCAGGTCGTTTTTGTCTAACTTTTCACACAGCCTTTTCAGCACTTCCAAATAGTCAACTTGGTTAACTGTTTGTCCAATTGGTACAAATTCATAATGAATAATCCCTCTGATATCAAAAAAGGTTAGCGACATTGTTGCAACAAGTTCATGATCTTAATTATCAGACCGCATACGATGTGAAACATCTTTTCACTTGCTTATTTACCATCTGTATATTTTCTTTGGTGAATTGTCAATGTCTTTGGCTTATTTTTTCAATCAGGTTGTTTGTTTTCTTATTGTTGAGTTTTAAGAGTTCTTTGTATATTTTGGATAACAGTCTTTTATCAGATGTGTCTTTTGCAAATATTTTCTTTCTGTCTGGGGCTAATCTTCTCATTTTATTGGCATTGTCTTTACTCAAGTGAGTTTTTCAGTTATGCTTTTCAACTCCCGAGTTTCCACTTCTTTTTTTTTAAGCCTGTGAACTGGGGGAAGAGGGAACCCTATATTTTCAGCTGCACCACTCCAAGTAGTGCTTGTTTGATCAGAGATGTTGGAGGGCGTGGGTTATAGCTCACATGTCACCAGTTTTCAGTGTTCTTATCAAGTACCCCGCCATGTTTTTACAAAGGCCTCAGGCCTCAGTTTCTACATACCATATACTATATCCCACACCATTTCTATATATGGTATATATAGAAATACCATATTTCTACAGGGATTCTTGTAGAAATGGTTGATTTCAGGGTTGGAATAAGGAAAGTATAAGATAAGCCTGGAAATTTTTGTTGTGCCAAAAAATAAATCAATGTTTAAAATACTGGGTTGTCAGAAAAGTCATGACGTATTTTTTCTGGTTTTCGTTGCAAAAATGCGTCATAACTTTTCCAGCAACCCAGTATTATGGGGCTATGTGAAGAGCCACTTTGAAGGGGCTCCCTCTGGCAAAAATCTGAAACAACCTGAGCATCAAAATGATGCTGGTCACACAACATTCACAGAATTAAATAAGCAAATTTGAGTACATACTGATATAAATAAATGAATTGGGGGGGGTGGAGGAAAAGCTGTCATGTACAGTAGACTAAGAAATAAATAATGGTTTATTATAAAATCACTTCTGCAACCATCATAATAATCATTGATTCAGGCAAGTATCATTAATAGATGCTATATATAGTAGATAAAATTTGAACGAACAGAATATTTATATGATGTCAAAGTATCTCCCTTAATTATTAAGCACAAAAGAAAAAAAGTAGTAACTCTGTAGGGAAGACCTGGTAGATACCATCTAATGAAGTGGTCAACTTAGCATCACCAACAATGGACAAACTGACATTCTGTCTTATACAATAAGTCTGCAGTCTCCTGCTCAAAATGTATAACCTGGGTCTAGTTGTGAGGACACATCAGGTAAATATAAGTTGAAGGATAATCTATAAAGGTATTGGCCTGTGTTCTTAAAGAATTTTAAGGTAATGAATGACAAAAGGCTAAAACTTATTTCATATTAGAGAGTAAGGTACATAATTAAATGTGATTCTGGATTGGACTCAGACCAAGAAAAAAAGGATGAAGGATGTTATTAGGACAATTGGTAAAATTTGAATATGAACTGTGAAATACATAATAGTATTATATTAGTGTTAAGGGTACTGATTTTAATAAATATACCATGATTGCATAAGAGAAAATCCTTATTTTAAGAAATAGTCACTGAATTTTTTTGTGGAAAGAGAAATGTTACATCTACAAACTACTCAAATCATTCAGAAATATATATGTAACAAACTACTCAAATCATTCAGAAATATATATGTAACAATCTAGTTAAAATCATTAAAAAAGTATATAGCATTTTACGCAGAAATGCCAACACGTGAAATTTATTTGTTCTAAAATGAATAACAAAGGAGAAAAAACCCATTTGCATCCCTATAAAACTACAAGTTTATTTTAATAATTTGTTTTAAGCAGGAACAGCTTGAATTTCCACTACCCGGAATGAAAGACTAGTTAAGGAAACTCGGCCTAATTGACTTGATACAATAATATGAATCCACTGACGAGCATTACAAAATATACGGTAAAGGCAAAAAGGCTTATGTTAACATTACCATATAAAAACATTGATGGTGGCTGTATAAAATTAGTATGTGAGTTGGGAGTGGAAAGAAATTTGAAAATAACTTGTGATGGAATTCCTAGCATCCATTTTACTTTCTTTATTCCTATGTTCATGTTCTTTAACAAAATGTGAATAGAAAAAAGGGGAACAGATCAGTATTATATAGTCCAGCACAAATACACTGTGAATGTTCTGAGCCTACAGCTATTGAATTCAAATGCATTCCATTTTTATGGGCATTAAATGAAATGGAAACAATGATGATTGTAGTGTTCAACCCATTCGGGCTGAGAATGTATTAGCAGTTTGTTAAGAACATATAACTTAAATTCTTGCCTTACCACCTTCTCCCACGGCCGCCACAGAGCCCACAGTAAGTCCATGAAAAGACTGCTCAATTGATTTCCTTTCTTGGGGAGGCAGGTAGGTGGAAAAGCGCTTCCCAAGTTCTCCTTGCTTTGTGTGATATAATTGAGCTCAGTTGGATACATTCATGATTTGTACTCTAAGCGGCAGAGGATGAAACAAAGGTTTTGGCAAGGAATTTTTTAAAAAGCTCCAACTACAAGAGCAAACAAAGCCAAACAAAACAAACCTTATCTGCACACCACTGGCGTTACAGTCATAGGCACAAAAAAATAAAAGGAGCAAAAAGAGGAAAAAAAAATGCAGTCTCTGAATTGGTATTGACATAAAAATACCAGCGATAGAACAATGGCGCTAAGAAATTATGGGAAAAAAACAACAACACAGGGATAACAATTTTGTAATCAGAAGAGTTAATATTGGATAAAATATTTACTAAAGATAACTTCCGCATTTGTTCTCACAAGTATATTTTCAGATCTAAATAAATCGTAAATTAAATCAATATCCTGAACGTAGGTTTCAAAAGTATTACAAAATCAATTGGAGCCAGCACAAGAAAATTCTTAAAGCTGGTTTTATTTGCCAGCTTCAAGAATATACCAGTGGTGGGGGTAACTGGTTAGCTCAGTTGGTTAGAGCGTGGTGCTGATAACACCAAGGTTGCCGGTTGGATCCCTGCATGGGCCACTGTGAGCTGCACCCTCCTTAAAAAAAAAAAATGTGTGTGTGTATATATATATATATATATACACACACACACAGACCAGTGGAGAATTTCACTGAGTAGTGAGATGAAGGGAACAAACGTCATGGGTTTCAAAGGTTAGGAAGGGGATTTTAGGGTGGGCATTCCGATTAATGATTGTAGGCTATTCCTCTGGATAAGCAGATGCACCCACAGGTCTGTTCATTATCAAATAGTTAAAACAAATCATATTGCTCCTTGGTCAGGAAAGAGTCTTTAGTCAGGTCCAATGCCAGTCTAGGCAGCACATGCAGAGTCACTCAAAGTTTAGGATTCTTTAACAAGGCTAGCGATGGAGAATAATTTTAGTGAAACAGTTTTGATTTTCATATCTCCTAGGCACGTACCACTGTCAGGGAAGTTTTTTTCCTTTTATGCAGTTTTAATTTAAAGAAAGGTTTCTAAGTAGATTGATTTTGGAGAAGTAATATTATATAATATTTTCAAGTGTTTATTCCCAACTAAATTAAGTTGGGGAAAGTCTATTTCAAAAGCAATTCAATCCATGAGTTACATAAACAATGACTAAAAAAGACTAAAGAAAGTAATCCCAAGGAAGAGTCACAGCCCAGGCTCAATCTAAATTAGATATCAGCCATTACAAAATGATGTCTTTACATATATATATATATATATATACACACACACACACATCTATGGAGACATGTCATACATATACATGTGTACATGTATGTATACATTTATGAAACAATATATTATATGGATATATATCATTAACATCTGTAAAATATGAAAGAGCAATAATTAAACAAAACCTAAGTACCTCCTATTCAGTTCATTGACCCCTTTTTATCATTCACTTGCTTTACATCATAGTTTTTAGCATATATGTATAGATGTAAAAAAAATTATATTACTTTGAGTTTTAAAACCCTAAAATAAGGTTTGATCTTACAATCTATTTTTAGCTTATTTTTTTCCCTGAAATATTAAATTTATAATTAAATTTATAAAGTAAATTGATAAGGTTTTAGAATCTAGGAAATATGGTAAACTAGGCATTTTTATGAGTTCTTTGAGAACCAAATATTTAACATTCTAAGTTGGGGGGGGTGAAGAATGTCATATGAATGAAAGCAAGCTTTAGTATTGTAAAGGAGGAAAAGACACTTTTTCCTCTACCCTCCCTGTTCTCTGGCTGGAGCCCAGAGAGCAAAAGGCAGATCAGCAAGAGAAAAACAAGTTTATAAACATATGCATCTCTCATGCACATGGAGAACTCAGTGATAAACACCTGGAAGGGTGCTCAGAACTTGGGCTTATGGAGCATTTTAACAAAAGAACAACGACTTTCTAGAAAAGTGACACGACAAAAGAAAAGGACTGAATTTCTAGGGCAGCAATCTGTGGGAAGGTAAACATACGGGGGAACTAACGGAAAATGAGGGCTGATGGGTAACGTTTATTGTGGAGATTCCTCTGGTGTTCTCTCTGGGGCTGATTGGGGTGTAGACTTTAGAGTCGTCTCTGGTGGTTAACTTCTGCCCTTCCTCGTAGAGAAAGAAGAGGGGACATCTTTACACATTTATGTCCTGCTTTTAGGCAAATAGGCAGAAAGCAGTGGGTTCTCTTATATGGGCTTCTTCTCAGTTGCCTTCAGCTTAAAATAATCCTTATGCCAAAATGACATATTTTCAGTTGGCATATTCTGCTACTTTTCAGTATTAAATAAGAATGGAAGAAGGTGGAGTAGGAACAAGGGACCTGGGGTATGGACTCTGAAAACGAGAGTAATAATTCAACGTTATGCTGAATGTTGATCTTTGAGAAGTGGTTAAATAGCTAGTAAATATGTTTCTATAAATCTGTCTTAGACTAGTTTAATTTCCTTAGTGTTAGGAGTTGTCTTTCATTAGTAGCCTCTTTACAGCTGAATAGTATGGGATAATAGTATTATCCCAATATTCTTGGGAGGAGGAGGAGGAATCTGCATGGACAGATGATAATGATTTTATCTTTATATAGGACACTGGAAGTTGAAAAACAAGGCCCTGGGTAGAGAGCCAAAATTATCTTCAGCCCCCTGAATAGAGAAAAATTGCCAATATCTAGAAAGGAGCAATTTGCATTTTAAGGTGTATCCAGTGATCTGAGAGATAGCAACACATCAGGTGAATAATAACTTCATCTGCTGCAAGCTTTTCTTAACATCTCTATTTAGTGCTTGAATGCATATTTCTATTTTATTCTCCTATCTCCTGCTCTCCCAAAGTACTGAGCACTCCACAATATCGGAAGTTATCATTTCTAAGGCTAACTACATCTAATTCTTATCATGGGTTGTAGGTGTGTAGACTAACTCTCAGCAAAGCTATATTTCCACATCTCCCTTTTTGCCATATCACAGAGAAAATGTAAATTGCACATCTCTTTACTTCTCAGATTGTGTGCTGGGTCCCCTGCAGTTACAAAAATAATACAGTCTTATCATCAGAAGGTCAGAGTCATCTTACCTATACGGCTATGGGAAGCACAGTTCCTGCTTCTCAAATTGGATCCTTTGCTTAAAAAGCAGCATCTTCTTTGCCTCAGGGCACTTTTTTGATATTCATATATTTCAAAGCAAGCTTCATTATCCAGAAAAGAAAAATTATGATTATTTCTGCTTCTCTGAAACTATAAAAATTCATAAGCACCTCGTGTATGTCAAGTTATCTGAATTTTCCTCCATTAGGTAACTGATTTATTCAATAACAGTGGTATAGGAATGTGTGTCAGAGACATTTACTCTTCCGAAAGGTATCATCAGGATTCTACCTGGCCCTTGGGAGGGTTTTCCTGGATCTCGGGCCCACACCTGTGAGGATTCATTTTATGTGTCAACTTGGCTGGGTCACGGCACACAGATAGTTGGCTAAACGTCCGTCTCAATGCTGCTATGAAGGTATTTTTGAAATACAATAACATTTACATGAGAATTTGAGGAAAATAGATTATCCTCCTTTACCCACTCCATAATGTGGATGGGCCTCATCTAATCAGTTGAGGGCCTTAAGAGAAAGGCCGAGATCCCCGAGGAAGAGGGGGTTCTGCTGTCAGACCTAAGCTGCAACATCATCTCTTCCCCGTGTCTCCATCCTGCTACTGGTCCTATTTTTCTTTACAACTCTGACTAATATACCGCCCCTGGATCTGACTGCTTCAGTACTTTTTAAGAAACTTAAATATATTGACTAAGATGGACTTACTATTACCCTCATCTTGACAAACTTGACACCAGATTCGTCCTGATTCCAGGCACCTGCCCTCTCTCATCTAGAGCATTTATGTTACAAAGCCTGTCATTGTAAATTTATTTTCTGCCCCCTTGAGACACCTTTTTAAAAGCCCCTCGCTGGGTTTTACATCCCATCTCTTTGAACGTAAACATCAGGGAAGAGACAGCACCCCTCCATTCTCCGGTTTCTAAGGAAAGGTAAGAGCCTAATTTTGATGCACACTTTCCTTCTAGTTGTAAAACTACCTCCTGTCACAAAGCTATGGGAGAGTTTCCTTAGCATTTGCCCAAAGGAAATCAGGGCCTGTGTTCTCCCTCTCACTTCAGCACTTATAAACTCTCCTGCCCTTTATTTCAGCGACGTTCAGCTCAGACTGAGTTTTGGTCTCTTGCCCTTCTTACAGCAGCCTATCGCCGAGCCTGACTCGCCCGTTCAACTTTGGTTCATTTTTTGCTTTGGCAACATGAAGAGGTTCCTCTTTCCTAAATTTGATACTGAAGTTACTAAGAATTGGCCAGCATTCTCAAACAGTACGCCTTCCATAACATGTTCAGATACTTTTTAGTCATTCAGAAATTGTACACATGCCTTCGCATGAAGTTTCTTACTACAAAGAAAAAGTCAAAGCATACTCTGCACGGAAGATGTAAATAAGAAATATAATCCTAGGAGTTAAAAAACCAAAGTTTTCAGTCAAATGACAAACCTAAAGCACACCTGACGGCCATATACTGTGAATGTCAACTGTCTCACCCTGTGCTAAACTTCCTTGACTCACCTAGTTAGTGCAGATCCATTTCTATGTGGCACCACTTTCTTCTCAACTCTCCACTGCAAACAAAGATTAAAATCAAAGTGTCTTAGCCAGATATCCAAAGTCCAACATAGTCTTATCTTAATTTTTTCCCCCAAATTATATATTGGGTGGTCGGAAAAGTCATGACATATTTTTTCTGTTTTTCGTTGCAAAAATGCGTCATGACTTTTCCGACAACCCAATAATTCTGGAAAATGAAAGCTAAAGTGTTATTCTGCTATTGAAAGACATTGTGTTGTTTGTGAATGTCTACTATCCGTGATTTGAGGTTTTCTTTTCCTCTTGAGATAATCTAATTCCCTGCAGATGAATATTGAAATATTTTCTCTGAAGTTAAGCCTAAAAATTTAAACATTTGCGAATTATAGCCGAGAACCCTCCTCGTATTGTGAGATAATGAGATGCAAGTCACAAGTTGCTCCTCCTCTTAATCCTATTAGAGAGGCGATACCCACTGTCTGGACCCCAGGTTGGTCAATTTGGCTTGACTTGCTTTGAACTGAAAGTGATCATGCTAGAGAATGTCATTTCCTATGATGATATATGGTCTCCCTACACACAATAATGTTCCCATTATTTAGCCATGGCTTTCTAGAACTTGTCCCAATGGACAGAAATGGCAAGCCCCACCATGACCGATCCATACTCATAGAATTTATACTTCCAAAATGACTTAATTGCTAGATGTAAGACTCCAGTTAGAATCAATGCATTTACTTGTTCAAGTAAGTTAGACATACTTCACATACCCCAACCTTGGACACCAGCCACAAGTGGGTCTATGTTTACAAACCAGAAAGCTGCACTGAGTTCAATGCCCAGAGTTTTTACTGGGGCTTTATTATGTAGGCATGATTTGTTAAATCATTGGACATGTGATGGAACTCAAGCTTCAGGCCCCCTCCTCTTCCCAGAGGTCAGGCTGGCCCCAAATTCCAAACCTCTAATCACATGGTTGGTCTTTCTGGGGACCAGCCCCCATCCTGAAGCTACTACCTAGGGCCCTCCCATGACTCACCTCATTAGCATCATAAAGACGCTCCTGTCACTCAAAAAGTTCCAAGGGTTTTGAAGTACTGTATCTGGAACCAGAGAGAAAGAATAGACATATTCTTTATTATACCACAAATTATAGCTCTAAAAATTTAGGATGCATGAGAAACTACAAAGGAGACTTTAAAGATTCACCCTCTGCAGATCTGAATCGATGTTCAGAACATCCTAATTTTCAAAAGCATACAAAAAATTCTCCATGGCTGATTGTGTAAATTAGCACAATCACTTGTGAAACAAATATGTCAACAGCCTGAACTAAACCTGAACATATAAATACTCCTGATGGAGCAAATCCACTTCTAGATGCACACTGGATAAAAGTGTCCACTGTTAGGAAACACTGTAAAACATTCTGAAATGCACACACACCCACACAAAAGATTCCTGGGCTTCTGTCTGGCTCACCCTTCCTGGTTTTCTAATTCCCGTCTACGTTTTCCAATTCATTGTTTCTGAGCTCTTTTATAACTGTAGGCTAGGAAACATTTAATACTGTAAATTATTATTTTTACATAGAAATGCTAATGATTTCAATCTTGTGGAATGCAACTGTTTATTGTCCTGTAAATGTTGACCAGTTTAGCATTTAAATGTTAATTAGTTTAGCGTTTACTTGTAAATTCATTTCCCCATTCCTGATGGTCTATTTTTCTCCTTTGAACCAATGGGACATTTTGCTGTCTTGCTAATTAATGAGTTACATAAAATCTAGGGCATGTGTTCTTTTTATATTTGTATGAAATTTATGATTTTTCCCCTTTAAAAAATAATGTATCATTTACCACCAAAAACAAATGCTAGACAATTTATGGAAGCACTGTTTGCAGTACACCTGGGTAAGAAAGGGTTAACCGTGGGTCTGCAACTCTGTTGCATTCTCCTTGGGGACAATTCAGGCAGTTTTGTCCTCCTTTAAGCATGCTGATGGAATTTACTAGCTGGAAGATAAATGAGGGTCTTCTGGGGCTGCCTATACTTATTTCTTACCTAAGAAATCCTTTTAGTATGCTGGGCCTGGTGTGTCTGGGTAGTATATTGTAAATAAGCCTCCAGTGAGGATGGGCCGAGGATGAGAGTTATCACTTCATCCCTCTGAACCCAAAAGGTATCTTGGTGTAGAAAACAAGGTGACCTAAGTAGTTACACCTGGAAAGAGACAAAGTAATGATTGCTGTTGATAATATGTCACAGCATTTTATTAAAAAAATTCTGCTAGACTCTCATCTGATACTCTTGGAGGTGTAACTCTGTGGTCACAGTATATTTCACTAACAATCCACACGTGATAAATGTGCAAGTAGTTTAGAGCTCAATGAAGTTAGCGGTTAACCAGAAAGTATTGATAATTTAATTTATTGGCTGTTAGACAGCCAGTCTTATACATAATTTAGCAATCTTATTTAGACATATTTAGACATTACTTTCTTGACTAACCAATCTTCTAGTTTCTCAGCTGTTCTTTAAGTGAGGGCTCTTGTTTTCTTGGTGGTTCCCTCATGGATGAGCTTAATAAAAATTTGAGAATTGTGCTTTATATTCTGTTATTGTCAAGTGTTAAGAAAAAAGGCATTCTAATATACTCATGGGAATGGAGGTCATATATTGCATTGCATACCTTTAAAGATTAAATTTTAAATATTATTTAAATTTCACTACTTTAATCACTAGACGCAATCATTTTTCCATCAAAAAGTGTAAGTCAAGAAGTATTCTTGTAGGTATAAAAAAAATTCAGTATTTATCTCAGCAACTCAGATTCAGTCATTACATTTAGCATAGCTATAGTTAGGCCCATTGTAAACTTTTTGTCCTTATTTATGGTCAGAGTGGAAAGGAACGTCTCCTTTTTAAACATCTACCTGTATTCATTCCCTCACACCAAAAGCAATAGTTATCTTAACAGAACTCTATGCACTGGTAGGGGTCAACATCTTAATGGACCTATTGTTTATGAAGGAAAACCCTGCAGCTTTTCTTGGATAGGACAGCTGAAAGAAATATAGGGCCAAATTGCTCTCCAAAATTAATATAAAATGATATTTCACAGGAAAAACATTCGTTTTGTTACCCTTCTTCATCTCAAAGATTAAAAAAAAAGCGTTTCCCTATTATAGTGTGTGTTCTGTACTTATGGATTCTGAATAATTTTTTAATGCCTGTAATAAAGAGTTCCAATTTCCAGTCCTACATGTAAGGAGCTGGAAGTCATTACCACATCCTAACAACAAGTGAAAAGATAAAAATGAACAAACCAAAAAGTCAACAACTCATCTTAGATCTGTCAGAGATGTCAGGTCTCAGGGCAATTTGCTACACCAAAATTGGAGACACAGGCAGGTAAATATAATCACAGCCTACCAGAGAAGAAATGCTCTATGCTGAAACCAGTGCTGGATTCCTTTTACCCAGTACATCGTGTTGAGATATCAAGAAAAAATTTCAAGGAATACTAAAAGGTAAAAAACCCAATTAGAAGAAAGGAAGCAAGCATCAGAACCAGACTCAGACATGTCGGGGATGTTGGAATTATCAGACTGGTAATTCAAAGCAACAATAATCAATATGCTAAGGGCATTAATTGATAGAGAGCATGCAAGAACAGATGAACAATATAAGCGGAGAAAGCCCACTTCTTAGAAAGAACAACAAAGAAATATGAGAAATCAATGACACTAACAGAAATGAAGAATGTCTTTGATGAGATCATTAGCAGACTGGACACAAATGAGGAAAGGATCTCTGAACTGGAGGACATCTAAATAGAATCTTCCCAAACTGAAAAACAGAGAAAAAAGACTAAACAAAAAATTATAGACAAGAACTCTGGATCGAATACAAAAGGTATAACAGACAAGAACTCTGGATCGAATACAAAAGGTATAACATACATATAATGTAAATACCAGAAGAAGAAAGAGGGAACAGAAGAAATATTTGAACCAACAATGCCTGAAAATTTCCACAAATGAATGTCAGACACCAAATCACAGATTGATGATGCAAGGGAATACATGTTAAAAAAAGAAATGTAAAAAAACACAAACAAATACTACACCAAAGCATATCATAACCAAACTTCAGAAAGTCAAAGATAAGGTGCTTTTATCAAGATTTTTCTTTATCTAGACAGGATCGACAGTAGGAATTTTATATCCAACTTCTCCTCACAAACCCTGTAAGAGGAGGGGATGTGAAATATTTAAAGTGTTGAGAAAAAAAAATCACCAACCTAGAATTCTGTACCCTGTAAAATTATCCTTTAGACATGAAGGAGAAACACTCTCAGACAAACAAAAATTGAGCATACTTCTTTTGCTTGTAGATCTGCTTTGTAAGAAATGTTAAAAGTTCTTTAGAGAGAAATATTTATATATATATATATGATATATGTCATGATATATAGACATAGATATAGATATAATGATATCTAGATATAATGATATCTACATATCTATCTCTTTCTATATATCTATATATTTCAGAAACTCAGCTGTACATAAAGAAAGAGCACTGGAGAAGGAAAGGTGAAGGCAAAGTAAACATTTTTAATTTTATTCTAAATTGATCTAACAATAATTAGTTCAAAATAATAGTAACAATGTATTTGATTATATATGCTTACATATATATAAATGAAATGAATGACAGCACTAATATGAAGGAGGGAGAAAGAATTAGGATTAATGTGAGATTATAGGATTATTTTGCCATTATAAGGTACTCACACTACTCGTGAAACGGTATACTGTTATTTGAAAGTGGAATTGTATTTTTGTAAATGTATATTAGAAACTCTAGGGTAACATCTAAAAAAGTAAAAAAAAAAAAGTATAGCTGAGAAAATGGACTCCTATAAAATGCTCAGTTGAAACCATAAAACAAAGAAGAATGGACACCAAAAATATGGCAGATGTTATCCAAATATATCAATATTCACTTTAAATGTCAGTGGTCTAAATACTTTAATTAAAGACAGAGATTGTCAAAGTGTATCAAAGGAAAAGACCCAACTATGTGTTGTCTATAAGAAACATACTGTAAATATAAGTTAGATTACAAATACATTTAAAGTAAATGGGTGGAGAAAGATATTATATGATGCTAACACTAATAAAAAAAATCAGGAGTAGCTATATTAATATCAGACAGAGCAGACATCAAAGCAAGGAAAGCTATCAAAGATGAAGAGTGCCACTCCATGATAAAGGGGTCAATTCTCCAAGAAAAGATAACAGTCCTTAATGTGTATGTGCCCACGACACAGCATCAAACTACATGAGGCAAACACAGAACTGCAAGGAGAAATAGATTAATCCGTTAGAGGTGGAGACTTCAACACCCCTGTATCAGAAATGAACATAGTTGAACTCAACACATCATCAATCAAATGGATATAACGTAGTTTATAGACTATTTCGTCTAACAGCCGATTACACATTCTTCTCAAGCTCAGAGGGAACATTCACCAAGATAGACCACATGATGGGCCATAACACACCTTAACAAATTTGATAGAACCATACAGTGTGTGCTGTCTAACCATGATGAAATTCAACTAGAAATCAATAATAAAAAGATAACTGAAAAAATCCCCACATACTTGGAGATTTAAAAAGAACACTTCTCACTCAACACATGGGCCAAAGAAGAAATCACAAGAGAAATCCAAAAATATTTTGAACTAAATGAAAATGAAACCACAACTTACCAAAATTTGCAGGATACAATGAAAGCAGTGCTTGGAGGCAATTGGAGGTTTTCTGTTATTCATGGGACCACAGCCAGACCTGCAATTGCTCCTCCTTTTACTGGGTCATCTTTCAGTTTCTTTGACTTTGGGGCCAGATGCCTGTTTAGCTCTGTAATGAAAGGCTTCTCCTGCAAGACACCCACCTCATCAAGGGGAGGACAGCGCCAACTTACACAGGTTCCACTCCATCCTCATAGGTTCCAGCTATGTCTGCGGCTTCTATCTTGTTGATCACCCATCTTACATGTATCTTCCCTCTTGAACTGCCTGTCTTGCTGACTCAAATTCCAACATCGATACAAAGACAACAGCCTTCAAGAGACTGCTTAACCAGTTCTCCCAGTGGTGTAAGGTCTAATCCCTGTGACAACCTACAGATAACTTAAGGCTTCATGATTGGATATTTCCCTCTAATTTCAGGAACAACACAAGACATTTACTCTTATAATTTATATTTAGTGTTGTCCTGGAGCTTCTAGCCCCCCTAAAATATGACTAGATAAAGAAAAGGTATACTGTTAGAAATGAAGATATGAAATTGTCTTTAATTACAAATGGCAAGTTCATCTATGTAGAAAGTCCTAAGGAATCCAAATAAAACAAGTGAGTTTAGCAAATGTATAGGATGTAAACCAAACAGGAAAGAGTACATTAAATAAGTAAGACTCTTTTTAACTCCAGAAAATAGAAATCTAATCTATCCTGACAAAGAGCAGATCAGTGGTTGCCTGAGGCTGGACCTTGGTATGGGTTTGACTAGGAAGGGTCACCAGGGAACCTCTTGAGGTAAGGAAATGTTCTATATCTTGAGATACTGGTGCTTATATTAGTGTACACATTTTTTAAAATTCATGGAAATCTACAATTTAAATAGATGTGCTTATTTATGTAAATATATCTCAATGCATTTCACAAAAATTTTAAAACTTACCATCTTACAACCACATTCAAGAATATACACAGTTACACACAACCAGTTTCTTTTAAAATTTTGTGATTTAACTGCTATGAGCTTGAACAAGTCATTTGAAATCTTTGGAAAAAGAGCTATATTTGAAAAAAGACACTTAACTGTTTGATTTCTATAGAACCCTCATCTAGGAACAAGATCTACAGGGCTGTCCAACAGAACTTCCTTTGATGACGTGAATGTTCTATATCTACACTGTCTAACGTAATAGCCGCAAGCTATGTGTGACTATTGTACATTAAAAGGTGGTTAGTGTGACTGGGAAAGTAAATATTTAGCATTATTTAATTTCAATTAATTTAAATTTAAATTGCCATATGTGGCTAGAGGCTACTATATTTGATGGTCTAAAATAAAGTACTTTTGACCCGAGTCTATAGCTATACCAGTAATAAACAAAAATCATCTCTTAAAATAAGAATCCTCAAGTTTTATTACATGCAGCTTGGGTTAACAGTCTGATACAGTATGAATTACAGCAGACACAATGCACCTGCTGAGATAGATTGCAAATATATTTATTGTAAATAAGCTGTTTAATTGGTACCCATTTGATTTCTGACTCGTGTGTGTATCATCACACATACAACCTGCTGGTTGGATCAATTTCACCAAGTGTAGCCTGTGAAGGAAGAAAATCTACTGGGATGCATTTTAAATGGTGGTCAGTGCAAGTAAACACAAACAGTGGTGTTAAATTATTTGCGAAGAAACAAAATATAAAATGACTTGCATTTAAAGAACACCACCCATTGAGCTTAGTGGCAGATTTTTTACAGTTTCCCTGAATTTGCTTATTCCTCAATGTCGTCTCATTAAGATATTTTTCACCACAATTTTTCTCTTTTTAATACAATGATTTATGATGTGCACAGGGTTCTTAACAGTAATTGTTGATTTTCAAATAGACATTCCTGTAAAAAAACAATGCTGGAAAATAAGATTCTGCTTTTCCTTGAAGTGTGAAATCAAGACCTCAGCGTCCACATAATCAATTGGCTTACCGATAAATCTTCACCTTGTGGAGAAAACAGTGATAATAAGCAGTCCCTGAAATAATCTACCATGTTTTACTATCATTCATGATCTGATTCAGCCTTAAGAAATGTCTATCATGGACACAGCAAGCTGAAATTAAACTTTTTTGTTAGTGTAAGTGTAAACTCAAAGGGTTTTTTTCTATGAAGAAAAAGTTTCTGTTTAGAAACTGTACTTAACTACATATATATGTGGATATTATATTGTTATAAAATATACATTCCTATAATAAAGTAAATCCTCACTTAACGCTGTCAATAGGTTCCTGCAATTTTAATGGAAACAATGTATAACGAAACCAATTTTACCACAAGCTAATTGACACAAACAAGAGCTAAGTTCCTATGGCATCTCATCAACGTTTTAAATGAAACAATGCTGAATGAAAGGATGTTACTTGAGGACCTGCTGTATATTTATACTTTTATGTGTGCATGTGTATATACAGAAGGTGCCAAAAAATGTATACACATTTTAAGAAAGGAAAGCTGTATTAAAATTGTAATAAAGCTGTATTAAAATTGTAATACTCAATATATACCGATAATAAAAGATGAATGCAAGTCACATTTGACTCCTGCAATTACAAGAGGTGCTCAAAGTGGTTACTATCAGCGTCTAGACACTTCTGATTATGGCGAACCACTGCTTGAGCAACGTTGACCGAAGTGTCTACTTATGCACATTTTTTGGCACCCGTGGTATATCTATATACACACATACACTTATATGTATATATCTCCATTGAAGTCTTATGGAATTAAGTGCGCATACCACACATGACATGTAATTAATGGCAGATAGGGACAATATGAAGTAAAACACCACTTTGAACAGATCTTCTATGAGGAGTCTTGTGACATCCTCCGTCATAGAAAAGCCCCATGGTTAATTAGAACGGGGAAAAGCTGTCTACCTTCCCTCTGGAGATACACTAAAGCACCTGAACTCATATACAACAGTGGAAGCTCAATAATGTTGTCTAATCAAATAGTTTACAAACTTTTTTGACCAAAATACCCTTTTCCATTGAAACACTAACCTACTCTAAAACTAATGGTCCAAGGCACACAATTTGGGGAAAACCATCAACGAATGCTCCATTCATTTTTCAATGTGGATTACAAATATTCATCTAGCACTCATTCAAATGTAATTGCGGCAACTTATGGAACTTATTTTACTAAGTTTGTAGCAGCCTTATGTAAGATGTTTCTTCATGTTAGTCAAAATGGACTCCAATATAATTTTGCATGTACGTATTTTTTTCACTGAAAATTATTTTTCTATGTATATAACACAATACATCCTGTGTTACAACTTAATATTGTATATTATTTGTGACTTTATAGACTAAAAGATTCCACACATATTTAATTGTCTGAAGTTTCCTATTGACTGAAATATACAAACAAACAGATGACAAAACTGTACAAAGATCCCCAGGCCTCAGGGGCTTCTCCTAGTTTCTGATTGTCTAACTATTGTTGGCTGACTGAGCTGATCTTTCTGTATTATTTTAATATGCAGAAAAGGGGAGGAAAACATTGTCATCCTGTTTTAAAATGAATCTCAGATGTTTTCCAGAACTACATATTTGTGCAGAGCCGGCTGGGATCAGCCAGGGACACTGAGGCTGTAAGCTGGCAAGCTACAGGCCTCCTCCATGTTAGGGTGAGCAGCTCAAGAGCAGCTTAAAAGTTACAGACCAGAGCTGCAGGAAGGGTTAAGCCTGACAGCTGGCAAGCTGACAGGCTCTCAGGCCCCGGGGGGAGCAGCGTGGGAAAGGTTGCTGGGTAGATCTCATGTCCACTCTGCCGCTGAAGAAAGAACAGCCAACATCACAGACAACCTTGAAAGTTACAGAGTGGAAGCCCATCCTGTTAACAGTTTCTACTTGCTGTGTTTTGTCTCACTTCAGGGAGATTGCTCCCCAAACCCCCTACCTAAGGAAAGCTACTTTTGCTATAAAAGCTGTGTACAAACAATAAACGGGGCCACTCTCTGCCATCAGCACGGAGTGGCCCTCCTGCCCCCAGCTTTTGTCTCTAATCTCTTTCTTTTCTAGTCTCCCACCCAATCCTCTCAGGTATGTTTCTGTAAGCTCCTTGCTGACGAGCCAGGGGCGTTCGGTAAGCGAGCTGGTCTCGTTCACATATTGTTACATATAAGAATATGCACCTCTGACATATAAGATAAAAATATAAATGGTTGAAGGGAAAATATTAGTACAAAGATAAAAAATTAAAGCATGCCTGAGGAAGACTAACTCAGTTATACCTAAAAATGTTTTTAGTTTCCAATATTCTGGGATTCTATATTTGAAAATGAGTATATTAATTTATTTTATTGAATTTTACTGGCTCTCTGTTTTCATGCTTTTCCAATATAACGTCTAGCGACTAGATTAATGTGCTGTAAAAATGCATCTTTAAAGGAAATTATATTCTAAATTTATTTAAATCAGAATATATTTTACAAGAATTGCCTTCAGGACTTGAGGAAAATTAAATAAAACTGCAATATTTAGGAATTTACTTTGTATCTTTGAATATTAAATAAGTTCATTCACACTGGTTATAAATGTATACACATTCAAACTCTATAGTTGATTAATATGTATTGTTCTGAGTTTTCATTACTTCATAATCATTCTGTTTTGGCAAAAAAAAAATTCTTTTAGATCAGAAATTTAAAAAAATAAGCTCACTATTTCATTCATTTTCCAGTCTTCTGCCTTCATTTTATTGGCTATTCATTTTAAGTATATTTTACTTATGTTTTAGTTATATGTACATTTTTTTAGTTTACTACTTGTTGCTTTTATGCCTTATTTTTATATGGAGGAAATAAGCTCATTGACATTCTTTGTGTGTGTTTGAGCCCCTCTTCATAACATTATAAATAGAACTGATTCCTTATGCATTTCTGGTTGATATGATGGACGCTGTCTGGAGTGTGTGCTGACAATTAGAGGATAAACCAGCATATCTAAAAAGAGGGATGCTTTCTCTTTAGCAATGTCTGCTCTGGGTGCTGGAGAGGTGACGTTTTAGCACTTATATTACTCTGTAATTGCTCCCTCTTCTTTTGTGTTCCAAAAATAGTGTAGTCAACTCTCCCATGGTGTTCTTCATATTGATATTATTTTCTTTGGATTATATGTATATCCCTGATTAGACACAGAGAACAATCATGCACTTTCATGATTTAAAAAAAAATTCATTAAATTGTAATAGATATGTATGATATCGGGGGTGGGGGCAGTGGATTGGGGAGGGGGGTTGTCACTTTGTGTGGGGTGAGAAGCATAACTATTCCATTGTTTTGTACGCCTGACATTAATAATAATAAAAAATTCATTACAATCTATAGGAAGTAGAAAAACCTAAATAGTTCCAGGTTATTCTCTTTTAATAATAATGATAAAATTTATGATGTGTATTTTTGTTAAATTTGGCACTGGATGGTAAGAAATTTGACTTTCTTGGGCTGACACAGAGAAAGCATACAATTCAGTGTTATCTGCCAATTGCAGTTTACTAAAGCTAGGTACTGAACCAAGTGATGAACATATAAATGATATCATTTAACTCTCATAAGCATTTTAGAGATTAACTTGCCCAAACCATAGTTGCACCTAGGCAAGGCACACATGACTACACATACACACAGCCAAAAGATCCAGCTCTAAGTATTTTTGGTAATTATCCTATCTGTGATATTCCCCTACCATCTCTTGTCTAGCACAACTAAAAGTCATTATAAAATATAGAAATCTAGCTGTGGGAGTTTTGAGCAAGTAGATTTCCACGACTGGGAGAAATTAATCTTGTTTGGAAAAGTAGAGTGGACTGGAAAATTGTTGCTAGAAAAAAAAGAAGGTCCAAAAGAGATAACATATTTTTACAGTGATGTAAGTGTGCTCATCATAATACGATTTCAAATGTATTTGCTTTTGGATAATACAAGTATCAGATTAAAAGCAGTTGAGTCTACTGAAATGTGGACAATCACACAGATATTTCCATGATTTTGTAACGAAAGTAAACAGTAAATTTGGATTTGGCTTAATCTGATTTTAGGCAAGTTCCATAGGCATTTGTCTTGTCCACAAAACAGGAGATATTCCATAGTTATCTCCTCAGAGGTGCCGATGTAGAAATTAGTCTAGTGGGTTTCAGTATTTTGATTAAGGGTCAAACCCTCTATTGCATAAAAGACGAAACAAAATATTACTTTCATCTGCAAAACATGAGCCAATAAAGTAGGCAGGCTTCCTTTTATCTTGCTTCCTCCCTCCCCAGACTCCATTCTAAGGCTGCCCCACAGAACCTCAGAGCTCACAGTGGGGTTTGAAAGCCAGCAACCCCCTCCGCTGGTCCTCTTGATAGATAAGAAGCTAGTGGCCCAAAAAGCTTAATGATGTATCAAAGGTTGCAAAACTAGGCAGTGGCTTCTGTGCCAGGACTTAGAATTCATGCAGCGTCCCCGATGGGGATGGCCCTGCTGTACATGGGTGGGAATGTAGAAATCCCACAAATTACCAACGATAAAACAGCAACTGACTTTCCTGATAACCTGCCCTGTAACAGGAAAACGGGCGGCGCTTCACTCACAGCACCAGTAAAGCTATGGAGAAGGTGAAAGATAAGTGGGAGGTGACAGGTGTCCCCGAAGCAGAGAGAACCAGGCAACAATGTGTTCAAGGACCTTACAGAAGGACATTTCCAAAAGGAAGGAATGTAGTAGGTAATTGCTTATAGTTCAGTGGTTCCCCTTTCTGAGAAGAGACCATTAACAAAAATAAGAGGAGGAAGAAGAAAAATAGAGTACAAGAAGAATACATCCTAAAAAGGGCCTTGTTCTTGTACAGAGAGCTTTAAAACTCCGCTAAGATAACTAAGATACGTAAACAAAAGAGATTCCGAAATAGTGAAAAGACATCTCTTCTTCCTGGAAAGGCATATTAAGTATCACAGATATATAAATGTTTACTAATTAAACTATGTCATCTCAAACCAGTTAGAGAGTATATACACACTCACCATGCTGCAGAACAATATGTACTTTCATCCTGTTTAATGCATACATATGTATAAAAAAATCCCTGGAAAGATACACACCAAGTACTAATTGAAATGATATTTAAGAATTGGGACAGACTAGGGAGTTATGGAAGATTTTTAGACTATTACTTAACATACTCTATGTCCTGCTTGATTTTTTTTTTAAGATGGGCTCAGCTCGGTTCCATGTGGGAATCGAACTCACAACCCTGTTACTCAGAGCTCGCATTCTTGAGCGAGCTCTTAACCAACTGAGCCACTCGGACTGACCCCTGTTTGATTTTTTAAAACTAATTATGTACTGTTTTTATCTAAGAATTTCATAATAAAGTCAAAACAGTAGTAGGGTAAGCTCATCTATAACCAAATACTACCTTTTTTCTCCTTCCTTCTTTTCTTTGTTTTTCCTATTTAGATTGACTTCACTGATTACCTGGAAGCTGAATTTTTTTTTCTAGTAAGAATAATGGGCAGTAAAAAGGATGTGAAGCTTGCAGATTAATGCTAATAAAATGTGAACAAAATCGGTGCAGAGCAGCAAAGATTAAATCATTCTTCAATTTCTTCCATTTATTTTGCTAACACTCAGGTGATAAGATACTTTTATTACACCCTATGACTCTCAAAAAGAAACAAGGAGATATTTTGGCAATACTAAT
The DNA here is from genome assembly GCF_001890085.2 of Hipposideros armiger. Classification (NCBI taxonomy): domain Eukaryota; kingdom Metazoa; phylum Chordata; class Mammalia; order Chiroptera; family Hipposideridae; genus Hipposideros; species Hipposideros armiger. The sequence continues at coordinate 1,998,451 of NW_017731452.1, read as the reverse complement.
TTAGCTGAGAAAATTTAAGCAACCGATCTTGGATGGCCTTGCTATGTAGAATTTTGTGTGTGTGTGTGTGTGTGTGTGTGTGTGTGTGTGTATCTTTTCCCTTTATATCACTGTATGTTAAAAAACATTTTCAATCCTCAGTGTTGTAATTCTCCCTTCCTTCCCGAGTTTGCTCCTTAGATTAATTAACATTTAGCTTTTGGTGTAAAATCACCCATAGATTGCCATGTCCTCATTCCCAGAGCCTGTGGTGATACTACCTTTCCTGTTGAAGTGGAGTATAAGTTGCAGATGGTTTTGGGGTTGCCAACCAGCCGACTTTATACTGTGGAAATTATTCTGGGTTATCTGGGTGGGCCCAGTGTAATAACAACTTTTGTCCATTGAGAACCATTTCAGATTTCTGATCCCCACACATTGAAGGCAATACATTTCTGCTGTTTTAAGCCATTAAGTTTGTGATAATTTGTTATGACAGTGATAGAAAACGAATATACCAACCTAGAAGATATAGCCTACCAGTTGGCTTCTCACTTAATCTTCCCCTGAACTCCTAAGCCTACCAGGCTAGTTTAAGTGCCTCCTTTGAGCGCTCAGACCTCTATACTTGTGTTCATTTCTCTGTGTAGTTAGGGAGGGGTTTGAGGATACATCCTGCCTGGGCTGAGGCCCCATCCTTCAATGTCTTGAATCTCTGTGATGATTGCATCTCTAGTTCAGGGATGCTGTGAAAATACATTGAGAATGACTATAGGTTACTGTGTGCAAATAAAGTTATTTTTTAGAATATAATTTTAGTACAATTTAGAGTATTCTAATAGATAATGTTGTGTGTTTCCCATGTTCCATGTTCCAAACTTTGCCATGTAGCTTAGATAGATTTCATATTATAGTTGAAACATCCTATTGGTTAGGTGCTATTGTTTTTACTATCATCATCATCATCATCATCATCATCATCATCATTCCTGAGTTACTTATTAGAAAACAAAAGCGCAGAGAAGTTACTGACAGACTCCAAGATGGTATGCTTCTCCGTCTTATTTTTAACCTTGGCAGTTTGCCTCTTGAGCCTGAGTTCTTAATCAACACAATCTGACAGCTCTTCAATATGTCCATATGAAAAAGTCTACCCCATAAATCACCTGTGATGCTGAAAGAGGAGGCTTCAGCTAAAAATGTTAAGGTTATCATACCCAGCATGGCAGGTCCAGGCCAGGGAGCGGATGAAAGGTGAAATCATAAGCACAGCCAGGAAGATATACTGCTGGGTGGCCTCCAGCCCAGGATTTTATGGGTAGTTTCCTCCTGGAAGAGATGCACAGGGTTGAAGACAAACAATCGGACCACGTGCTCTTGGTTTCATTTAGCAGGAATCCAAAGTTCACAGTCTTAGGAAGGTATCTAAATGCCTCTGAGGAATGTTGACTTGCTCTTGGTTAGAATGGCTCGAGTGACAGGAACGGAAGGGCTCCCCCCAGCGTTGGTGGTGGATATTAGGATGCTCCACCAGAGGCTCAGGTCAGGGCCCAGGCCCTCACAGCTCAGCGTTGGGAGTACTGGCTGCTGGCAGCTCCTAGCACAGCCCTCAATGGAGACCATCTCTCTGGGCATCAGCCCAGATCCCATTTTATTTGTTCTTCTGGACTAGAAATATTTTACCCCAACAAAAGCTTGTTAATTGGCTATCAGCTACTTTTTTGCTGAGCAGTTATACACATTATTATCAAGTGACAAGAAAGAGGTAAGAAACGTTTCTCCAAGCATGATAAAATTTCTTACCTTTCTTGACCCTCGGCTTAACAATACTTTCTACCATTTGATTATTCTCTGGTTTACAATGTATAAATTCAGATGTTTCACAAAATAACATTTTTTTATTCAGTGATTTGAAAGAGAACCTTTCAATATTTTCTAGATAAAATATTTGAACCATTCAGAAAGCAAATGGTTACATAACCTCAGTGGCAGTGATATTCTGAATGGGCTGTTAATTGAGGAAGATAATTATTATGTATGTCATATGTCAAAATGAAACTTTCTTGGTGAGAAAAATAGCAGCACTGTCTGTCTACTCGGATTGTGAATTCTATTTAACCTTTCTTTGAAAATGAACACATGGAATTTTTTGCCTGATATATACTGAAAAATAAAAACAAAACCCAGAGTACCCATAAAGGTTATGAACTTTCCATATTGCTTTTCTTCAGACATTCAGCCATTGAATATGCATTCTCCTAAGATAAATTCATGGAAGGAGACTCCAAATACTACAGTGAAGGTTGTCTCAGTTCACTGAATGTGAACAGAAAAGAACTGTTATGATATTCATAAGCCAAACTTACACTGAAAAGATTTTTTTCCATAAAAGCAGAGCACAGCATTTTATAATGCATCAAACTACAGAATGTATTCATATTCAATAAGCCTAGTTGTGTTTTATGATTAAAAATAGTATAAGGCTCTGTACAAATGACATTCTTGATGTACTTGAAGAAAATAAATGTTTAATGGCATGAATGCATACAATTTAAGGGAATTTTCTAAAAAGCTTATTCTTAGAGAGTTTAAATTTAATGTTATGAAAAAACCAATATTAGGTAAGAAGTTCTAAGTTTTACCTTTAATTTGGCAATTTAATGTCAGTTGTCTGTTTGCTTTTATCTCCCCACTTCTTTCAAAAGAAGAAAACAGTGTAGCTGTAATCTCATTGAAATCATTAAAACATCCTGAAGGGAATGCAGGAGTGTGTTCTGAGTCTTGACATTTTCAGTCCCTGCAGAGAGGAATTAGAAGAATGATTACAAAGAAGGTAATTTTCAAAGTTTACCTAACAGCTATAGAAACCTAAACAGTTTCAGCTAAAATAAACCCAGAAACAAACCAAAACTCAAACACCCAACTGAAAGTACATATGAAAATATGTATATATTTTATGTATATTTACTATCCTGAAAGTACATATGAATGCCTACCCATATCTATATCTATGGCCATGTCTATGCCTGGATTGATCTGTCTATCTATCTATGAAATTAGTTTTTTGCCATACAAAATGGATACTAATTCCTGCATTATTTTTCATATTTAATTTGAAACTTGGGCCTCTTCATGGAAATAGAATCAAGTATAAAATAGTGAAAATATTAAGAGGTGTAGAAAGTTCCTTGAAATTTACTTACATTGATAGTGTCTCTGAATATGAAGAACTTATTAATAATTTCTATAAAATGAAAATATTGAAAAGTCTAAACAGCAGGGATCTGAGTAAATGTGTAGGATGTAGTCAAATTCCATGGTAACTTGGATTTAAAAGGTTTCCGTAATTTCAGGGCACCATAAAATATGGTTTCCTACTCTTTGTGCTGATTGAAAATATAACTAGACTAATGGATAAGTAATTCCTCAAACTCACATGGCCAGTGGTTTACCTGCCATCTCATAAACTTTCACTGAGGTGAAGCCAAGGCACCAAACAAATGGTCTTCATTAACTTCCTCCCTCCTTTTCCCTCATCATTCTTTGATTTGAAAGCCAAAGTTCAATTTGATGGTTTAGAGGAAAATGGTGGATAGGTCAACATCCTTCGTAATTAACAATACAGAAAAATCAGTCTCTGGATAACCAAAAGCCAGCAAAACATGTTGTCAGGAAAAGACCACCGAGTGAAAGCTTTTCTAAGTTGATTAATCACAGTTAGAACTTGAAGCAACATGTAAGCAGCAATTTGTAAACTTCCCCCTGTGGATGGAGACCCTCAGACATCACTTGGGGTGCTGTTTGTGTGATCGATGAAACTGCACTAGAGAAACTTCACGAGGCCAACACATCACATTGCATCCGAAGGTGATGGTGGGTCCTGATTATCACCTTTGGATGGTATGTAGCAGTTTCAACCACCTTTGGATCTCAAGGAAGGCCACTCTGCTTCCCACAGTGAGTTCAAACATCCTCTATATCTCAAATTTTAAGACTTTAAATAAGGCACATCATGTACGAGTATGTCCAAGTGCACTGGTGTTTCTGCACCATTGCTGAGGTACACGATGGACCTCACTAAAGAACGAATACAAAGGTAACTATGTTAAGAGACATTTACAAATAGCTCCTTTCTCAGAGATAGTCAATTCTGTGCTTGTCAAATGGAAAGTAATAATACTGATTCCATCCGTTTTGCTCATTGTGTAACACTAGCTAGAAAAGGTTTATTTTTTCCCTTGGGTGATATTTCTAGATGAAGTGAAGTGCCTGATAATTTCTTTTAACATATTCTCAAAGCTGAATTCAGCCCCATGATTCATTGTAACTGCTTCAGAATACCATGTGAGAATCAAAAAAAAAAAAAAAGAATAAAAAGGCAGTAGAAAGGGAAATTCAAAGCATGCCGTTTGTTAGAAGCTATTTTATTATTTTTTTTGCAAGCATAGCACTTCAATCTCAATGGTATTCCAAAGCCTCCAAAGCTTATAATGGTGGTGATACATGTATTTTTTCTCTCTAAAGAATAGGCCAGGAGATAAAGAAACCATAATTTCAAAATACTGCAACTGATATAAAATGGCCACATGTGTGGTTCTGAAACACTCTATATAAGTACTTTCTGTAAAAAAAAAATATTAAACTCAAGGAGTAAGGAAAAAATTTATAAAAGCAAAGGAGAAATACTAAATCCTGGGGGATAACACTATTCAAATCAGTGTTTCATTAATCCAACTTGAATAACTTAATTCTGTCTCATCTTAATCAAGACATCCTTGAAATGACAGAAACTTAGAGACAAAGTTTAGAAGTCAGAGAATTCAGCAAAGCCAATCTGTTCCTTTATATAAATAATTACATTGGTATCAAAGGCCTGTTCTATGACACAGGTGTGCAATTTAAAACATTTTAATATAGTCATTAGATGTATGGAAAAACTATCAATCTACACATGATACACACAAGCGCATTTCACAGTATATTTACTTGCTTTTAGCTAGCTTATCTTGGGTAGAAAGAGATCTAACACTTTGCAGTTTTTTTTTTTCAGCTCTCAAAGAGTTGATCTGAAGTTCTAGTGACAGATATAGTTGAATACAAAGTTTATTTTTTTGCTTCACAGAACTTGTTTGTTTTTTTTTTTTTAAGCTCTAGAGAATTTTCCAAACCTTGCTTGGAAACCAGTAAGATAGTCCTACTCTCGTTTTAATAGTGGGAAAAGAGGTTACGTGACTTACTTAACGCTACATAATAAGTAGATAAGCTTCTCAAGTCCGACATCACAATCCTTTTACTCTGCCTCTAAAACATATTTTGACCTTTAGTCTTGTAACAGTTCACTATTTTTATTTCCTTTTTAAAAAGGATGTTTACCTACATTTTTAAGATTGGGATTTAATTATTTATGCAATAGACTTTGTTGTAAGACAACATAATGAAAATTCGTAATTAAAAAAATATCTTCATAGAGCTGGGGCTCTTGTTTCATCTCCTCTTTAATATCTATCTAGAATCATTTCAGAGTGGGACATTTAAAACTATAAAAAATATTTTACTATTACATAATTTGTTTACAAATTTAGACTTGTTCCAAATTTTAAAATTTTAGGGAATGTATTAAAAGCCAGTCAGAACAAAATCAATAAACTTATACAAAATATTTAAAAAACCCACATCCACGTATACATTTTGTCTTCTATACATATATAAATTAAATGTGAAATGACAAACTAGAAAATTTAAGTGATGAATAATAAATTAGGAAAAATTTGCCACACATACTTGTAAGATGAAAGATTTACTTCCTTGATTTCCAAAGAGCTTACACAAAGCAATAATTTTTTTTAATGTGTGTGTGTGTAGGAAAATATTAATGACAATACTATAATGAAAAGATGTGATAACAGATTTGCTAATTTGAATGGGCTTTTGACATCACTTGGTATCAGAGTGCCCATAACCTCTACTACATAACAAAGAATGTAAAATGACATTTCAATCTGCTAGTGAATCAGGGTTGGAGATGATCCAGTAAATTCGATTGAGAGACAACAAGTAGGAGGTTTGGAAATACTGGATTTATGATACACAAAGACTTCACATAACTTTACACAGATGTGTAAATGTACGCAATGGCTTTTCCTAGGAACTCTAAAAGGTTTAAGCCATATAAAGAGGAAAAGTGGAACTGAGGTGTCTAGAGATAACAGGCATATAGAAAAATAATTTTAGTGATTTTAAAAATAGAGCGCTTTAGGGGGTCTCATGTCTTATACCAATAAAGTTAAAATCATGAATGTAGGTTAATAAACAAGTATTTGAGATTTATTTAATTAGTAACATGTCATCTTAGTAGTACTAGTGATAAATCTAATCCATAAATAAAATAATTTTAGATGAAAGTGAAATTATTATTCTACTTGCATTTCTAAATATTAGTTAAACTTAGAGGAAAAAAGATGTCGGTCCGAACTGGTTTGGGTACACTGGCATTTACCTGGAGTAGATGAAAACATTTAGGGTCTAATACTCATTGTGCAGGAGAGAAAAGCTAATCCAAGTATTTACTATTCATATGGCATGAGAATAACTTTTGTGATAAATTCTTTTTCTTTAGAATACTGGACAAGTAAAGCACTACATCTCTTTCTATACACAAAGTAGGAATGATTCCATTCAATGGCAGTGATCAGTTCTATTGGGAACAAAATTCCCAGAGATCAAACTCTGTATTAAAACTTTTAACATTAGGGCCGGCCGAGTGGCGCGATGGTTAAGAACTGGCTTGAGACGCCAGAGGGCCCCGGTTCGGATCCCACATATGAGGGCCAGTGACACTGCCCTCCACAGCTAAGATGCTGAACAACAGCTCAACCTGGAG
>NW_017731452.1:1981500-1991471 GCF_001890085.2 Hipposideros armiger | reverse complement strand
CCTTCCCCCAATTCCCCAGCACTGTTCCCTTCCCCCAAATACCCCAATAAAAAAAAATCTTAAAAAAAACAACAAAAAACTTTCAACATTAAAAACTGACCCGTTTCTACAAAGGTTATCAAACATGGACATAGCATAAGCCAAAATAAAGAAATTGCCTAATGGAAATCTGCTACAGTCCTGGGTGGTATCCTTGTTTATATATGGTGATTCATTTTGGTTAGTTTCCTCTTTTGCTTTTGAGGGAGTTTAAAAAGCATTTAAATTAGCCACCAATAGAAGCCAAAAGGACATGGAGATAGATAGCATTTGTATAAATAATCAATAAAAATTCTGAATTTTTTTCTCTCCAAGAGTAAGATCAGCATATTTGGAACGGGGTGGGGGAAAGCAAAGCTAATTATTATAAAATATTCCAGACATTTTCCTCAAAATTAGAAGAAATAAAACAAAAAATGCACTTAAGCACATGGTCTTGAGCCTTTTTAGGTAAGTTCTGGTAGCAATGCTGTTAAGAAGTAATAGGTCAAGTTTGCTTTCCGCCAGTAAGGTTTGGCATGCATTTCTGATCTTCGTTCAATAATAATACAATTACTAAAATAAGCTAGTTTCAGCCTTGAGACATAGTATTTCTGCAAATTCTTGACTTTCCTCCTAAAACTTAATTGAAAAAAACAAATATTGCTGTGCCTTGTTCTCTGTCACAAACCTCTTATCCTATGTGGTTCCTATGTTTATGACTAAAACCCCTATGCACAGGTACTGTGAGGATTCATTTTTCTGTAATTACTAAGGAGGAGTTCCAAAGGTATACGATTCCCCAGGCCAGTTCATCTCCAGGAAAGGACATGAGGACTAAGAAGAAAGTAGGTAAATCACTAAACATTGATTCCATTACTCTTGCCATCTGTTCATTACGGGGTGTGCTGCGGTTGTGTTGTCCTTTTTCTGAGATGTAAAGATTAATTTTAATGGACTAGAATATTAATCTATTCATTATATATAATTTATTAATGTATGGGTCTTTTTCTGTCTCTCAGTGGTTGACTTACCCATGTTAATATATGGTGGGCCATCACGCGTGTATTTCAAAGTTGGACAGTGTATACTGCATAAGTTGGACGGATAAAATTGGACAGTGTATAAATTCAGCTGGTGGAAATTGATGGCAAGACAGTATAAAAAGCAGGTGCAGCATTAATAAACTACATACCCATCAACCACAATGACGACTTCTTACTCATGCTAGAGGTAATAACCTTGCAGATGTATACACGAGAGATGAACTTGCATTGTATAAATTAAAAAGGCAACACCATTCCAGGTTATTACAGAGACTTGCTTTCAAGCCCAATGGTCACCCCCAAATGTTCAGTTAAGATCTAGCTGTTATTTATTAAATAACTCCAACACCTAAAAAAAAATAGTCTCCGCTAGGAAATCATTAAAAAAAAAAGAGGCGGAAGAAAAACATTAACATATTAATGACTAATATTACAGATGCACTTGCCATAAAGACATCTTTCATTGCTCAGTTTCTTTAAACATCACTTAAGGTATTAAAATTGAGAGTCAGCTACTGTTTGTTCAAATATTGGTTAAATGTGTCCTTAGTAGGAAAAAGGGTGACACACTCAAAAGGACTGACTGAAGAATGACCAATACAGAAATACCAAGACAGGGACAGCTTACAGGAAGCCTACAGAGAATACTAGTATACCTTAGGGTGCAAAAAACTTTAATTCAGTGGTATGATGGTAAATGTTTAACAATTGACTTTGGTGGCCGGGAGGCCATCTCTGATTTGTAACATCTGCCAGTTTCTGTGGTGGAAATATCCCCACTATGGCCAATTTTAAACTAACTGTGTTTAACAACCACCACACGCAATTCCTGACAACTTAACAATTGATTCTTGAGAGCCACTGGGACCAGCTCTGGCCCACCACTGGCCAGAAGGCGCAGAGGGAGGGAGCCCTCTGGTGATAGATGACACACGCTTTGCAGTGAGAAAGTGAGGTTCCCATTTGATTTTGCTACTTGCTTCACAACTTTAAACAGGTTACATACATTCACTGAGCTTCAATTTTGTCACCTGTAAAATGGTGCTAACAATGTTACCAACATTACCAAGTTGGTAAGTGAGGTGATGCATGTAAAACATTTAGAAGAATGTGTGACAGACAGTAATTTAATAGTATCTTTTGCCCATGCATGTAAGGTTCCATTTACTATCATGAGAATTAGAGCTATTACAGTTTTTGTTTTCACTTGAGGTGTGCCTGTTTTACCTGTTAATCATAAATTGTTTTTAAAAATAAACTCTCCTGACTTAAAGGTGAAATACACATCAAGTCCAGTTTGCCAAAGTTTAAACAGCATAATGTCTGAATTTTAATTGTCATCCTGCATGTGAAAGCAAATTATAACACTATTTTTAAAAATATGATGATCATAGTAAGACTATCATAAGGTGACAGCCTTATGATACACCTCATTGTCTTTTGCTTTACCCTGATTGTCAATTTTTTTGTAATTTCAAAGTAATATCTCTCCTAAAAACCACAACATTGCATTTCTGTCTTTTCAAGTTTGTATTTATTTTATAGCTTTCCTAATTATATGTCATTATAATATTACGTGTCAACAAATAATCTTCACTCACAATATCTATGTGACTCCTACAATCATCCTTTTTCTTCAACAATACATTTTGATACGAATATTGAGGTTCACAGAAGTGATATGTTCCAAATCATACAATTGATAATGGCGTATCTAGAATCTAAACTCCAGTCAATTGAATACCACGTTAGTGATGAGGTCAGAAGGAAGAAGTTACAGGACTGATTGGGAGATGGGAGGCCCTTTGTAGGAACCATTAGCACAGGACATTGTGACACTTAGCCCTGTGGAGGGTCAGTTGAGCTCATTTGTATCAAGGAAAAGAACAACCATAAGAGGACATCTTTGGACTTGCTAATGTGAGTGCTGACAAGGAGTTGAGGGGTGGCTTTATCTTTTGTCAAGGGACACTTTCAGAGCAGGTGAGAACATAAGAGAAACTCACGGCCCTCTTAAGATGGTCTACAGAGAAAAGCTCCCTTTCTAAACATTTCTTTCCCTCTTGGGATAAATGCAGAGACCCTGTATTAGGGGACCCCGCTCAGAGTCTTCTAGTGGGGACTTGCTATAGCAAAGACAGGCTGGGTTTGATTAGAAAAGCGTGCAGATTTACCTCACAAAATGTGTTGGTTAGGTGCTGGTGGGTGTATAATCTCTAGCGTGAGAGCTTACCTCTCAATTTTAGTTCGTTTTCCTTTGAAATAGTGACGATCATAATCCTTATCTGATAAGGAAAAGATTGAGACAATATACATAAAGCATTTAGAACAGGGCTGGACAAAGAGCATGTGATGAATAAATATCATCATCACTATTAAACTCTTAATAACTACTTGCTTTTGGGGGGCATTTTCCAAGACACATCCTAGGTGGAAACTTAGTACAAATGTTGATCTGAAAATGTTAAAGTGTACATAGTATTTTCCTTTCCTCCCCACCTGCTTATGCAGCATTGATTAATTTTATTCACAGGCCATGGCTGACTTTTGAAACCCACAGGGTCTCTTATTAGTTATATCACTGAATGGATGCAGAGGTGCCCATAATGAGATGTGGAAGAATTGATCTTAATTGACCTAAATCATTGTATATGCTGTAGTAGCTCCTTTCCTACTATGAGGTCATCATCTATCCCACAGTATATCTGGACACTTTTTTTATAGCTGATAACCTTCCATCTCATCACAACCTATTATACAGATACTTATGAGGAACCTACTACGTCCCTTTGACTGTGTGATTAGAAAGAAGCAGACAGCCTAGAGACACTGTGGCAGTAACGATTAAAAGTAATTTTCTTGATGATATAGGATATAAATCATGTCTGATTTCTAAAGTAATTGGAAAAGTATGAGATGGCAATTTAAATGAATTATTGTATCATACTAATGAGAAATGTATATTTACATACATATTTTAAAATACACTACCCTTCTACCTTATTTCCTCTAATTAGGCAGAGAAATATCAACTGTTAGTCTTCACACATATCTCTGCTCATGGTTGACACAAAACCTGATTTATTGTGATGAGGCTCAGGAAAAGTATAGCTCCCTGGGAACTAGACAGATGCATCACCTTGGGGTCTTTCTTTCTGAAAACCCCTTTCCCTGCCAGGACTACAGGGCCAACTTTATTCTCAGTAGTCAATAACTGTTCATGTTTCTGCGTGTGATGCTATGCACAGTTTCTTCTGTATTCAAAGAGCTCCATGAAATTAAGAATAATAAACACAAGAAAGTGAGTCTGGGAAGTATTCCCTGGAGAGATGGTGTTTATGATAAAACCCTGCCAACTAAGCAATGATGATGAACTAGGCCCATTAGCAATTAAGAGACCCTGAGTTCATCAGAACACTCTTGAGGATGCTGTAAATTGTCTGATCTGCGTGCTACACGCCTCGATTCCTTTATAAAGCAATAATCCCCACCCCAACTCCCTCTCCTCCCACGTCACTGAAGTGGCACAGGAGTTACAATTTTTGTACCATTTTCCTACTGGAACTTCTAATCTGTCAACTCTGAATGGGTCCAGCTATCCACCTTTCCGCTCTGTACCCAGTCTCCTGCAGACTGTTAGATTAAATCACACATTTGAGCAGATTGGTGTCATCACGCTTTCTAGGCACCCAGTGGCAGCTGGACTCTACTCCTGACCAGCCATATTGTTATGCCCATGGGTCCATCCCCCGTATCGTTCATCTCAGCAATGATTTTAATTCTTTATTATTCCCCTCACTGAACCTACCCTGCCACCAGCCACTTTTTTTCTGCTGATATTTTCCCCTCTTTCTCCATAGAGAAAATTGAGGCTTTTAATCTATATTCACTATGTTTGCCTGAGTATCCTCTAGTATCTTATCTCCTATTAAAATATAGATACAGACCTTTTTTAACCTAAAGTCCCTTTTTAGCTACTGTTTTATCTTTCTCCATCCTCTCATAGCCAAGTTGTCCAGAAACAGGGTTTAAATTCACTAGCATATTTAACTTCCCATTGAAAATTTTAATCTACAGCAAACTGAGTTCCACTCCCATCAATTTCACTGAAAATGTTCTGTGCTTCAATTACCTTTGAAAAGCCACACAAGGAACTCTCCCCAATCCTCATTTCAGGAGTGAAATGTCTCTACAGCACTTGTATTTATTCTTAGAAATATAAGTTAAAGTGCTTTTCTACTGTAAATATTATACTTTTCCATTGCAGAAGCTTTCAATGACATATAAAGAAGAAGACAAAAAGAAAAACAGATGCATACCCTCACCACTCATGTTAAAGCAGGGTTTAACATTCTTACATATTTCTTTTCAGGATTTGCTCTATGCATAGGTAGACATTGTGTACAGGTGAACATTATGCTTTTTTTTGCTTAAGATAATATCATAAACATTTTCCCCATGTTGTCAAGTAATTTTAAGGCTATGTAATTTTCCATTATATGGAAAAGCATAGTTTAATTAATTTTGTCACAGAATGTAAACAATGAGGTATGTTCCTGTACTATTAAGTATCCTTGAAAAACTTGATTTGAATGGTTACAGAGGATTTTGTACTATGGTTGTATAGTAATTCAGTTAATTAATATCCTGCTAAGCCTTTAGGTTGCTATCAAATTTTTGCTATTTTAAATAGTGCTATAATGATACCCTAGTACCCAAAATCGTCTTGAATCGTCTATTTAGATATTTGCTACCTCTTCCAAAATTAGAATATAGACCTTCCCATTTAAAATGTGTATTTTTGGAATTAGCACAGAATTTCTCTTTATATCTACAAAGGAACATATTATTAGAGCTTGTACCTAGCTGATAAGGTAGGGAGAAGCGCTAATGACAAGGGGCACAGCTAAATGTTGGGATCTATTATTAAGAAATGGGAGGACCAATGTTGGAAGGGAGTAATCAGTTGACATGCCACCCACATGTAAAATTATAAAATGTAGTTTACTCCAGAAAATGACTTATTTAAAAAGGAAACAAACTAGTAAGGAGGGTAGTTTTGGGGAATGAGACGACTTAGAGGGATAGAAATGAGAGAGATTTCTGGAAGAGTCTTATATCTAGGAAATATCTTTTTACTTGCCCATACTTTTTGGGTCACAAAGCTATTTTATTATATCAAACAGAGCTTACACCTTTGAATTATTGTGTTTACCATATGCACAAATGAAGACTATTCCTGACAAAGCTCGAAGATAAATTAGCTTGGATTGAGGGGAAAATAAGAAAATGCTGAAGAAATAACAAAGCCTTTCCTGTCTTAAGTTACTGCAGACAAATTTTACATAATGTTTTAAAGATTCACAAAAGGCTGGAAATGACTGTTTGGTTCAGTGTTATTCATGACTTTTACTAATTAAGTCTGCCTTTTCTACTAAGCTTGGAGGTACTGTGGAGAAAGCTGATTGTCAAGGGTAAATAGAGATTGTTAATCATTTAGTTTCAGTCCTGCTCTGAATCGTCCCCAAATAATTAGCAGTCTCTATAGTCGGAATAGAGCACCAGAGGAAGAAAGAGCCTGCGTTGGTATATGTGGAAAAATAAGATGGAGGGGTGGCAGGGAGAAAATCCTATTTGAACGTCAGTAAAACAAGTACCTGATTTAGCTCCTGAAATTATACTGATGTAAACTGTGAAAAAGCTATGAAAAAGAACAGGTTTTCATTTTTTAATGTTTACAAGGAGCTAATCTAGGAAGATAGAGTCTTTGTTTAATTGATTGATTAATTTAACGACCTCAACATCAGAACAGTGGTTTCAAATTCAATGACTGATGAAGCCCCGTTTTGATCTGCTAGAGCCTACATTTTCTGAGATCTTTTGCAACCCAAATAAATATAATTAAGTAGATTTTCTGAATCTTTTATCTTAAGGTCGCCCCAAAGTAAGTGGTGTTATAGTGTAGGCTTTGATAGAAGCACCTCAATAGGAAAGATATTGCATAATAAAGTGTGTTGCGAGTCGGGATGAAGATATACATATCAAAGGAAATGCAAAAAACCCCTACTCTGTTTGAGGATAGAATATGGTTATGAGTTTTAGTTAAACAGAAAGGTGACTTGTGAAGACAATTTCTTCAGGGAAACCAGTGCTATTTTTCCACCCACCAACACACAAGAGGAAGGGGAATGCGAGTTGATGTAATTTTGTGTGTGGGGGCAGGGAGGTGTACTATCTGCCTCTTTTATCTGGAGGGCAGAAGGTGAGGCTTCAAGGAGAGCGTGCCTCATACTTCCTGAAGGGGAAAATGTGGTGGAATACGATCTGACTCTAGCAATTGAAATTTAGAGGGTTACAAAGGGAGGACGGAGGCAGTTTTTTTAAAAGGTGGCTACCTAGGAATTGGCCTGCCACATTGCTGAGTAGGGACACAGGGCAGGTGACTGCTTTCCTTGAGGTAGTGAGAGTCAGCCTGGAACTATCTGGATACTTGAACCAGCAAACCACCTGGGAAGAAGATGGAACTCCAACCAAGAGTCTTTGTGGCTTGAACTTCCTGAAAACGAGGGGTGAGGCGTGGCAATCAGTGTCTCAGCAAACATCACCCAGACTGCAGTTCAATGCAACCAGCAGATGGGCAGCTGAGGGGAGCTTTGCAGTTATAAAACGCCCATGCAAGAGAGAGAATCTGCTTTAAATATCTCCCAGGTCTAGAGAGAATGAAGTCAACATATAACAGTGCCAGTTAACTAGGAACTGTCCTACCACCCGTTTCTCTCCTCCCTTGCTTTCATCAGATATGGTGGCATTAGAAGCTTGTGAGTATGTGCAGAGAGGGGGTAAATGACAGAGAGAGAAGGTGCTATTATCACTTTCCCATGTCACAGGTTTTCATTTCTATCATCCCACCTGGAGAAAGGAGTCAATAAGAGCAGAAGTGTTGATATTTTTGACTAGACACTTTTAATTACTTAAAGGAGGCTATTCTTTATACCTTAAGGGAGCCACAGAGATTTCTATTATCTAGGAGTGAGAAGAAAAGTATGGAGTCAATATTCAAATACACCAGAACTTCTGGAAACCTCAGTTGCACAAGGCCCTGGAAATGACCTGAGATAATTGTATGTTTCTGTAAAATTTGTAAAAGTAAGACATTGATTTTATCACAATTTCTTAAGACTGGTTTCTCTTTCCAGTTTCTCCTGTCAACTCTTACCCTCCTCCTGTCAGGGGACTTTGAAGAGCCTATAGCTGTTTTAAGGTATTCTTAACTTTCAGATAAATACTGATTTTTTTTCAACATTATATCAATCATACTCAAATTCAAAAAGGACCATAAGGATAAACCATAGAGCAAGATGAGATTGACTCAACACTATTATATGAAAAAGTTTCTTGTTTATTTCAAAATCATGTTCCTACTAATGTTTATAGACCATCAAAGAGAATATACAATGGATGAAAGAGAGATTTCTCAGATATTTTGTGACAAATGTTTTTGAAAGCTTTCCCTGTTATGAGATTCTGAATAGCCTACTTCATGACTAACAGTTTCAAATAATATTTTGTTTGTAAACTGTTTTGCGAAAGACAGAAATCATTTACAGCAGTTGAGTTCTAAGGCTGGATGGATGCATATGGTGAGAACATTCAAAAGTCATGAAGATGCCACAGACTAAAATAAGGCTAGGTTCACCTGACTTGCACATAAATAAATATGCACAGATTGGACCAACACTTTGAAGTAAAGATGAGAGGAAATATTCAGCATTATTGTGAGATATTAAAAGTTTAATCACAGTCATTTAATCCTCAGAAAAAGGGGTTTCCTTTTTAGAGGTCATGGTGACAAGAGGCATTCTTGAAATAATAGAAATATCAAAAAAATCATGGAACTAAGGGCAGAATTTGATTCATTTTTGCACTAGCACTTGAAAAAATTGAAGTGAGAAAATATCAGATGTGTTTATCAAAAGTATTTTACAAATAATTATTACAAAAAAGAGAAATACTGTACAAATTGAGATAAGTCCACTTAAAAAATACAGAAGGGAAACCCTACTTCATTGTTACAGATTCTTCATGGAATGTGACAAATATTGAACAGCTGGTAATTATTGTATGCTACTATTAAAAGGGAAACTGATTTTTGCTTTTAGCTTTTTTCACAAACAAGACCATCTGTCACTTTAATTTTTTTTAAAAAGTGGAATAGTATGCACAGTTGTAACCTCTAGTTGAACAAATAACTGTTAGAAAAGTGAGGAAAAGGGGCTGCAACCATATTTTTAATATCATTGTTATATCACCCTAAATGACATCAGTGGGGAGAGTGATGTAAACACATTCGAAAGTCCTCTTTTCCATAAAAGAATGAGAACACTGGCAATAGCTGAAAAAAAATTTTCAAAACTCTGGAAATTAACTAAAGGGGTTAATACAGGGGACATTTCTTCAAGAAAAACAGTTGAATCTCAGTAAGAACAGTCAGCTTTGTCCCATTTTAACTTTCCCTATTCCCATTCCTCAGATGGAGACAGAAAGGCCACTTAGCATGGTCACTTCCACTGGCACAGAAGACTCATTAGAATTTAGAGGCTCGATGTCCCCAGCTTCATCAGGGTCTACTCACATGTCCTCATCCCAACTTACAAGATCTCATTCTTTACTAGTCAATGCCCTCACTTTACCAGTAGACCCCTGTGAGACTGGAAGTTCAACTTGCGTTATAATTCAGCCAATTGCAGGATGAGGCTCTGTGTTTGATTATCAGCAATTTCAGCCCAGTGTACACAGGGTCTCCTTCAGGTCTTGTTTAGAAGCTTTTAGGTTATTTATGAGGTGCTTGACCTCGAATTGGAATCCCTGAGCTCATCCTTTTCTTTCACCAACCTTCAGTGACATTAG
>NW_017731452.1:1975007-1980715 GCF_001890085.2 Hipposideros armiger | reverse complement strand
AGTGGGGTGGTTCTGTTACTGTAGGCAGAAAGAATGGGGCTGTGGGGGGATGGGGGTGGAAAGGAAGGCGGGTGTATTCTTTCTGCCAACCGTAACAGTTCCAGCCCAAAGCTGAAGGCTTGAGGATGAGGAGCACGAATGTTGAAGGGCAGGAGAAGAGGGATTCCCCAGGCTCAAGTAGAGAAAGTGAATTTGCCCTTCCTCCACCTTTTTGTTCTCTTTGGGCCCTGAAAGGATTGGGTGATGCCCATACACTTGGGTGAGGAGAATATTCTTCACTCAGTCTACAGATTCAAATACTAAACTCTTCAGGAACACTTTCAAAAACACTACCAGAAATAATGTTTGACCATCTATCTGGGCATCCCTTAGCCCAGGCAAGTTGACACATAAAATTCACCATCACAGTGCCTGTACCTTGTTGTGATACTGCTCCTATTAATAATAATCGCAAATGAAAGAGTCCCTTCCTTCCTGAGAGGAGGGTGGATTGGTCCTGAGGGGGTGATGAGAAGAAGCCCATGTGGCAGGACTCCACCCAAGTCCCCAGGCCCTACTGGCATGGGAGGGCATGAGGTTACCATGCAGACAGTGCCTCCTGGAAGCCTATCGTGGCCAGTGAACTGCAGAAGAGGAAGGGCCAGGTGGACGCCTCACCTGCTGAGTGACAGGGACCTGCAGGTGCACTGCAGGATGAGAACAGGACCTTCCCAAGCCATCTGAATAGAGAAGTTGGCCTGGGCTCAAGCCATCTGAATAGAGAAGTTGGCCTGGGCTCAAGCCATCTGAATAGAGAAGTTGGCCTGGGCTCTCAGACCTAGCTCTTCAACAACCCAAGTAAACCTTTGCTGGCATTGGGGATGCCAAACATCAGGCCTCGAAGGTGCCAGCAGCCTCAGGCACTTCAGCAATGGCGGACAAGATCTGGCTGATAGGTCTGCCAAGAAGGGAGCCACCCACTTGCCCACTGAGGCTGCCAGGTGGGGCTTCTTGATGGTCTACGAGGATGAGTCCTTTAGGCAATGGATTAAGGAGAATCCATCCTCCTGTTGTGACAGTGCACAACATCCCGATGATGTGGTCAGGGCACAGCATCACTGTCCCCATGTCATAATGTGTCACCACAGTGAATGGGCACTGAAAGTGCCTCTGGACCTGTTTGTGAGGGGCCAGGCCTGCTGCATGGAGAAGACAGAGGGTGTGACTGTGCAACACCCTTTGCACCCTCCTCCTTCATGGGTCACAGGTCCTCATAGGGTGTGGACTCTGCCTCCTCTAAGAAGACAGTGGGGTTGCATTCAGGCCGGGGAGCAGGGAGGGGAGGGCGCTGAGCACCAAGATGGCCTCCTGCACAGGTCATTTAATGATAAGAAGCCAGCCTGGGATCAGTGGCCTAGATCCTGACTCTGTCTGCGGATGTCAGCTTTGGTGTGCAAAATCCTGGTGTACTTAGATGTAGCACACACCTTTCTCTGGGGTTAGTTTGCTCCCAGAGTCTTGTACAAGGAGAACCACTGCAAAACTGGCCCTCTAGAATTACTAAGTCCTCTGGCCTCATCCCACTGCAAGACGTAAAACTACAGACTGCCAGGTCTCTGGCACAGGCCATATCACAGCATAAAGCCAAGCCCATGAGATAGGCACAGCCTGCAAACATGTGACATGGGGTCTTCCTTTAACATGACTATGATACTATCGAGAGCACATAAGAGCAAGTAATACTCTACAAGAAAGATAATGATATTTTAAAGGCAACTAGAGCAACTAGAAAAAGGTGTGCTCTAGTTTGCATACATATCTATCATATGTTACTTATTTCTCCATTAATTTGTATCTTACAAATATACCTCCTTAGGAATAAAACATATCTTTCCTAATGAATCTTTCTGCTTCTGCTGCTCATTTCCGACTTGAGAACACAGCCGGCTGTATGCGAGAGAATGATCATTTTCACAGCAACGAATATTGGAACTATTACCCTCCCACAAATGAGGACATAAGGATAATAACAGAATACAGTAGCGGTGGCTTCCTGGATCAGGCTCAAACCTTGGCTGTTTGGGTTGACAAGGAGAGCTGTTATTCCGCACGCGGCTTTAGGCATCTTTATGCTCAAAGGGCAAACCATCACTTGACTTCCTGTGTCTCTTATGTAAACCTTTGTTGGGTTTACAAAGTAACATTCCATCATCACCCACATCTAACAAATTGAAAAGTCTGGCTTAGTGGAATTTGCTCAAGGTTATACAATATATGAATGGCTTGTGTGGGGATAAAATCCCCTGTCTCATTCTTCTCAGTGTTGTAGGCACAGACCACCACTAACAACAGAAAGGGAGTGAGGGAAAAGGAACCACTACTCATCAACAGGAGGAAATGAACCGCTGATGTACATCACAATACGGAAGCTTCTTGAAAACAGTCATGCTGAACAAAGGGAGCCTGACACACAAAGGGTACAATTCAGTGTCTTTGAAATTCTAGGAAAGGCAAAAACTAAGGGAGAGTGACAGAAAGCTTATCAGTTTTTGCCTACTCCTGAGGGTCAGGAGAATTGACTGCAAATGGGTATGAGGGAACTTTTGGGGATGATAAAAACTATCCTGTGTCTCGGAAGTAGTGATGGCCAAATGGGTGTATACATATGTCAGAACTCATTGAACACTACACTTAGAATGAGTACATTGTATTGGTATGTAAGGATGCCTCAATAAAATTGATTTTTAAAAATCGCAACTTTGGGGTGGGCTCAAAGCAGAGCATTGCCTCTCCTCCATATGATTTGACTGCATCAGAATAATAAAATCTTGAAAAACTTAAAAAAAACAACAACGACCCCAAATGACCAAGACATTTGAATGGATACGCTCTCTCATCCACATTCTAAGAGGACATTAATCAGAATCAATTTAACTTCCAATGTGAATGGCACATATATCATCTTAGAACAAACACAAAAATGTGCTGTTGAGTCATATTACTTTTGTGGGAGATAGTCATTATTTGCCAAATATATGGCACACTGAAAATGAAATTGTTAAAATCTTCTCCAACTTCATAATGTTTTATCATCCCAGAAGTTTCACCTTGATAGTAAAATTTGAAACTATGTTTATTTTTGCTTTTAAAGCTATGAATCAAGATTCTTTTACCTGACAGCTTGCACATATGCATAAACACCATCATATTATCACACAAATAAAACAGAAAAAAAAGATGCCCTTATGTTAAAGAATTGTTACTTCACAGACCACCCCAACATATTTGAACATTTTGTTCAAGGAGCAAAATTACGAGCAAATCTACCCATGAGCTGTTATCATAACACATGTGGTAAAAGGAAAACATTCTTGACATACCTTCGGAAAGCCAATTAGTAAAGATTTGGTCATAGTCCTTTTCAATCCACTCTGTGTCTTAACTGCCCCCTTTCTACTGTGTGAAGTCAGGCAGGTCTCATTTTTTCCAGACACTCTTAGAGAATAAAAATCCTTCGTAAGTCTAGTTATACGCAGTCTAATTTTAGTAGTTAAAATTCTAGTCCTAGACAAGCATAAACCTTGAAATTTTGTTCAAGGTCACAGCTGCTTCCTCCCCTCAGTTCTAGTCTATTACAGGCTGAACACCTACTATGGAGAATGGAGAACCATGGTCAGTCCCTCCTTTGTTTCCCCACCAAATGCTTGTCCTCCTCTCCTCCATCATTACTCACTAGGCTGCCAATGGCTCTTCTTGTGTTGGGGGGGCTGAGGAGAGGAACAGTAGAGGTCTCAGTTGACTGGTAGTGTCAAAAGATTTCATCGGTGGCTGGTTGGTGCTGACTCTCTCTTACAGGGCAGAGGGTCTCTCTGTTACTGCTATCTAATATTAATATGTCTTCCCTGGCTGCCATTATAAAAGATGCCCTCTTAACTTCTGCCTCCAAGGCACACTAGTAACGTACAAGACGATAAGACATCTCTAGATAAGAGATTTTCTATATTTTCTGGAAAATTAAAAGTGGATAGAAAAATTTGGTGGAAGAAACAGAGTAGAGAATGTCACATCCATGGGGATGACGGGGGGTAGAGAATCAACATGCCCTGCTGGGTAGAGTCCCAGAAGTGGAGGTGGCAGGCATGGTGGAGGACAGGAACAAGAGATAGAGCTACAAAGACAGAGAATAATTAAGGGATTATATTTCTAATTCCCACCACTGCTTTTCCAACCTCACATACTAAAAAGTGGGACAGGCCAATCGCTAAAGAAGTCTTCATGTAAGTCTGGAAACACACTGTCCAAAGAGAGCTGGGGCAGTAGGGTGAGTATCACCCTCCAGAGCAAACCCCTCCCACTCTGGCCATGGGGCATCTCAGCATGAAGACTGCCTCTCCACTGGTTCAGCCTAAAAGCAAGTTCTAGCTTTCCATTAGACTTTCTACTTCATTAAACATGAAAGGCCAACAAGGGACCATCAAACTTTTGAAGAAAACCAACAACTGTATAACTTAATGAGGAAGAATGAAATAAATTATGTTAATTATATTTTAGCTCATAGTGAGTTATCACTGACTGAAAAACCATCTCAAGTTTGCTTATGCAACAAATAAGCATACAAACAAATATCTGTATTAGTTTGCTAGGTCTTCCATAACTAAATGCCTCAGACTGGGTGGCTTACACAACAGAAATGAACTTTCTCACAGTTCTAGAGGCTAGAAGTTCAAGATGAAGGTGTCAGCAGGGTTGGTGTCTCCTGAAGCCTCTCTCCCTGGCTTACGATGGTGAGAGGACTGTCTTCTCTCTGTGTCTTCACTTGGCCTTCCCTCTGTGCCTGCCTCTGTCCCAGTCTCCTCTTCTTATACAAGCACAAGTTATATTGGATTAAGGTCCACCCTGATGACCTCATGTTTACCTAATCACCTCTTTAAAGATCCCATCTCCAAAGGTAGTCCTATTATGAGATGCTGGGGGTTAGAACTTCAACATACACATTTTGCAGGGACACAATTAAGCCCATGACGTGCATTTGCTCAATTAACTGCAAATGCTAAGTCAGCCCCAGCACAGGCACGGCTAGATTCATGATTCCAGTGATGGCCCTGGGAGTAGCTTCTCCTCCCTTTTGTTGAGTGTGTCATATCTTAAACTTAGAACAGGCACACAGGTTATTTTTAAAAGCAATCTACCTCTTTTTAAAAATCAACTGATATGTACATTAAACTATTCTAAAACGAAAAATTTGTTCTTAAGAACCCATCTCATTGGGCCATCACTTCTTGCAGTGTGGCTTTACCCAAGTAATTTTATCATTCTTGCCATCTGGGCTCACCTCTTCCTTGTATTGTAGGCACAGTGGTTCTTGTTTATAAATCTGGCTGCCATGATGGTAGAGCAGATACAATGGTGATCATAGGATCATTTTGTGGAGTACGTATGTTTCTGCTGCCGTGCGGGGAAGCAGAGGAAGGAGTGTGGAGGGAAGGACAAAGACCTTCCCTACTGGGACCTTTTGGAGTCCTAAGTCTTGAGAGCAGAAACAAAGCAAAGTCAGAGAAGTAAACCTTCTTAGAGCTCCTGACCTTGGTAGTGGACCATGCTTACATATTACCTTTCACTGGAAATCATAGCCTGGTTTTCTCAATTTGTTTCATACAACCCTATAACAGAAACCTGTGCTCACAAATTTAGAAGATTATATTTTTTTACACCAAACACACACACACACA
>NW_017731452.1:1965360-1974812 GCF_001890085.2 Hipposideros armiger | reverse complement strand
GAATTTGGTGTTTCTAATGGCTTTCATAATGTCGGCTTAGACCACCTACACTCAGGGGAATTCCAAAGTGTTTCAGGAAACTAGAAAATCAAAATTGACCAATTTAAAAGATGTGAAGGGCATTATTGATTTTTTAAATGCTATTTTCAAGGGTTTTCTGACAGTTTTAGTGGTAGTTGGAAGCATGTCAAATTTACCCTTTAAGAAGAATGGATTATATGCAAAAGGGCAGACTCTTAATCCCCAAACTCATCCTGAACTGTGTTTTCTTCTCCATTCCTCTTTTAACTGAAAGGGGTTTCACTATTTAACAAGGAAAAAATGAATATGCATCATTGCATTTTTCTCTATATCTTCCTTACTTTAAGTGGCATACTTAAAATAAAATTCAGAAAAATTCAAAAATACAGAAACAGAAAATTCCTACTGTTCAAAATTAAAAGGTTTCTGAAATCATTATGTTAAGTATTAATAATTAAGTATAAGGCTTTGGTTTTTGCTATGGCAATTTCTTGATTTAACATTCCAGCTGTTCTACTTTGAAAGTTAGGCCTCTTTGTTAATGAGATGCAACTTATGCCAAATAGTGGAGTATTGATATGAGAGGGAAAAAATAAGAATATAAATTCTTATTTTCTAAGTAGAATATAATGATTTTTATAAAACTTAAGAAATTCATGTGATCAGTGAATATCATCACAGATTCTACTAACTAGTACTGGTTAAGATCAAAATTACATATTCTCTTATCACTTGTCATAACTATATATTATTTATTAGATACTAAAAATACAAAAAAAATACAAAAAAATTGGCAATTTTCCTTGTATTAAAAAGCACACTTGTATATAGTTTAGTACACTGTCTTGTGGTTTCTATGCACCTACATTGACATACTACATATTTCTAAATGTTATTTGGTTGGTATTAATAGTTTGCATTATGTCTCTAAGTATAAAGTGTAAGACTGGGTATTATGTGATTCTTATGCTCACTGTATCCTCTCTCTGAGTCAAACTATAAGACATCAATGAAAGAAACTGAAGATGACAAATAAATGGAAAGATATACTGTGTTCATGGTTTGGAAGAAGTAATATTGTTAAAATATTCCTACTACCCAAAGCAACCTACAGATTCAGTGCAATCTCTATCAGAATACTAACAGTATTTTTCACAGAACTGGAACAAAAAATCCTAAAATTGATATGGAACTATAAAAGACCCAGAATAGCCATGGCTATCTAGAGAAAGAACAAAGTTAGAGGTATCACAATACCTGATATAAACTATCCAAGGCTGTATTAATCAAAACAGCATGATAGGGGCATTAAAACAGACACATAGTCCAATGCAACAGAATACAGAGCACAGAAATAAACTCTGTATGGCTATTTAATCTATGACAAAGAAGGCAAGAATATACAGTTGGGTAAACATAGTCTATTCACTAAGCGGTGCTGGGAAAACTGGACAGATACATGCAAAAAAAAAAAAAGAAATTGCACCACTATCTTACACCAAATATAAAAATAAATTAAAATTGGATTAAAGACTTGAACGTAAGACCTGAAACCATAAAACTCCTAGAAGAAAATATAGGCAGTAAGCTCTTTGACATTGGTCTTAGCAATATTATTTTGGACCTGTCTCCTCAGGCAATGGCAACAAAAGCAAAAATAAATAAATGGGACTACATCAAACCAAAAGGCTTTTGTACAGTGAAGGAAACCATCAACAAAATGAAAAGACATCCTACTTAATGGGAGAAGATATTTGCACACCATACATCTGATAAGGGATTAATATCCAAAATATATGAAGAATGTACACAACTTAATGTTTAAAATACCTCATTAAAAAATGGGCAGAGTACTTGAATAGACATTTTTCCAAATAAGCCACACACATGAAAACATGCTCAATTACACTAATCATCAGGAAATATAAATCAAAACCACAATGAGCTATCACCTCATACCTGTCAGAATGGTTATTATTAATACAACCAAAAATAACAAGTGTTGATGAAGATGTGGAGAAAAGGGAACCCTTGTGCACTGTTGGTGGGAATGTAAAATGGTGCAGCCACTGTGGAAAACAGTACAGAGATTCATCACAAAATTAAAATAGAACTACCATAGAATCCAGCAATTCCACTTCTGGGTATTTATCCAAAAAAATGAAAACACAAATTCAAAGAGATATATAAGCCCCTATATTCACTGCAGCATTATTTATAATAGCCAAGATATTGAAGCAATGTTAAGTGTCCATTGATAGATGAATGGATAAAGCAGGTGAGTGTGTGTGTGTGTGTGTGTGTGTGTGTATAAAATGAATATTACTCAGCCATAGAAAAGAACATAATCTTGTCATTTGTGACATGGATGGACATAGAAGGTATTATGCTAAGTGAAATACGTCAGAGAGAGACAAATACTTTATGATTTCACTTATATGTGGAATCTAAAGAACAAAACAGAAACAAACTCATAGATACAGGCAACAAACTGGTGGTTGCCAAGGAGAGGAGGTGTTGTGAGGGGAGGGCAAAATAAATGAAGGGAATTAAAAAATACAAACTTCCAGTTGTAAAATAAATCATGGGAGTAAAGCATAAAGAATATAATCAATAATATTTTGATAACTTTACATGGTGACAGATGGTAACTAGACTTATAAATGGAGATCATTTCATAATGTATATAAATATTGAATCACTATGATGTACACCTGGAATTAATAAGATATTGTATGTCACAAATACGTCAATAAAAAACAAACAAACAAGAAATTCACCATGGCACAATACTACTAACTAAAAATAAAATAAAATGGTGATATATTCCGTGTATTTCTTGGACTGTATTTATTTCCAGTTGTAATGTCTTCTGAATAACCCATGTAGCATGGTAAAAGTACCTCGTCTCATATTCTATGCAGTGAAAAAGAGGGAAGCACCAATATTTAGTGGGCTTAGTACATTTTAAACCTTTTTTAAAAAAAAATTAATTCAAGAACAGCCATGTTTGCAAAATCAAGAATTTCAGGGAAGAAATATGGAATCCCACCTGCTCTAAATAAAAGAAATCCTGCTTGATAACCTGGTTATGTAAAGATAATGGAATCTTGAAGCTTTTACGGTTTCTTTAGATTTGAAGGTCAGGAATATTTCTGCTACCTGTGACTTACACTGTTCATTAATAGAAATATTAGTCTTTCCAGTTAGTCCCTATTTGTTTGATTATCATATGCAGAATACAGTCAGCCCTCTGTATCTGCAGGCTTCAAGATTCCCAAACACGGACTCAAATACTGTTTTTGATCTGCAGTTGGTCGAATCTGCGGCTGCAGAAGGCTGACTATATCTATTGTTCTACATCATTCTACAATATTCTACAATATACAAGGGACATGAGCATCTGCAGACTTTGGACTTTGGAATTCTTAAGTGTAGGAAGGCTGCTGAAGGGGGCTGGAGAGGAGCTTGAGGACAGGAACTGTGGGCAGGTGAGCGGGGTGGCTTGCAAAGAACTATGAATGACAGGAGACTGTGAAGGAAGTGACAACACACATAGCTAAGTGAGCAGCCCTTGCCCTACCACCCCACAACTTCTCCCAACCCCCCGCCCCAATATCTCCTGGCTCTGTTCCACAACAGACTCAGCTGACCAGATGACTGAGGTAGTCACTGCTTCTTGGCTGCCAGCCCCCTAGAACAGGCTTCTATTGAACTCCCTTCTGTTCTATAATCTGGGCTGCCAGTAACCACAGAGGCTCTCATCTCCGGTTTGATGGCCATTTTAGCGTGGAAACCACTCTTCTGTTAACCACTTCCTCTGTAACCTAAATGCCAGCTGGTACACTCCTGCCACAAAAGCTGGCTTAAAACATAAAACCCAACCTTTATCTCCAAACTGCTTCCCCAAATGTGTGCTGCTTCCTGAGTGGCAATGACTATCTTGGTCATCTCTGGCTCACCAGTCATGCTTCGTATGTTTAGATCTTTCTGCCCTGGAATACTTGTTTCCATTTCACATGGCATCAACTTGGAAAAAGTTCTCTATTTCTACCGTCACTAAAACACAACAAAACCTCATACACAGAAATTGTGTGTTTAGTAGTCCTGCTTAAAGAATTAGGATTTGAAAAACAGAGAATGGGGTACATATAAAAACAACAAGCACAACTTCAAATTGAAAAGCGGGCACCCACATTCTTAAAATATTCTTTAGTGACTATTACTAGGAATTTTCTCTGTTTCACCCCCATCTAGTTCCTCAGACTTTGGCCATCTGGGTCCAGGAGCTAACGTATTTATCACTCTTGACTTCTCCTCACCTCCAAGTTGCCCCTAATAATTTTAAATTATTTGCAGTTTCAGGGCTGATATTCTGGGTTCCACAAGCACCGCAGCCAAACGGTGCTATAAAGTGGTATACGTGTGCCCTCTGAGAAAGAAAACAGGGCCCTTTGCCTTTGAAAAAAATGGTTGCTGCAAACAGGCATCATTGTCTCCATCCTTTAACTCCCAATACTGCATTTAAAAGACACATCTCTTAGGGACTAAAACACAAAGAAACATTTGAAAGTTGGCAACAATAACTGCCTTCCCTCAGTTGTCCAGGGAAAGGAGGTTCCCCTTCCCGCCTTTTCCTGGAGAACTGCTGTCCTTTCAGCCTTAGTACCCACTTGAATATGTCTTTGATTAAGAGATACAAAGAGAATGTCAAGATTTGCCAAACGCCTTCCATCTTTCTAAAGCATCAATAGTTGATGATCCCTCCTTGTTCTAGTGGTTAGTGATCAGAATTTCTAAACAAAAAAAAAAGGAAGGGATACAAAAAGTGTGTTTTACATGGCTAAATCATATTATTTTCACTCGTATTTAAAAATAATTGGGAAAAATGGGTAGATAAAATAAACACATATTCATATTCACTCATAAGTGGTTGCTAGAACAAAACAAAAATCAAGCCAACAACTGCATTTAAACTAAAATGTAAAGATATAAAATCTATTCTCTCTGATTATGATCTTACTTGTGGTTATTGTGCGACTTTTAAGGTATGTTAACAACATAAAGTACTTTCACATTTCTCTACTTAGCTTTTTTAGTGAAGTAGACCATGTACAAATACAAGAAAATATTTCAACAAGGTATACAAATTCACCAATTCACCTTTTAAAAAAAATGTGTTGGGCATATTTTTCTAATGCAAATAACTACATGTCTACTAAAATATCAGTCAATTTGTTTGAGATAGATGATACATTTTACCTAAAATTAGCATTCTGTGTATAAGGATTTTCGAAAACGTGTTGCATCTTCAGAAGCCCAAAGAGCTGGCTCCTGATTTTTTCCTGCTTCCTTAGAAGCATCTAGAATTGTGACATCAGTTGTGTTGACTGCTTTAGGCCAAAATTGATTGGAATGACTCTAATTTGAAACTAAATGTTCTTTCTTTTTTTTTTATGGCACAAAAAAGTTGTTTACTTCCCTTTTTCTGATTCTAGTTCACTGTATGCATTCTATATAATAGACCTGCTGTCTTTATTGAAAGGAACTCAAGTCAGAAAAATCCCTAATGAAAGTTTTGACCACATACGTAGTTGTTGGGCTCAGGCAGCTGACTTGTAAGGGACAGTCTTGAATGTGTTGAAAAGACATTTGCTCTTTTATTACAATAACTTGGGCATTGTATAAAAATGCCAATTTTATTATTGTGAATAAACCTTTCCAAAAACCTTTCAATTTTAAGTGTTGTTTTGTACGGGTTTTCAAGATCAATCTACTTATTTCAATAAGTGTATCTCTATACTTCTATATTTTGACTAATGCCTCATTTCTATACTTTTACCTATACTTTAGTTTTTTATCAATACCTATTTAAGAATCAAGTTTAAAATGAAGCTGAAGAGAAGCAGGACCTAATTTTGGATATATTCATAAAAATGGCAAGGTCAATGAGTAAATTTATTTAAAATACCATGTAACACAGAATACTGCTCCTTTTTATCTTTATATCTAAAAATATAAGACCCATGTAGTCGCTGCTGATTGACAGTTTTGAAAAACAGGTGGAGGGTATAAGAGGTGGGACTGGTTGATTCATCACCTGATTTATCCAGAGACTACAGTTCTCTACCAAAGGACAGCAACTTTTAGAAGTGCTACCGTGACCTGAGCTCTTTGTTAATTCTGGATCGACCAAACTGGTATTTACTTGAACAACATCAAACGCATTATGAATTCGGCTTTATTTCCTGGAACCAATTATTGTCTAAAACAATCACTGCAAGCTCAAAAGAGAAAGTAGACAATGCAAATATTCTTGTAACTCAGAAAGATATGGATGCATTTTTAATGACTTTTTATTTTGAAATTATGTTAACACTCCCAGTAAGCCACAGAAGTAGTTCTATTATAGGGGGTTCCTGAGTACTCCTCACCCAGCTTCACCCAATGATCATATAAGCATAATATATTGTCAAAACCAGGAATCTGAAGGTGCTACAATACTATTTACTCAGGTATAGACTTTATTTGAATTTCAATCAATAGCTTTTACATGCACTCCTTTTGGTGTGTGTGTGGTGGTGGTAGGGTGGATATCTTTTAAGGAAGGATTTTATCCAGGGAGTTTTCAAAAAGATAGCTGCTGTAAGCAAGCTAATTAGACATCCGTGGCTAACAATCTTGACCTCAATTAGGTGAAGGATTCCTAATTAAATCGTTACAGGCTTTGTGTTAAATGGTAATTGAATGCCTAGAAAGTTCTTCACAGTTATATCATATTAACAAGAATGTATTTGCATTTTTAATGCTTTATTGATTTCCAATTCATGACAGGACTGTTTGTTTTATCTTACTATGCCATTGAAAGCTTTACAAATGGTTCTTTAGGGTTGACAAGTTTAGGGAGCAGGTTAAAAAAAAAAACACACACAACAAAATTTGTGAACCACTCAGGGTTTTGCAGACTGCCACATTTTAGCTACTCCTTCCCATAATCATCACCATCTATTTAAATATAAATCCTTGGTTAAAAAACAGAGGACATAGTGAAACTGGAGATGGGTGGCCTAGGCCACTCCCTTTTTCATAAAATTTTTATATCATGGAGCATAGTTACTTTTGATACAGGCCTGTTTTTCAGGGGCCACTTTTAGTTGGCTTGACTAATTTGGTTGCATACACAAACATTTTAGGTTTCGATATGTTTCATATTTATTTAACATAAATTTGTTATATAGCATGCGGCCCTTAATATCATTTTATCCTTTAGTTTCTTTAAAATATCTAACTAGACCTGTTAACAATACCTGTTTTTTTCACTCTCTTGTACTGGCTTTTCCCAACCCCTTGAAAAAAATTTGTACAATATGGTAAAGCTTCGATTCTTTTTACATCAATGTCTACTTACTTTATAATCATCATGGGCCTGAGTCTATCTTTTAAATTTTAGGTTCATTTGATAACCAAATTAAAAGGATGGAATTAATTTCAGAAGGCCTTGATAAATCTAAATACATTGGAAAGAAGATATAATGAGTTTCCCTATCAAATTTCGACTATTTTCTCCACCGGTAATTGATAGTATATTCTCATTTTTGTTAAATGTAAAAAGCAATTTTAGAAAGAAAAACACTGCCAAAATGTATCTCCTCTCCAACATAATCCACCATGTCCCACCTTCTACTCCCTTCATGCTGTGTTACATGTTCCTTCCAGATTCAGGGTCTTTCAGCCAGATTTTAGGAAGGATATTTTCATAGATTATGCATTCCTGAGGTGTCTTAAGGCATTAGTGTACATCACCCATTCCCATATTAGATTCATCATCTAGTATAAGCCTATAAGCACAGTAGTAGAAATTAGATACCTTATACTCTCTCCAGTAACAAATATAACCAAAACATTGTTCTCAATCTTTTCCATTAATGTCTCCTAGGAAAGATACATTACAAGCAACCAGATTAAAAAAAAAAAAGAAATATCTTTGAAAATATGTCATGGAGAAAATATTTGTTTGAAATCAGCAATCCTTCTAACCTAACATTTCATGTAGTTGAGGACACACCTTAAGAATCAAGCACAAAGATAATGCTAAGTTTTCTTCTGTCAGCCACACAATATTAAAGATAGAAATGATGTAATAGCTCAATTGAAAGTTTGCCCCAGGTTATGCATTTCAATCCCTGGTATTATTTAGGGGAACACAAATTTTTTTTTTGAAAGTATTCAGATATAATTAGAAGTGAACGTTTATTTGGATATAATTAGAAGTGATTAAAACAAACAAAGCAGCAAACATATTGTAATTCCTCCAGAAAGCGCATCATGGCTAAACAAATCGAGTTCAGTTAATTGATAGGTTGATCTTATCTTTTTTCCCCATAGAACAGAACAGACTGTGTCTGACTAGATAAATGTTCAAATTTTCACATATTTCATTTCTTTCTTTCATGTTACTAGATACACTAATATTGAAATCCTTGACCAGTACTTTAAAATGGTTAATATTGATAATAAAGCATTAATCCACAAAATATCAACATTCCTACTAATATACTCATGTTTCTCTGATCTGTTCTTTGTGATCACTTATACAGTAAAACCCCCTCATTAAATACTTACTTCATCATGCATTCATATGTATTAGGAATGGTTCATTGCAACCATCCTATGTTCCTGGTCATAGGCTGGGAGGATTGAAATCTTTCAGACATAATACAGCCGAACCCATAATAGAGTCATAATGCAGGTGTTATTTTTCCACGATTCACCATAATAACATCAGCTTACATATTTTTTCCAAATATTTTAAAAATCAGCATTTGTACCAAATATGTGATTGCACAGCCATTACTAGAAATTTCACATTATAGTTTTCACCTGAATGGCCTTACCCTAGGTCTATCCAAAATGTGGCATCATCCAAGTGTATTAGGCTCTGTTTATAGCCTCCTCAGATCTGCTCAGCTCACCTGGCCTCATATTGCTGCCTTGTTTTGCAGCCAGTAGGGCCCCAGGAATTACGAGTACCATTCTTGTGGTCTTACACATCATCACATTCTAATCTACAGGTTGTGTAGTGTTTCTGAGGTAAAGCCTGGACTCTGCCATAGTCTGCATCCTATCTGATATCTCTTTCATGCTTTCTTACTCTCTGAATCTCTATACCACACTTGCATAATTTCTCCAGCATTTTTACCCAAACAGTAATTCTGTTTTCATGAGTCTAATCTTTACTTTTAAAGTCATCCATTTAGTTTTTAATTTCAGTGATATATTTTTTCAACATTTTTTAAATTTCTAAGAATTTCTTTTTTTCCCAAATGTGCTTTATCTTTAATATACATTTACAACTAACCTAAGTACACTTTCAAATAATGCTATACTTTTTTATGGAGAGTACAGGTATCGTACAAAAGATTCTTTTTTTT
>NW_017731452.1:1953757-1960845 GCF_001890085.2 Hipposideros armiger | reverse complement strand
GAGGTTGAGCATCTTTTTTCATGTGCTTAACAGCAATTTGTATATTTTATTTTGTAACTTGTGTGTTCAACTATTTTGCCAATTTATTTTATATCAACTTTTTTATTTTAAAACAAGTTTTTGGATTTACAGAAAAAATGTGAACACAGTACAAAGTGTTTCTCTACATCCTGCACCCAGTTTCACCTATTATTATCATTTTACATTAGTCTGGTGTGTTTCTTAATTTTATGGAACTGATGTTGACACATTACTATTAACTAAAGTCCATACTTTATTCAGACTCTTTCATTTTTACCTTGTGTTTTTTTCTGTCCCTGATTTCATTCACGATAATGCAGTGAAGTTAGTTGCCATGTCTCCTTAGGCTAGTCTTACTGTGATAGTTTCTCAGACTTTCCTTGTTTTTGATGACCTTGACAGTTTCGAGTAGTGGCCAGGGATTTTTGTAAAAATGCCCCTCTACTGGGATTTTTCTGATATGTTTCTTATGATTAGCCTAGGGTTATGGGTTTGGGGAAGAAGAATAAAGGGGTAAAGTATCATTTTTATCACTATCAAGGGTACCTAAATCAATGTGACTCACCACTGTTGAGTTGACCTTGATCACCAGGCTGAGATAGTGCTTGTGAGGTTTCTCTGCTGTAAACTTCCTATTTTTTTTCCCCCTTTCCATACTGTATCTTTGGAGGGGAGTCACTACGTGAGGCCCACATTTAAGGAGAGGGGCTTAGGCTTTACTTGCCTGGAGGCAGAGTATCTACATAAAATATTTGGAATTCTTCTGCAAGGAAGACTTGTCTGTTCTCCCCCATTCATTTTACTCAATCATTTATGAATATTGCTATGGGCTCATGGATATTAACTTTATACTTTGTGTTATAATCCAATATTACTTTATCTTCTTGCTCAAATCATCCCATCTTTANGAAAGTATTCAGATATAATTAGAAGTGAACGTTTATTTGGATATAATTAGAAGTGATTAAAACAAACAAAGCAGCAAACATATTGTAATTCCTCCAGAAAGCGCATCATGGCTAAACAAATCGAGTTCAGTTAATTGATAGGTTGATCTTATCTTTTTTCCCCATAGAACAGAACAGACTGTCTCTGACTAGATAAATGTTCAAATTTTCACATATTTCATTTCTTTCTTTCATGTTACTAGATACACTAATATTGAAATCCTTGACCAGTACTTTAAAATGGTTAATATTGATAATAAAGCATTAATCCACAAAATATCAACATTCCTACTAATATACTCATGTTTCTCTGATCTGTTCTTTGTGATCACTTATATAGTAAAACCCCCTCATTAAATACTTACTTCATCATGCATTCATATGTATTAGGAATGGTTCATTGCAACCATCCTATGTTCCTGGTCATAGGCTGGGAGGATTGAAATCTTTCAGACATAATACAGCCGAACCCATAATAGAGTCATAATGCAGGTGTTATTTTTCCACGATTCACCATAATAACATCAGCTTACATATTTTTTCCAAATATTTTAAAAATCAGCATTTGTACCAAATATGTGATTGCACAGCCATTACTAGAAATTTCACATTATAGTTTTCACCTGAATGGCCTTACCCTAGGTCTATCCAAAATGTGGCATCATCCAAGTGTATTAGGCTCTGTTTATAGCCTCCTCAGATCTGCTCAGCTCACCTGGCCTCATATTGCTGCCTTGTTTTGCAGCCAGTAGGGCCCCAGGAATTACGAGTACCATTCTTGTGGTCTTACACATCATCACATTCTAATCTACAGGTTGTATAGTGTTTCTGAGGTAAAGCCTGGACTCTGCCATAGTCTGCATCCTATCTGATATCTCTTTCATGCTTTCTTACTCTCTGAATCTCTATACCACACTTGCATAATTTCTCCAGCATTTTTACCCAAACAGTAATTCTGTTTTCATGAGTCTAATCTTTACTTTTAAAGTCATCCATTTAGTTTTTAATTTCAGTGATATATTTTTTCAACATTTTTTAAATTTCTAAGAATTTCTTTTTTTCCCAAATGTGCTTTATCTTTAATATACATTTACAACTAACCTAAGTACACTTTCAAATAATGCTATACTTTTTTATGGAGAGTACAGGTATCGTACAAAAGATTCTTTTTTTTATTTTAAAGATTTTTATTGGGGAATTGGGGGATGGGAACAGTGCTGGGGAATTGGGGTAAGGGGGACAGACAAGTTGCTGTCCTTTTTGTTCTTCAGTCTAGTTGTGAGGATGTTGCTTCACTGGCCCAAGTTGGCACCATCATTGCGCTCTTCCCGGGCGAGGCAGTTCAGTCGCTGGCTTCTGGACAGCCACTGACTGCGGCTGCTGGCCGCGCACGCTGGCTGCTGGCCACACACGGTAGCCCATGGCAACCCACTGCCACAGGGGCTGCAGTCCACGCCGTCGCCGGTGACTCACAGCAGCCCAGCTCCAGGTTGAGCTGTTGTTCAGCCTCTTAGCTGTAAAGGGCAGTGTCACTGGCCCTCATATGTGGGATCCGAACCAGGGCCCTCTGGCATCCCAAGCCAGCTCTTAACCAATGCATCACTCTGCCAGCCCCAAAAGATTATTCTTAATTTCTTCCCTATATTTTCCTATATTCTTCCCTATATATTCTTAATTTCTTCCCATCCCCTATAACACAGCTGTCATTCATTTCACTCGACCATACTGATCAATTTGATCAGTTAATAATATAACAAGATTTTATTTTACCCTCAGTTATTCTTTCTCCAGGACTTTTTCTTTCTTCGTGTAGATCTGAGTTTCTTCTTCCTGAAAAAATTTCTTTTAACATTTCTTGCAGGGCGAGTTTGCTGGCACTGTGGTCTCTGTTTTGGTTTGTCTGAGTCTTCATTTCTCTCTCTTCAGGGATAATTTCACTGGATATAGAATTCTAGCTTGGTGTGCTTTGCTCTTTCTACCAACACTTAAAATATTTCACTGTATTCTCTTCATGCTTGAATGGTTCCTGACAAAAAGTGCACTGTAATTATTACCCTTGTTCCTCTAGAGAGAAGGTGGTATCTTCCTGCCCCCAGCTTCTTTTAAGATTTTATCTTTGCTGTAGGTTTTCTACAGTTTGAATGGGATATAACTAGGTGTACATTTTAGTTCTGAGCTTCCTTTTGAGTAGTCTTCGGGGGTTGGTGCCTAATTAATTTTGAAAATATCTTGGCTATTACATGAAATCTTTGTGTTTCATTTCCTCTGTATTCTCTTTTTGGTACTCCAGTTAATCATATATTATCCTTTTAAAATTGTCCCCCAATTCTTGGATAGCCTGTTCCTCTTGCTTTTCAGTTTAGGAACTGTCCATTGGCATATCTTCAAGCTAATTAATTCTTTCCTTGGCCAGATCCAGTCCACTGATGAACCCATCACAGGCATTCTTCACTTCTCTTACATTTTCGTTTTCCTGCATTTCCTGTTGATTCTTTCATCTGTTTCCATTAGTCTTCTGTTCTTGCAGGTTGCCGATTTTTTTTTTCCCATCAGAGCCAAGTTTATGACTCCAGAGGCTTCTGCTCATGGTAACCTGATCTCACTGTGATTCTCTCTGTACTTGCCTGTATCTCATGACTTTCGGGTGGCTCTTTACCCTGTCACCGCAGTTCTCTCATGTGTCCAAGTCATTTTTTCTTTCAGATATTTTTCTTGTTGTAAGGACAGAAGTGACACCTCCTAAGCCCTTTGCATGTTAATGCTATCATCACAAATCCAAATCTACTCTTCTTTATCTTTTTGGTAACATTTTGTTCCTTTCTCATGTTTTGATCCACTTTTACATAAAAGTAAACATTTATAAATATGTTATTCCCAATATCTCCATAATCTCTAGTTCCTGGGTTCTGATTAAATTTTTTTTCCTGAAAACTCTTGTTAATATACCTTTTTTCTCCATATGTCTTATAATTATGAATTATGAGCTCATCCTTTGTAGGTCTGTCCGGGAAAAATCAACCTCTTGGTTTGATGGAGTCCCTTCTTTTGTAAATGTCATTATCTCCTACAAGGTAGCAGGTGTGATATCAACTGTGAGCAACTTAAAATTTATTCTAAGCATGAGTTTTTCCCAATTAAAATTAAAATTAAAATGAGTTCAAACTCCAAGTACATATGAGGGCATGCTTATGCTTATATATATTTAGGCAATTAAAAAAATCTTATAGCTCAGGCTGAAACAGGCAAAGTCCCTTGATTGCTCCTGTATTAAGAGGGTAATAATTGGAAATACCTGTTAGAGTGTCTTCAAGTATTCCAAATCCTACCTGTCTAAATGTAAACTCTTTACCTCTTCGCTCAGAGATTATCAATGCTACAAGGGAATTACTATAATAATTAGCAAGGTAGCACATCACATTGTGGTGCTGTCAGCAAGCATCATTTAGTTACAATAAGGAAACAGAGTTGAGGCATAGTGAATGACACACTGCGCTTGCCACAGTTGTTTAAAACCATCTAGGGGAATTCGGATCAGGCCCTGCATTGGTCTCATAAACCCACTCTAAAAAAAAAAACACCACACTTAAAATTTAATTACCACTATATAAATATTTCATAGTTTCTTCACAGCACAATGTCAATATTTCAATGTGGCGTACCCTGGGCGTGATTTCTGGCGCATGAGTTTCTAATGCTGGAAGCTATTTGTTATGTTGAGCTGCCTTCACACATGAAGAAAACTGGGTTCTCTTAAAGTGATTCCTAATTCTTGATTCTCTCTCCAAACCCATCTACCGCAACCTGTGCTCCTTCTTAGGTCTCCTCTCTCAGTCAATGGCAGCTCTCCCAGAGCTGTTCAGACTAAAATCCTGGGGTTATCTCAATACCCTCTCTTTCATCTCATATTCTCCTGAAAGCTCTATCTTCAAAACCTACCCAGAATCCAAACACCTCTCTCCTGCACGTTTGTAGGAAACTGGTAACTAATCTGCATACCTCTACCTTTTTCAGAACAATGTCTATACTCGATGGAGCCACCACAGTGAACCTTTATTACTTATTCACAACACCTCACTTTGTTCACCGAGTCAGACCACATCTCACCCTACTCTCGCTCTCCGATGACTTCTCATCTCAGAATAAAACCCGAAGTTCTAAGGCAACTCGCCTGCAAGACCCGATGGGATGTGGCCAGAAAACAGGATGTCTTGTACCTCAAATCATCTAGCTCCCCTCTCCAATGTCACTTCCTCAGAAAGACTGTCCCTGACCAGGGGGCATAACACGACAGCATGCCCCCCATCCCACCGTAGCTGTTTTAATACACTTTATTTGTATCCATAGGACTAACAACATCACATTTATACACACTTCCCGGCATTCATTTGTTTGTCCATTTATCATCTATTAACAGTTTGTCTCCAAGGAGCTTCCTGTTACTTCTACAGGAGCCAGATCACTGCCAGGAACAGAGCGCTTTACCAGTATTTGTTCATTCATCAAAAAATATGTGCTACACTGTCTTTGCTGTTTAGAATAAAAATATTGAGCCACATGTCCATGTGTTTGATACATTATTAAACATAGAGCAATAAAAATGTACATTGACATTATCAAGAAAGGGTGTGTAAGCAGGGCCTCTTGTCTGCTCCAGGGAACTGGGAGTCACTTCTCCGTAGAGCTGACATCTGTACAGATGTGGGTATACGACAGGTGTTTTGAGTGACAAGGGCATTTCAGGCTGAGCAGCATCAGCTAGTGCAGAAGCCCCGTGGCCGGAGGGAGCAGGGCCCCGTCATGTAACTGACAGAAGCCCAGTGCGTGTGTACTGAGCGCAACAAAGGGGGAAGGCTGGGAGTGAGACTGAAAGTGTGGGCAAAGCATGAACGTCTGAACAGACCTTGATAGGAAGCGTTCTTTATCCTTGGGAAGTTGAGCAGTTAGTGCAGTTTTAAGCAGGTGGGTCAGGTGATCAGGTTTCCACTGTAAGAAGATAATGATGCCACCAGTGCAGGAAATTCAGAGACTTTTGCAGTACTCTAGGGACATGAAGGTGACAATATGAACTAGGAGATTGATTACAGTCTCACTATCTGTGGATAGTTTCCTAGAGATATTTGGAGGTTGAAATTGGCATGGCTTAGTGACTAATTAGGCTTAGAGAAAATAGGGAGGTATCAAAAGTACACTCTAGATTGCATTAATGGCTTGCTCGAGTGTAAGGAATGGTGTTATTCCCTGACTGGGGGGTGGGGGAGTAGGAAGCTGTGAATTAATGAATTTGGACTCGCACATTTTTCTCTTGCTTTGTCACTGATATTCAGAGACTGTATTATTGTTCCCCAGGAAACGCTGCCCTTCAAATTATGCAAACTATTATACACTGGTAAGAAAGCTGCTCATTTGAAGACTATCCTTGTATGTGTGGATGCAGCTTAACTGTGGCACAGTCCAGAACTGTCCCAGCAAAGAACCTTCATCTGTCCCTAAAGACCTTTCTTTTCTCTTTGCTGTGCTGCTGATGTGTGATTTACTCATGCTGTTTGCCAGACAAGGTGGAGAGCTGGAACCTAACGAATAGTTTTTAAAGTAACTCTTGTCTCTCCAAACAATTTAAATTTTGAAAAATGTAATAAATAATATCTAAATAATAAAGTAATACATCTTCTAGGAACAGTTCTCTGTAAGAAGCAGGTCTCATGGATTATCTTCATGGCCAATAAGGAGAATCTTAAATCAGGGGCAAAATATTAGCCATTGAAATATTAGTGTCAGTAGAAAAACACAGCGGTGCCTCATCATTTAATTTCAGTACAGGCTAGCTGAGTGTTTTGAAATGAGAGAAATCAACTCAACAGAACATGTTATTAAATTAAAAATTGGTAGTAGGTAGGTTTGAAGTAATAATTATAGTTTTACTCCAACAGGAAATGCATGTCTTAAGGTCACAATTTGGGTTTGAGTTGTAAATTAAATATTTATTAAATATCATTACTTAGATGCTTTGATATAACAAAGCCAAAATATCTAAATAATGATATATATTTCACTCTTCATGTTACTCTATAAAAACCACAAGTGCAAATATTATATCATCACTAAGAAACTAAACACAATACA
>NW_017731452.1:1950299-1951417 GCF_001890085.2 Hipposideros armiger | reverse complement strand
GACATCAATAAATTTAAAGTCTTGTTTCAATTCTGCTCTGCATTAGGTGTATAACATAGATATTGTAAAAATCACTTACAATTTTTGGGTCACTTTCTCTTTAGATGTGGAGGTTAGATTAGAGGATTAATCTTGAAAGATTCTTTTCCAGTGCTGACATTCTGCTCTGCAAAGGCGAGGCAGCATGTAATTAAGAGCTGAAGTGCTCGGTGTAATTACTACAGGAGTCCGGAGAACAGAAAGAATGATGTCAGCTAAAACAACGGGGGAGGAAATGATGAAAGGTGTGTGACCAAGGATTTCAGGGGACGGCAAAATATTTAGTGCTTGGATTTATAACCAAAGTCAAACGCTGATGACCTAGTAATCACCCTTCTGTTTTATTTCATGTGACGACAGCGATGCTAATCTCAGCCACTTTCCATCAACTTGATCAGTTGTTTCATTAAATAGCTTACTGCTTATTATTGGACTGGGACTTCAGAGAAATGCAGGACATGTGTTTCATTTAAGAATATAACACAGAGGTTATTATTTTAAGCCCAACTTATTTTCAAGAGTAAACTCCTAAGTTTAGCTGTGCTTTACTAATAAACTGTGTCACTGCTCGCTGGAAAATGAGATGGCTTTTTAAATGGTTCCCAGATGTTGGAGAGTTCTGGTTAGGTATGCGACTTGAGTTATTGTTTCTGGCCCCAAGAACTGTGCGAATCCCCACTTGCAATCACAGAGCAGTATGTAGACGGTTCTACCAAGTGTGGCAAATAGTGTTTGCTACCAACTGCTGCTCATCATTCTCTTTGACAGATTCAGCTCACGATTAGAGGCTAGAGTCACACTCCCCACGGTGCGGAGATGGGAATTCGGGAAACTCACTGCCGTTGGTAAACAGTTTAAGCGTGCAAACAGCCATCTCCTTCCAGTCCCAGGGAAAAAAAAATACACAAAACATAATGATATTAATAAAAGGGATAGATGTGTTTCCTGGATTTCGATCCTGTGTTACGGTAGCGCAGGGGGATTCGTGTGGTTAAAGAGGGAAGACCAGTGAAAACGTCATTTTTTTGTCTCTTTAACCCCCTACAAGTCACAGGTGACAAATTAAAGATTTAGAAATT
>NW_017731452.1:1941884-1947929 GCF_001890085.2 Hipposideros armiger | reverse complement strand
AAGCCTAAGTTGATCTTTTCACTCATCTCTGGGAGATGTAACTTGACTTCTGTAATGCTTATGTAAAAGTGCCAGCTGTAAATGAAATAAAATTTGAGCCTGCATTTTCTTTAAAAATTCCTCCAGCCCTAGACAAGTGCCATGCGTAATTTTGACGTTACTTCAGATAATTTTCCACAGAAGCCAATGAAGAATTGCTTGAGAAGATGCATTCAGATGCCCAAGCAATTTCAATCCTTTAGTGAATAGGCAAGAAAACAACAGAAACACTATGCGATAAATTTGTAAAACAAGCAAACCAAACCTTATAGTAAATAAATTGATATAATTGTTAAAATAAGGTTCAAGGCTATACAAAGCATAAAGAGCGACACATGTATAAAATTTTGAAAAGCACATTACATAAACTTGGTTATTTTTATGGATAATTATCAAACAATGAGAGCGTAAAATGAAATAATTTCTTAAATCTCAGTTGGCAACTGTGATTGATGAGATGC
Organism: Hipposideros armiger; assembly: GCF_001890085.2. Lineage (NCBI taxonomy): Eukaryota > Metazoa > Chordata > Mammalia > Chiroptera > Hipposideridae > Hipposideros > Hipposideros armiger. The sequence goes on along the minus strand of NW_017731452.1, from coordinate 1,947,429 downwards.
TGAAATTAAGGCCACACAGTCGAGCTGATCATTTCGATCTCCCTCACAAAGCACGTCAGCTATGATTGGCCAATATCGGAATCTATAGCTATATAGATTGTTTTGCATTCAGATGTGTTTAATGTACCAGCTCCTCTCACTCTTGCTAGATCTTATTATATTCAGCAGAAAGAAATCAAGTAACACGTTGCATTTTCCACCTAAAAATACCTCACCAAGGCCTAAAATTCATTAGGTACATTGCTTCCATTTTCTACTCACCATAAGTGACTGTTTTGTCATAAAACTACAGGTCACTATTTTTTCCAGACATCCAATAAAATTTTTCTCACCATTTCCCAAGCCTTTGCCAACCGAGTTTCTTGCCTTTTTTGTTGTTGTTGTTGTTGTAGCTCTGGCTAATATTTTCCTTCTTCCCAATGCCATCTATTTTAGATTTTTGCTATGGGAGCATCCCACTTTCTATACCATGTCTCGCCTCCTGTATAGCAAACCATCTCAAGACTAAGTGATTTAAAATAGTAATAATGCTTTGTTACTGCTTACTTGGTTGATGGGCCAGTTGGGCAGTTCTCTGGTCTCAGCTGAATTCTGTCGTCTGTTTACAATGGCTGCAGGCATCTCTGCTCTGGGGGTTGTCTGGCTGTAGTTCTCCGTGTAGCCTGTCATCCTCCAACAGGCGAGCTCGGGCTCCTTCTCAAGGGGGTCAGAGGGTTCTGAAAGGGAGTACAAGCAAGCAGCCTTCTTGAGTTCCAGGCTTAGAACTGGCAGTATTTCCTTTGACTTCTACGGGCCAGCACAATCAGACTAGCCCAGATTTAAGCAATGGGGTATTAACTCTCTCAAGGGGAAGAGGATGGACCTCAGGGGACAACAACAGGACGAAATAAAGTCAGGTCAAATCAGCATTTCCCTCCCCCACCCCCTTGCCACCCCAGATTCCCTATGTTCTGACTTAGTTAATGAATGAGTGAATTAATTAATTAAGCATAAGGACACATATGCCACATAGAGCCAGTACTGACCTTGTGTCTTAAAAAAAAAAAATCCCTCCTTCTGAATGAGCAAAAGCAGTATATATTTATAAGTATTTGTTATTATCCATTTTCTAAGGGCAGGTTACACTGAATATATCTAGTTTACTCCATATAGTGAGGCTGTCTAAAATATATGTAATGATTCCTTTTTTTCCTTTTCATACTTTCCACCAAACAGTGTGAGTGAAATAAATGATACCATGACCGGAATTTTAATGACCTCTGTACAAGTAAAATGATCAGCTTTTGTTCTTATTCATGTTTTTGGCATTTCATAAAATATACTAGGTATGCATCTTATTCAAATTCTCTCTGGTCCTAAAATCATAAAATGAAGTTAGTGTCCCATGGCAATCACTGTATCTATAGTTTATTACAATGAAATGAGTGACCAAAAATAAATAGCAAACTTCCTGATGGTTTAAAAACAAAGTAAACCAGCATCTGTATGTCTTCAGCCATGTGGGTCCCAGGTGGCTCCCCTCAATAATATATTTGCTCTGTGGTCCCTGTCACACAATTTCCATTCCTACTTCTTTGGGTTCCTTCTCTAAGCTCTCACAAGCTGCTTTCTGAGCTGAAGTCACACCCATGACAGGGAGATACTGCTTTTTGGTTTTTTTTGTTTTTGTTTTTTCATAACAATGGAAGATTTCCCATGAAGAACTATATTATCAGATAATTATGAGCTAGAAGTTTATTGTATTTTACAAATGTGTGATGTCTATTAGCTTCTGTTTGTGTTAAAAACTATTAAAATGTAAAGATATAGAGGATTATCCCCAAAATGCTGTACTTATTTTCTTGGGAAATTTTTTTTCTTACACATTTTTTTTATTAGTTTCAGGTGTACAAAACAATGCAATAATTATACATTTCACCCCTCACAAAGTGATAACCCCCCTTCCCCAATCTATTGCCCCTCTGACATCATATATATCTATTACAATTCCATCGACTCAATTCTCTATACTATACTCCATATCCCGTGACTATATATATATTAAATTACAGTTGACATACAATATTAATCTTGGGAAATTTTAAGAGTTCATTTCTTTCAACAGTTCACTAAAGTTTAAAACCACAGTTGACTCCTCCTACTTGAACAGACTGGACGAACAATCATGCCAGCAAATGGGGGTCTAATTTTTCTCCCTCACCACCTAAGCCCACAGGGGTTATACCATTAGTACAGAAACGAGGCCATATTATAGATATTTGGTACTTCTTTACTGTATCTCTGAAAGCACCATTCCTACTAACTGTAGCTCATTGATTTGCAACCCTGGCTACATATTAGAATCACTCGGGCAGCTTTTAGAAGATACCACTCTGCAGAGATAGTCCCTCAGATATTATGATTTTGTTAGTATAGGAAGAGGCCATTGTTAACTTTTAAAAATAGAATCGTCCCTGAGTGATTCTATTTTCAGCCCAATCTGAGAACTATTATTAGCCGCTCAATGAATATCACTTTAAGTTGTACTTATTTTTAAAAACATTACATTTATTTCTGAATTTACTGACATTTTGAATCCCCGCTTCATTCATTGTTCTCCTGTGTGCACAGACCATCTTTCCTGATAATGGGTTACTGTTAGGTTATCTAAACTGAGTAACCACATGACAAAGATGTAAAGGCATTGTGTGATAGGATGTGCTTTGAATACAAATTACTTCAACTCATCATATTTTGAGAACGTAATTAGCAGCCTAGGGAAAAATAAACAAAGATAGCTACAGGTTCCTAATGCAGCATCTTCAGGCCTTAATCTCTCTGGTAGGGTAAATCTAAATAAATGTATGCTCCTTTGGGATAGGCCAAATTGGACAGTGGCATATATTGTTATTCAGCACTTTTAATGAGTTACAATATTCATTAAATGTTACGACTGAAGGACATTCTCTGCAAATGAGGATAACCTTATAATGTGATTTTTAATCTGGCTATCTAGGTCATAGGCAAGAAGTGACTTTTGTTGGTTTTCATGTCGGTCCACAAAGCCACATTTTTCCATACAGTGGAACATGTGTCTACACATCACTGACACATGCATGTACACCAACAACAGTTAATCCGACAAATTTATATTGAGGTCCTATATTGTGGGGAACTGTGAGCTCATATGATATGTGCACTGAAAAGTACACAATACCCAAGCATTTCGAATCTATGACGTCGCTGATTGTAAGATGAACAGAAGATGAACATTTCTTACAAGTGCCACTAAGAGGAAAAGTTGCTGAGTAAAACACAGTTGCCAATGCTAAAAAGTGTCTTCAAACTAGCAAAATTTATTGAATGCCTACTATACACTAGGCATTGTGCCAAACCCTAAATCTCACGGCAACCATATGAGGTATTATAATTCCTAACCTATGGATGGGGGAAATCAGATTAAGTTAAATCACTTCCCCAAGGTCACATAATAAGTTACAAAGATTCATGGTCCCAGCTTTTAACAACAAAACACTCTACTACTTAGTTTATTAGAGAAACAAAGAACATTACTTCCAAAATAATACATTGTATAAAGTTTTGCACAGGGTTTCTTGGTACCTTAAAAGAAGGACATTTAAGTCAAACTCTGAGTTCTTAGAAAGACTTGCAGACACATCTGGTTTTTTAAATACCTTAAACAACAGTTTTTGCCTGAACATAGTGCTAAACACGTAAAGACAGTGTTTGCCAATTTGCATGGGTAACTGAATTATACAAAGAACCTGAGAATTTTAGAGTGAGAAGAATACTATAAATCATGTAGCCCAGCTTTCTAATGAGGAACTTGGAATCCAGGGAGGTTAAAACACTTGCGGAGAAGTCAGGGAAGTAATTCATGGCAGAGGCGGTACGCTGCTAACTCGGCCTACTTCCACAAATGCCATTATTTACAGAGCTAATTATAAATTCTACAGACATGGTAACCCAGTAAAAGGTATTTAGGCAAGGTAGAGGCACAATTGGAATTTGTCTCATTATTATTAAAATCTTATTATTACAATTGTGACCAATTTGGGGCAGAGGAAGAAAAATATTGGCTTATTAAGTGAGTCTACTGGTTCTCAAGGGAGCTATTCTGATACTGAAGACCACATTTGGTAACATCTAGAGACATTTTTGATTATTTAGGACTAGGGGAGGTGCTTCTGGATAGAAGCAGGGATGCCACTAAACATTCTACAATGAATGGAACAGCATGCGCACGCGCATGCGCGCGCGCGCGCGCGCACACACACACACACACACACACACACACACACACACACACACACACACACACACACAANCAGAACCTTCAAATAAAAGGAAGATTCCACACGAGCCAAGGAAATCAATGGAAACAGGAAATACAACGCTAAGAAGATGGCCAGACTTCAAAATAAAATCCTGACAAGAATCGCATTTGTCAGGAGGTATGTTGTACCAAAAATAATAGAATGTTTGCATGCCAAAGCCTGATCTTCATAATACAAATGAGGAAACTGAGACCCAGAGGAGTGCAGTGACTGGTTCAAAGTCAGGGAGTGTAAAGGATGAATAACTGGAATCCACCATCCCCCACTGCCAGGAAGATTTATCCTAGGCACCACCTGCCCAGACTCTCAAGCATGGTTCTTTTATTGTCATCATATTTTTAATGTTATTATGTTTTCCCTCTTTCTTTCATCTGCTTTGAAAGATAAGATGTTGCCCTCTCATTGATCATTCAGCAAATATTTACATACTATGCCTCAGGTAGTATTCTAAGCAAGGGGTACTACTGTATTAATAGATGATGGAGCATTTCTTTTTGTCATTAGAAACACCCAACACAAACACTGTACAAAAATATTTACCTCTAGTTAAGATTTCAGGCTTCTCTAGCATTTCCATACAATGAGTTAAATATTTTATCACCTCAGATTATCTGCTAAGCAGCAAACAAAAACTGAAAGTGGAAATGTTAATATTGACATGATTTAAATGTATCCTTCAAAAAGATACAAGTTTGAAACGGAAATCATCATCAAGGCAAATCTCATTTGTTTCTTAAAAATATTCAGAAAAGTTATGGATCTTAAATATATGCAGTGAGTATGTACAGAATGAAATTTATCCACTTAAACATGAATCCATTACTATCAGACCACTGACTTGGTGACAGGGAAATAAAAAAACAATTGTATTTTTTGTAAGATTTTGAAATATACTTATCTATTTTTAAATATCTGAATATATTATAAACATGGCCCTTGAATAATGCAAGGATTAGGGGTGCCAACCCCCCACAAAGTAAAAAATTCTCATGTACCTTTCGACTTCCCCGAAACTTAACTACTACAAAGTCGTCCCTCAGTATCTGAAGGGGATTGGTTCTAGAACCCCCTACAGATCCCAAAATCCACAGATGTTCAAGTCCCTTTTATAAAATGGCCTAGTCAATCAATGCATATAGTCGGCCCTCTACATCCACAGACTCCCAACAGCAGATTGAAAAGAGGACAGGTATTTACCGAAAAAAACC
>NW_017731452.1:1881503-1933287 GCF_001890085.2 Hipposideros armiger | reverse complement strand
CACACACACACACACACACACACACACACACACACACACACACACACACACAAATAATTACCTGGCCCAAATGTCCATAGTGCTAAGTAAGGTTGGGAAATCTTTCAATCGTCCAATACAACACCAGTAAGATCTGAACTAGGACAGTTGCAGTAGAGTTGAGTTCAAGTTTCATTCATTAATTAAATATTCATTGTGGATCTACGTTCGTGCCAATGACTACGGTCAATACCCTCCAGATGAAAAGATGAAGCTATGGACAGGACAGGGCAGCCAGGCCCTCACGTGGCTCATGGCATAGTGGGGGGTAGCGATGAGTCCTGAGCTCATTATGAGGACTGTGGCAGTGGGGACGCATGCATGGTGGGGGTCCATGGAGGGTTACCTCCTACAAGCGGCTTACATTCTGTGAGGGGAGGAAGACACTAAACTTTCCATTGTTTAATTAAAACTGATCTAAATGTAATGAAAGAAATGTCTACCTACCACATACATGGTATTACAAAAGTAATGGGGCTACACATACCTTCTTGTATGTGTAATGCTCCATTGAGGAGGTAACATATAAGGTACAGTTTAAGAGACAGAGGAGGAGGAGAAGGGTCCTCTAAATTGATCGAACACCACGTGCAAAAACAGAGTCAGAAGCAGGTGGAAAGAAAATGGTGACCAGACCATAAAGTTGTCGGTGGCCCAGAAGAGGTCGAGCGTGGTCACAGGGGCAGGATAATGGAGCTCAATCATTTTTTCTAATCCAGCAATGGAAATAAATTGCCTGGAAGTGCTGATCCACAACAGAACAATGTCCACTGCCTTAGTGGAAACCTTAGATGATGTAAAAATGAAATCAGTCACCCTAAATGCAGCCATGCTTTCTGAATAGTACAGTGGTGTGATTCGAGTTCTGGATTCCCTGACCTTCTCTCAGGTACTTGGGAAGGTCATTATTTAGAACGGTCTTGTGGACTTTTGAACTGCAATTATAGGCCCCCCTGCCCCCCCCCAACATACACTCAGGTATATTATTTAAGTCTCAATATATTTTTTGAGAAACTATTGCAGTGGCTATGAATTTACTTATTAAAAGCCATCAGAATTAAAGAAGTAAAGCATCTCTATAGGTGGCATTGCAGTGAATTGTGGCCTTTTGGAAAGACATTTTAAATTGCAAATGAGGCCTTCAGTTGATTACAACTGAAAGCAGAAGTTTTTTTTGGGTCAATCTTACATTTTCTTAATGAAAATCGGTTTTGGAGAGAAAAAGCATCCCTCTAATTTCATAGCATTTATAGGACAGATTGTGCCTTTCCCAGGGGTGGTAATTAAATAATGAGAAAAAATTAAGATGATAGGGAATTAGCAGAGCACAGAGAATATAGCTATTTCTCTTCCTTTAAAGTATATTTGTGAGGTTTAGTACACCCACTGGTGAATCTGTGTAGTGTTTAAAATATTTAATGCACAATTTACCCATGACATGATTAAACTAAACAGTGAACTAACAATTTGTACAATATAGACAAGCAAAATGACAAACAGGAACCAGCCCAGACATCAGAATCTAACCGACCTGACTTTGTATCTTGGCTCTGGTCTCTGGCCCAAAGGCCAGGTAGGTTTGTGGGGAAGTTGGATTTCATTGCTGTAGTGTCTAACAGCTGACTGTTACTCAAAAACTGAACAGTGTTGGAAAATGAAAAAAAAAAAAAAAGCAAGGCAGTATGTGATAACTGTGTCAAAAAGATACTATCAGTAGGAAGACATTGCTTCTTCTCAGAGTAATGTTCCCATCTTAGGTAACTCTGATACCAAACTAATGGTAAGGTCCAGATATGTCACCTGTTTTAATACCTCCACTTTCCTTGATAGTATTCACCTAAATTCAGTACAAGTGAAAAGGCAGACTTGTGCATTAGGGTGCAGAAAACTTAGACATGATTTCAAACTGATAAATTATTTCTTGCCTTTAACATTCTAAGAAGTTGAACTCATTTGAACACTGAGTTGACATACATATTATTCAAAATAGCACTGATGTGGTTGAGAGCATGCACACATTTTCTGTTTTAAAAAAATGGCAATTAACTCACTAACTTCTACCGTTAATGATAACGAGGCATGACAAAAATAATTAATGGAATTCTTGAATTTTAATTTTAAGAGAACTATATTTTGTGATACGAGTTTTAGTGACTATTTCCAATTTTTTCTAGAGGACCTAAAAAGCTTGTTATAATGTCACTTGCAACTATAATGACAGAAAAACAATGACAGATGATGGCTTTGTTTCCAGGAAACTACACTGGAATCTGGAAAATAAATATGGAGACCTAGAATATTTTCTAAGTTATAAATTTGCTTCAGACTCGTTTGTATACTTGGGATACAAAGTTTGATAAATCGCCCCTACCAAACTGAATGATTATGTTCCTTGTTTACATTGGAAGGTGAGTTGACCTGCTATTTAAAATGTAAAACGCAATGTCAAAGCTGCCAAAAGCATCTTTAACAGGCTGGACAAGGGAGAGAGTAATTGAAATTGGGCAGAGCAAGCAATTAATTCCATGGTTCATCAAATCACTAACTCTCCCTACTACGTTTTTTTTTTTTAAGATTTTAAAACAAACCCCATGATAACCAAAATGCTTCCTTCTTGTAAATTAAGCTTGTAACACCACATCTGCTTCTTCAGGATAATTAACACACGGACATTTAAATCTATTGATAAGAGCACAGGCTAGTGCCATTAGTTAATTAATAATTTAAGAAAACACGCATTGAGTCCTTACTATGTCCTGAGTAGTACACCAAGGACTGGGGACACGTTAGAGGATCAGACACGGCCACTGTCCTCACAGAGCCCGTGTCTGAGCTGACACCCCTGATCCTAATTTCAGGCTTATCAGTAAGTGACTGTGAGTCAAGGCTGGACACAGGAAAGCTGTCAGGGGTCAGTCAGTTCAGGGAAGTAAGTAAAGGTGGAAAGAAAGGGGTTAGACTGTGAACAGAACACACACCCTCACAACACAACAACCAAATACAACATGCCCTTGGAAAAGTAAATGTGAGCACTAACCTCTAACTGACCTTCTGCTTTGGTGGCTGGGGGGTGGGGGGGTTCTGCTCCACAAAGGGACTCAAATGGCCAGGAACGACAAGAAGAGACTAGGAAATGGAACATGAATTTTGGNGGGGGTGGGGGTGGGGGTAGGGGGGCCTCCAGGTATGGAGAGAAGTGGAAAGTCAAACTGCCCGAGATAATAGCCCACTGCCGAGGTGTTCACCGCTAGGCCCCGTCAGGTCAGAAACGAAACTGGACGGTCTGCGATCCAGTCCAGTCCAGGAAATCTGACTTACGCTTTAGGAGATAATTCCATCATGAAAAGGCCGCCTGTAGGGAGAGGGGTTTCAGACTGAATTCTGGGAAGAATTAGGGTTCAGGACAGTCGCCTTGGAGGAGGGAAACTGGACTGGCCCTTTGTTACCTGACCCACAGATATCCCTTCTCTCTCTCTCCCCACTTTAACCTAAGTGGCTCGGTTCCTCTCTTGGCTTCTTAGACAAGATATTAATAAAAGGGTTTTTCTGTTTTAACAATATGAAAGCCAGTGGGAGAAAATGACCTAATTCAGTATTCAATTATTTAGTATTTAGTAAATCATATATATAAATAAAATAGGAGACAATAGGAAATATATAGATAATAATATAAAATAAATAGGATATATATGAATATGTATGCAGATATATAAATATATCTGCATATATATGCATATACATATATAAGTAATTGAAATGAAGTCATTTTGGCTCTTGACTGGTTCCTTCCCAGCATACTAACTCCGCCACTTTCTAGATGTGTGCCGTTGGCCAAGTAATCGAATTCCTTTAAGCCTCAGTTTCCTCTGCAAAATAGGAGCAATAATGGTATCTGTCTCCTCGTATGGTTGAGAGAATGAACTGAGTTAATACATAAAGTGCTTAGGACAAATTCTTGCACCGAGTAAGTTCCTAGTTAATGTCTTACATTTTCCTTGTATGGCCCAAGGCCAAAGATGGAGGGAAAACACCAGCACCAGTAGTCTGCTTTTGACTTTTCACAGAGATTTTTGAGTCCATAGTGATGTAATAGCTTTGGATAGATGGGGAGTCTCTCTTTGTGAGAAAAGGGCATGCTAAATTCAGAACCTTTCTTTTGCACGTAAAGAACCGAGCCAGGATGATTCAGGGTGTAGCGTTTCACTGGGAGTAATGATGTGGGGTCGAGTAGGGAGTTTCATCTATAAGGTAGAATGTGGAACGAGTGATGGGCTGGCTGTGTGGGAAGTCTCTATCACCAGCAAGAGAAAGCAAAGAACCTTCTGTGAAAGGAAGAGAGTGCGCGGGAACAGTGGTGCCGTAACTAGGTTCAGTGTCCTGACCTGGACTTGGAGAGGGGACCAGCAGACTACATCCTCCTGGGACTTGATCAAAAAGTCATGTGAGTGACAGAAAACTGTACCAGAACCCCCCAGTGAGGGCGCCACCCCCACATCATCGCTCAGATGGCATGAGAGCCATACAAAGTGCAAGGTGAAAGATAGCCCTTGGATAAAAGACTTGAAATAGTGCCCCGAGTCCAAGCGCCCCCAGATGGCACTGCCAAGCACAATCCCCCAGGGTTCAGGACACCACTAAGTGCACACTCACCCGGTGACCTGTGGAGACCTCAGAATAGGACAAGGAGACCGCATAGAGTGGGGACCATTTAACTGGAGGCAAAAGGCAGTGGAAACCAGACATCATCAATAGCCCCGCAGTCAGTAACAGAAAAGATATCCCACTCTAAGGCTGATGCCCAGGACCTTCACCAGACCCTTCACTTTTAAGGGAAGAGCAGAGGGAACAGAGAAAGACTTCACACATATCATTAGGATTTGCAAGTCTCCTTTTTCAACCAGCAGCCCTGTTGGGAATAAGAAGGGGAAAAGGAAACATGGATTATGGAGAAACAGCCATGAAAAGAGATTTAAACTCCACTGGCACTTTCTCCTAATGAACTAGAATTAAGAGGAAAGATACGGTTTTGAACTAGAAGAAACTGTTTCCTTGAAATTTTTTATTCATTTTGTGGGTTCCCCATCTCCCTGCCATCGATTGGTACTTTTAGGAGGTGAGCTCCAGAACAAGTTACAAAACATTAAAAACAAACAAACACACAAGCAAAAACTACTCTTGTTGGACACTTCCATTTGAACAGGATAAAATCTGACCCCTCTAGAGAACATGAACAACCCTAAGGTTTTACATTATTTGGCCATGACTAATGAAGCCACCACCTTTTCCCTTCCCCAGAAGGTCCTTATCAGTGGCATGCTAGTACACAGGGTTCAGAGTAGCCACCTCAATGTGAAATTTCTAAAGATGGTTTTGTATATATAGGCCTGACGCCCAATGTCCTTTCCAAAGCCAAATTATCCTTGAATAGGAACTGAGTTTTCTCCATCTTAATTCCTCCAGGGTGACTACTACTCAGTGAAAGATGACCATGAAGGAGGAACTGTTTCTTATTTTTCTCTCTAAGTCACTAGTCATTTATTATGAGCATCCAGCTTTGCTTAAAAGCTGGATATACTTACTTCCCCCTAGGTGAGCTGGGGGGAGTGTCATAGGACCTTTAGAATCACAAGGAACCTTAGGCAGAATCCAGTCTAATTTTATACATAGCCTGGGGCCCAGGTGAGCTAGGTGACCTGCGGGAGGCCACATCATGCGTGGCACACCTGACCCTCAAAATAAGTCCTCCTGGCTCCAGCCCAGAGCCCAAGAAACACACATTGGGGCCCATCGTCTGAAGTGACCTAAAAATGCACCAGGGCAAACTTTCAGATCCACTGATTGGGTCCTGCATTCCATTATTAGACATCCATCACAGAGTAATTACCTGAAAATATTGAGCACACGTTGTTAACAAAAAGAATTTTGGCCACGGTTAGCTGAATTTTTCTGAGCGCTTGATTTTCTGAGGAAAACGACCACTAGTTATCAAGAACTGAGTAAAGAGATTACCCATTTGGGGGCTGGATGAAAATGAGGAAAAGGAATCGGGTTTAAGTTTTGTTCAGAAGAGGGAAAGTGATTTGACTTATGGGTTGACAAAAAGCAAACTTTATTGCAGAGGGAAAGTACTTCCAGTTGAGAATTCCTAGGTTTTATTGGCGTTCGTTAAAAGTAGAAGCGATTGATGTAGGAGGTTAATGTCTGTCACAGTCTGGGTATTTTGCAATGACTTCCTTCACAGCGTGTTCATTTTAAGAATAAAGAGGTCTTTATGGTTAGTGGAAGTTTAATGAGGATTACAATGGCCCCCCAGATGCTTACAACTCATTTAAATAACCCATAACCTCTATGTTTATCATGAGAGGGAACATGCCAATTTAAGATATTACAAACATTCTTTTGGAAAACTATACAGTTTCCACAGGCATTTTCAATAATTTCCTTCTACATTCTGCAATTTAATAAATTGCAGAATATGTGTTACCATGGAAACGACCTCTGGTCTATCTGTTACTCAAACACTTGAAAGATAAGCCTTGGGGATATGCCTCCACCCATAATAACTTTCAGTACTGTTTATCCCTAAATAGTTCCTTCTTCTGTTATACACTGTAGCTGTGAGACATTAGAGTCGGTATGGTAAAGAAGGCAAAGATGGAATTAAATAAAAGCACAAACAAAATTAAATAAGATTCATTTTCTGGAAAATGAATCAAGAGCCTAAAGAAAATAGAAAAGGAATATAAGTGATGTCATTGAAGCTAATATTTGTTAACTACTCATGATTGTTTCCTCCTACAAAATGGAAAATTTAGCTTGCACGTACATCAGAATCCCCTAGAGGGTTTCAAAAGCACTGGGGGGGGGGGGGCTCCACCCTTAGAGTTTAGGATTCAGTAGGTGTGGGGTGGGGCCCCAGAATTTCCTTTCCTAATAAGGAAGTCTCAGGGGATGCTGATGTTGCTGGTCCACACACCCTATTGAAACTACTCCTCTAAGCATTATTTGAAGCATTGTTTAAACTGTGGGCTTATACATTTAAAAATACACCCAACATAAAATTTACCATTTAACCATTCTGAGTGTACAACTTCGTGGCATTAATTACATTCCCAGTGTTGTGCAACCATCACTGCTCTCCAACTCCAAAACTTTTTATCATCCCAAACTGAAAATTTGTACCCACTAATCAATAACTTTCCATTCCTCCCTCCTCCCAGCTCCTGGAAACCACCATTCTACTTTCTGTCTCTATGAATGTGACTATTCTTGGTGCCTCATAAAGAGGTATCATACAATATTTTCCCTTTTGTAACTATCTTATTTCACTTAACATAATATGGTCAAGGTTCATCCATGTTGTAGCATACATGGGAATTTCCTTCCTCCTTTTTCTTGTTTTTTTCCAGTTTCACTGAGAAATAATTGACATGCATCACTATACAGCATGATGGTTTGATTTACATGTATTCTGAGATGATTACCACAATAGGTTCAACTAACATCCATCTTCTCATATAGATAAAACAGCAAGAAAAGAACAAAGGAAAAACGTTTTCCTTGTGAAGAGAACTCTTAGGATTTACTCTCTTAACTTTTCTCTATATATCAAACAGCAGTGTCAACTGTAGTCATCATGTTTCATGTTACATCCCTAGTACTTGACTATCTTATAACTGGAAGTTTGTACCTTCTGACCACCTTCTTCCATTTTCCCCATCCCCACCCTCCTCCACCTGTGGGAACCACAAGTCTGATCTCTTTCTCTATGAATTTGTTGGTTTAGTTTCCACATATAAGTGAAGTCACCCAGTATTTGTCTTTCTTTGACTTATTTCACTTAGCACAGTGCCTTTAAGGTTCATCTGTGTTGTTGCAAATAGTAGGATTTCCTCGTAAAGGACCTGAATACACATTTTTCCAAAGAAGACATATAAAAGACCAACAAGTACATGAAAAGATGCTCAACGGCACTAGTCATTAGGGAAATACAAATTAAACCACAATGAGATAGCATCTTACACCTGTTAGAATATCCAAGAGATAAGACAAGAGATTCAAAAAGACAAAAGATAACGAATGCTGGCGGGGATGTGAAGAAAAGGGAACAGAACCGTGCACTGTTAGTGGGAATATAAAATGGTACCGCCACTATGAGGAAACATTATGAAGGGTCCTCAAAAAGTTAAAAATAGAATTACCATATGATCCAGCCATTTCACTTCTGGGAATATATCCAAATGAAAACACTAACTCAAAATTATATCTGCACCCCAAGTTCATTGCAAAATTATTTACAGTAGCTAAAACATGGAAACAGCCTAAGTGTCCATCAATGGAATGGATAAAGAAGTTGTGGTTTATGTATACAATGAAATACTTATCCACCCATAAAAATGAAGAAGTCCTTCTTCTTTAAAGCTGAATAATATTCCATTGTGTGCATATCACATTTTGTTTATCCCTTCCTCCTTCAATGGACATGGGATGCTTCTGCCTTTGGCAATTGTAAATAATGCTGCTATAAATATGGGTGTAAAAGTATCTGTTTAAGCACCTGCTTTCAATTCTTTTAGGAATATACCCAGCAGTGGAATTGCTTATTTGAAGCATTTTACATCATAATTATAATTCAACTTTAGAAAAAGATACGCTATTATCCCCATTTTAAAGATGAGGAAACGGAGACACTCAGAATTCACCTAATTTTCTTCAGAGCCTGGTTTACAGCCCAGGAAGGCTGGTCCAGGGCTCAGGTAACCAGGACACTTAACCATCTTCTCTACCTGAAGAAAATATTTTATTTTTCATGCACAACTCCCCTCATTAATACAGCCATTTATTTTCTACAATAAAGGTGGAAGTAATTACCTTTCAAAAATAATGGCTAGCATGGGATTAAATGCTCAAGTGCATGAATATGTACATGCAAGCCAAACTTTGAATTTTATAGAAAGAAACAATTATGAGAAATTAACAAATATTAGGTTCTAATTGCTTGTTAGAAGATAAAGCAAATTATTCTTTCTAGTTTGTTAATTTATGTACTTCTCCTTTAAATTATTTCTGAAACAAGGCAGGCTAAACTGTTTCTAAGATCTGTCAATTAGGAGTCAAAACTATTTTCAATTGTCCAAACAGTTCAACTCTGAGCAGTAAAAATGACCATCTGACAGTGGAGTGGAACCGTCCTTTGATCAAAATAGTAGGACTGGCTCATTGTCGTGTATTCAGTTCTCTGGATAATTAAAGCAAACCATCCATTGATAAATTCCTGCTATGGGGTTTACATGCAGTTATGTTAAATTAGTATGCTGCATGAATTAGAAGCCATGATTTGAATATTGTAAGGAAAACCCAGCACAGTATATATGACGCAGGAGAACAGAACAATGTGGCTGAGAAAATCATAGGAGGCCCAGGTTAAGCCCCTAGGTTCTATATATTTCTGCAATGCACCTTCCTGCTACATGGGCTGTCTACTTCCATGCCTAAGACTCAAAAGGCGTGTGACAGCGCTTGTCATGTATAAGGGATGATGAAGGCTGTAGATTACAATGGTTCAAAGAGATGAGGGTAGGATTGACAGATATCTTAAATATGTTTTAAAGGTGTGCATCTATTCTCCTTGATTTGTAATCAGGATGTGGTGGTGGGTTTTAAGACTATGTGTAGGCAAATAAGCATTTTCATTCTTCAAGCACTGCCTCAGATCACACAAGTAAGTACATTCTTTTCCTTGCCAACCACAATGCTTTGAGAATAGTGAAAGATTATTAGAGCAGAGCATTGCTGTGTTTGTAATTGAAAGCTAACCTTTAGGTAAAAGAGACGTAAGCGAGGATGAAAGTGTATGCGAAGGGCCATTTCCCCATTCCTCAGTCTGGTTCCTCAGGCAGTAAGGTACTGAAATACATACTCTTAGAAATCCAGTGGTGATTTGTTACATAAACAATTAAAAGATGAGCACTTTGTCCTGCCTGTGAAATCTTACAAATATCTAGTTTTCTATGCTGTAACCTAATTGC
This sequence comes from Hipposideros armiger, assembly GCF_001890085.2. Classification (NCBI taxonomy): domain Eukaryota; kingdom Metazoa; phylum Chordata; class Mammalia; order Chiroptera; family Hipposideridae; genus Hipposideros; species Hipposideros armiger. The sequence continues at coordinate 1,923,220 of NW_017731452.1, read as the reverse complement.
TTCCAGCAGTTTCAGTTCTCCCTGAATTGCATAATTTTCCATCTTCTTTGTGCAGGTCTAAATGAACTGCCATGTGTGGGAGATCCTACCTCACCTGTCTTCCAGAAAATAGTCTTTTCCCCCCTAAATTACCATAAACATGGCTTCACTAGTTCTTTTAGTATAACACCCAAGATTGTTATTTCATAAATTTGGAAATAAATGATCATTAATTAACAAGGGGCTCTTATCACAGCCTTTATGCTTTTTCTTAAATATTTTTCTCTTTCCCTTTCAAAGGTTAGTGATAATTAATGAAATGGGAGAAAAACACATTGAGGATATATAATTTGATCTTCTCTTTTTAAGACATATTACTGCCACCCCAAGTCAAGCCTTTCTTTTTCATGTTGACTTTCTTGTACAAAAGGACTTTGAAAATATTTTTCTCATATTTAAATATGTTTAAGACTAAATATATTATTTGGATGTGAGTCTCCTTGAGACTTTCGGAGAAACCAATGATAAAATAGCTTGATTTGCTATTTATCTTATTATTCCATTGACCTCTTTATTAGTTTATAAGTTAATGAATGTACTTTTATTTTTTTTAGAAGTTACTCCAGAGATTGCAACCTGAATTCTTGATTAATTAAAGTGTTAATTAAATTAGTACTTTGCCACATCAATGCATGGACCTCAGAGTACTTTTCCCTTTCTCTGACTCATGGACTGTTGATGTTGAATATTTTATTTTTTGTGAATTTCAAATTCCACATTGTGATGTATATTGTTCTGTATAATCAATAATTTACCTTTTTAAAAAAAATTTTAGGGGGAGATTGCTTATTAAGAAGGGGAAGAATTGCTATAAAAGCTGCATGACATTCAGGTCCCTCAGGTGTCAATACAATGTCAGAATATAAGCCATCAGATCAGTGACTCATCACTGATGCACAACTTACCAGAAACCCTGGTGGGTGCTCGGTATTTGTTATGCTGTTCCTTCTCTCCTTCTCGCTCCTTTTCTCTCTCTCTCTCTCTCTCTCTCTCTCTCTCTCTCTCTCTCTCNCTCTCGCTCTCGCTCTCGCTCTCGCTCTCGCGCTCTCTCTCTCTCTCCTTTCCAAATTTTATTTTGTGATGAACACACATGACATTAAAATTGACCACATTAACCTTTTTAGGCATACAGTTCAGTGGTATTAAACACATTGATCATGTGGTGCAACCGTCACGACCATCCTTCTCCAATTTAACTCTTCATCTTGTAAAACTGAAATTGTACACCCAATACTGACTTACTTTTACTCACATATTTATCTGCTTAGTTTTACTTTCTGCTCTCCTGCCTTTAATATCATTTTCCCGCTGCCTGACGACACTTTTCAGTTATACAGTTGATCCTTGAACAATGAGGGGCTGCGGGGTGCCATATAACAAAAGTTGTTGGCTCTCTGCATACATGGATTCCCAACTCGGATCAAAGACACTGCTTTTAGTGAAGGCCTGTGGCTATCAATGCTCTCAAATTCTGTTTGTTTAAAAATGTTTTGCCTCCATTTTCTGAAGGATAGTTTTACTGGGTATAGAATTCTATATGGACTGTTACTTTCTTTTAGCACTTTTAGAAAGAATGAGAAGTAACTGTATTTTGGCTTCCTTTGTTTCATGTTGAGAAGCTAGCTAGCACTTTTATTGTTCCTGCTATAAAGGTAATACATTTTTTTTTCTGGCTGATGTTTAAGATTTTCTATTTGTCTTTAGCTTTTTGCAGTGCTTAGGTATGGTTTTCTAATAATTATCCTGCTTGAGGTTTGTAACATTTCTTAAGTTTGTGGCTTACTGTCTTTAACTAATTTTGGAAAATCACCTGCCATTATATTTTCAAATATTACTTCTACCTCACTATCTTTTCCTCTTTTCTGGGACTATAATTACATACATGTCAGAGTTTTACCCATGTCCAGTATCTTTCAATTTTTTTGTAGTATTTGCTATGCTTTTTTTCTGCTTAGTTTTACTTCTACTTCATTCTCATCTATCCACCTACACTCTCTCAAACTATGTCTAAACTGCCACTATATTCATCAACTCACCAATTATTTGCCTTGTATGGTTTTATTTCTAGAACTTTCATTTTGTACTTTATTAGAGTTTCTAGCTCTCTGCCAATTATATCTTATCTTTTAATACTTTGGACATTTTAATTATCATTATTTCAAGGTACATGTCTGATATTTTCATTCTTTTTCTTTTGCATCTGTTTTTATGTGTGTTTGTTTCATTTGGTTCTTAGTCAAGCCTTTTCTTCTTTTATGTCAAGTATATTTTATTAAATTCTGCATATTTACATAAAATTTGGAATAAGGATTTACTTCTGCTTTGGACAGACAGGTCCACTGGAGGAGATCAGCTTAGTCTAATTAGGCACTGAGTAGATTTTAAATTAAATGTCTCAGTCTTAGTGAGTGCTGGTTTCACCTGTTCAGGGACCCAACAGGACCCTTATTGATTTACAAGGCTCCTTCCTCCTGGGTGAATATAAACTCCATTTTTTGCTTCCTTCTCCCAGTCCCAAAGAACTGTGAAAATTTTTGCTCTTCTCAGTCTCTCTAGTAATTGCTTTTAATTAATTAATTTATTTATTTTAAAATTAGTTTCAGGTGTACAACACAGTGCAATAGTTATACTTTTTACCCCTCAAAGTGACAATACCCCCTCCCCCAATCTGCCACCCCATTCTAGTTATTGCTTTTAGAATTGCCATGACCTTGAATGGAGAATGGGGCTAAATGCCAGCCTCGCATCTCTTGGCTTTTTTCTTTTTCTCAAATTTCAGTCTCCCAAATACCCACTGCCTTAAAGTTAGCTCTCTGATGTCTTCAGACAGTTTTGTTTCTGTCCAGTTTCTCCCAGCAGTTCTCAGGGCAAAAACTGGTATGTCACAAACTAGGCTGCTATGATCAAGCTGAACTGTCCTCTTCAGATTGTAAAAGCTAAAAGAGATTTGACAGAGTGTTTAGACACACACTGTTTTATTAAAGGAAGAGCTCATGGCTGGTCTCACTAGCTTCCCTAAATCTCACTTCCTTTCTCCAGACAGAACACCAGCTTGCAGAATTAATCTGATCTGAGTGTTCTGGCTAAAATGCCTCCTGGATATCGATTCACAGATCAACAAGGTGATAATAGCTCCCATTTTTGTAAGTCTTGCTTGCTGACAATTAAAACGTTACTTGTTTAGAGTAAAATAATATTTTACCAAATGGTAGAGGAAATGTGGATGTGAAGATAGTAAAAATTTACAATCAGAATCAGTAAAGCTGCACAGGAAGAGAATAAAGCATTATGAGGCTGTTGGAAGATCTAAAAAAAAATAAGCAAATAATAATAAAGGTAATATTTCCATAGAGTATAATAACTTCTCTTTGGGGAGATATAGTGTTATTGCATAGAACCAATGGCATGCTAACCCTAACAAATAAACACACAGATAAATATAAAAGCTACACCAATGTTAAGTTCTGGTTTAGGTTGACTTTGCTGATAAATGGTGGTGAATCTTGATCTTTTAAAGAGTAATAATTAAAATTTAAGAAAATTAATACATTAAAATTTGCTTCTGTGGAGGATATGGTATCCCCGCAGCCATACACAACTCCATCTGCACAGAGCTCTCCCAGACATATGCAGTCAGATGAATAAGGAAAAGGGGGGGACCCTTCAGAGTAGGATGGTGTAATTCAAGCAATCAGAACAACTAATGCCATAATCCATCTTATATGACATCCAGAAGCCCACATCATGTACTAATTATTTTATATAATGACAAGAGGGCTCTAATATATGAGACATGGTGAAATAGCAACATCCAATATGCTCTGTTCTGAAAGTTAAGGTTATAAGCAATCTTCACTTAGAGGAAACTGAGTAAGATATAAGTCCCAGGGAGAGAGAAGGCAAATGATGTTCAGATGTAAAGCCAAACTATTCAAACTTGTGGTCTGGTTTGGTTATAAGTTAATAATAGTAAAATTACTGCAAGTCTGAGGGATTCTCAGGGACTGAGTTCACTTTTTTTAGAAAATGTATGCATTTAAAATGAACATACCTATGTAACTATGGTCCTTTTAATAGGACATTACCAGTACTGCAGAGACCCCTGTTTACCATTAATTTGGACTGTTTATGCAATATATATAAGTGTACCAACACAGCACATTTACATTTATGTCTAACTTCTGTTGCTCAACATTATGTTGGTAAGATTTATCCCTGGTAGTCCTTGTAACATAAGTTAAATTGTTTCTATTTTTGTATAGTATTATTCTATTGCATGGAAATACCATGAAGTATCTATTTTATAGTTGACAAGTAGTTGAGGTTTGAATTATTACAAATAACACTGCCATGAACATGAGTGTATTTCTCTGTATTCAACCTGGTAGTTCAAGTGCTGAGTCATGACATAGCCACACATTTGTATTTATCACACAAGGAGGGTCAAAGAATTGCCCAAAGTTTTAGCAACCCTTTCCCTTCCCTTCAGCAGAATGCTAGATGGGTTCCTTCACATCCTCATCAACGCATCACCATCTTTCTATTTCACCCACTCTGATTGTCACATAATTTGCATTTTGGAAGACTGATGATGAAGAGTATCTTCTCATATATTAATTGGTTTATTGTTTTCATTTATGAAGTGTCATGTGTTAAAGTTGTTGATGTATTCTTTATATGTGTCTTTTGTTATATATAGCAGATAACTTACCCCACTCTCTGGAATGCCTGTCTAATATCTTCTTGGTGTCTTTTAATGACCCAAAGTTTTTTCCTATGTGATTGCTGCTTTTATTCTCAAAATGATATTTTATTCATTTTTAACTGTGTATATTTAAGGTATGCAACATGATGTTTTGATATATATACAGACAGTTAAATGAATACTACATTCAAGCTAATTAACATGTCATCTCATATAGTTACCACTTTTGTGTGTGATGACACCTGAAATCTACTCTTAGAAAATGTCCAGTATTCAATACAATATTATATATATAGATATGATACACACACACACACACACACACACACACACACACAGGGGAATATAATTCAGCCTCAGAAAAGGAGATTCTGCTATTTGCAACAATGTGGATGAACCTTGAAGGCGATATGATTACTGCATCTAGTTTAAGAAAAATGTCTCTACTCCCAAATCATAAAGGAATTTTTTAAGGATTTCAGTTCCCTGTGGATATCCTCTAACTTATTCCTCCTCCTGACAAAAATCATAATTTTAAACTTCTTTCTGCTTACTTCAAAATACAGATGATCGCTGGCTCTGTTTCTAATGTTATTTTCTTACAGACCCATTTTCTTTGTTCATCTCTTAACTTTTCAAAATTAAACACTGTCTATTTTACAGGCTCTAGTCTAGAGGATGATGTATTCCTCTGGGGAAAAGGGTTTTAAATTCCTGCCTGCAGTTAATTTAGACACTCCTGTGAGCCAGCAGGACTTGGGCAGGTTCAACAATGGGTTGAGGCTTTTTCTAAGACCTGGTCTATTTTCTGGTTTCTCTTCTTACTAGTGCAAAAATCTCACTGTCTTCTACACATTTAGGAGCCAATCTCTGCTTAGCCTTTCACCCTATGACCCCTTTTCATTGACAAACAACTTGGAGATGAAAACTGGAGCAGAGTTAGGTTTGTTTTTCTCCTCTTCCCTTCCCTGCAGGATCTGGCCCTTCAAGTATTGGCGGCTTTGAAAGATCTGATCCCCAGTCTTTGGCTCTCTCACCTGTCAGACTGTCAAAAACACTGCTCAGCTGCTACTTTCTGCTCAGCTTTTCTACATCTTGCCCCATGCTGTTTAACAATATGCAAATGCCTTGACTAAAATGTTGTGTGGAACGATGGGTTGGGCTCCCCTCCAGTGTGTTTTCCTTCTCTCCAGGTTCTTGGCTCAAGCTGATGTAATCACCTGCCATGGCAGGTAGCTCTCTGGTACCTTCAAAAAAATTTTTTTAAAAAAAATATCATTTACCTTTTCTAGTGTTCTTGGCATTCAGTTTGGTCAGGTGTAAAGTAATCTATCATAGCCAGGAGCAGAAATCTTCAATTCCCATACTCTTGAGTCCCAAAATAAAACCCTGAAAGTGAAAGAAAATGATTAATATAACACAATTACCATCAATCAAAAATATTTAAGTAAATGTGTAACCATATTTAAGATGATTTGCTGATTTGATCATTGAAAAGTCTCATGGAGTTAGATTTGGTCCCTCGAGATTCCAATGTTAGATGTAATTTGGAAAATATTACTATGTGCTTAATCCAACTGAATGTCTAATATATTTATTTCACTTAAAATACAATCTAAGAAATAGCATATTCTTGCCACAGAAAGCACTTTCATGATTAGCTCCAGTAGTAGCTGGTATTTATTGTACACAACCACTTTAATCCACATTTTCATTAAATACAGCTCATTAAGTACACAAAAGTACTACTGCGATGTATATTTCTGAAATGTGGAAACAAGCAGAGGGAGAAAAGAAACTTGTTCAGAAGTACACTGTACTAACCAGAGAAGCCAAAATTCCAACTCAAGTGTATTTGATTTCCAAAGGCCAAAGGTCTATCCATTGTAAATGCTGTTCAATAAATTTAGCCTGAGTTACATTTGGAGGGGAAAATATTGAGTATGAACATAAACATAAATATGGAATGTTCATATGAAGCCACCTCCTGAAAGCAATGTACCAACACAAAGGACAAAAGGAGCACATTTTTTTCCACCTCTACTCATCATATTTACCTAATCTGTTACAATTCTTTAATAGTTTGAGGTCCCTGCTGGGTAAGTCAGCTCTGATTACATAAGCTTCACCAGGCGCTGCAGCTGTCCCTGTATCTTTGCTTGTTAGCTCAATAACATGCAAGTGAGTATGAAGGCTGTGGGGGCCTCAGTGATGATAATATTGTTGGACTTTAGGATGTTATTAACAATTTGCAATACAAATGAGTTGTCTGCAGGAGGGGAAACCGCACTGTGATCATACCTAATCAATGTAAGAATTAAAACCAGGCTAACATGTGGGGAAGCACAGATGTGGATTTCAGGAGCTAAGCCTTAGACTGCCATTAGCCTGCCAATCATTGGATTCAAGGTCAGAATGAATGAATGTGCTCAGGTCTATTATTCTTCTCCACCATTTTCACTGAACATGGGCAAAGCTAGAAAATCTTGTTGCATGAATGGGAGAGAGAATTCTCTCTTGCTTCCATACCAAACAGAGACTCATGGGATCACTCCCTGGCGACCACACAGACTGAACTGAGAAGTAAATAAAATCAGCACTCACACAGCGAACGTATTAATGACCAGAAAACATGTTGGGCTATCTTCATAATATTGTAATCTATTTAATCTCTTCACTTCAGTCCTCTCAATGTATTAACTCTCAATGTATTTAATGCAGTGTCTAGAAGCCAGTAGAAATTCTGTATAAAGCAATTTTCAACAGATAGGAAGATGGGAGGTACATAAGGACTTAAAAATATGTAGAATTCCATCTCCAGAAAATATAGTCTCTGGTGTAAAATGAATGCTGCATTTAGTGGAATGTGTGTTTCTTTTTGCCTCAAAGTGATGGTTCCTTGTTTCACTGTTTCAGTGAAACGCTTGTGATGGGTCTTAAAATTATATTTTCAACCTGAAACTAAGAAAAGAAAAGAATTTTCACAACACTAAAAAAAAAATTATATTTTCACTTCACTTCATACATATAATAAGATTTAATTTTCTTTATTTTGACAACACATTTTAAAGGTAATTGAGAAATGATTCATTGAAAGCATTTAAATAATCTTTAAGAATCACCAATAGGCCACAGACCAGTTGTGTTGGAGTCTATCCTATAGAGTTTAACCTCATCTTTCCTCTTATTTCAATCTAAATTTGGTTTTTGGCAGAATACTACAGAAGTGGTATTTTGTTCTTCTTAGTGGATCTTATCAGAAGGCACCTGCTGTCACTTTATCCTATTAATGGGAATGCTTAACTCATCACTTGGTTAAGGTGGTTTCCACCAGGTTTCCCCACTGAAAAGTTATTTTGGTCCTTTGGTGAGCAAGTTTGAAACAAACTTTCACCTAATGGTTTTAACAATCAGTTATTTCTATGCTAGTTTCAAAATGATGGTTTTTCTGAAAGGAAGCTTCTGTCTGCTCACGTATGTCTGTCGATGTTGTTTAGTACATGAAAGACACATTTTGTAGGAAGGGGCTAATATTCTTCTGACAAATCACCTGCAAATACCCATTTGATTCGATGCCAGTTCTTTGGGAAATCTGGTGCAAACTCCTGTGCCAAGCACCATGTATTTGAATATTATTGGCACAGAATGCTTTCCATTTCTTGGTACATGTTTGGTTGGCACATAGGAAGTTTTCAATGAGTGCCAGCTCTTGAAACATTTGCCTGGCTTAGAAGGAACATGCCAGAAACGTGAAGAGGCAGAGGGTTCCTAGACTAAATGATGGGGATCAGAATTGTGTTTTTCTGTGTCTGGGTCTGTATGTGGCTCCTGATAAGAGATGATGACGCCTGGCTTTTCTCAGCCAGCTAACCCACAGGTTTCTTTCCAGTTTTGACCAGTTGCTTCTATATTTTAAATATGCATATGCAAATATAAATATGTTAACCAAATCTATTTAAAAGCTCTTTATCTTTTTTACATGGTTTGGTCTACAGTGCTTTGCAAAACTTTCGCGCTTTATAAAAGTCTTTTGATTGTCATAACTAAATTATTGTGTAAACTATAACTAATAGCTTATTTGATATTTTACATGAATTTAGTTGTCCTTAAACCCCAGATGTATACAGAATTATTGGCATCAAATCTCAACTTATTGAGTGATGTGCTATGTCCTCAACTTTGCTTATAGAAAATATTTTTTTATACATCATGAAAGCAGGGTGTGTATCAGGAATAGTGCATCTTGCGATAATGTAACCTCACTTATGAGCACAAAAGTTTATTTTAAAACATTTTTATAAACACATCCAAGCTGAAATCTGTTTGGTTTTATCAACTAAGGAAGATGAGATATTTTCTGAAATCAACAGGGAAGATTTTTAGATAGTTATTTGATTGGTTTGTGGGTTTTTTTGAAGTTTTTTTTCCCCTAAAGATGATAACTCTGTGGTCTAGAAATATGCTACATTAACAGTCATCCTTACTTAGCCTTGACATTTCAACAGAGATGTATTATATGCATGTAGTTAAAAGACAGCAGTTCAGCATGGGACCACACAGAATGGGACAGCAGGAAAAGAACCGAGTCCAGTTTAGAGAACTATGGAGATTTTGATGACTTGGTCTGAATACTGACCCCCCCCCCACCAGCCCTTGATTGGCTACTCTATGTTGACGAAATGTTCTGGCGTGAATCATTATCCAAGTCAAAGATGGCCATGAGAAAATAAAAAGGAAGAACAAGATTATGTAGCAGCTTGTTTTGACAACATTTTTTCGTCTCTGGCCACTCGCATGTATGAAATTCCTTTCAGAATACAGGGCAATGCAAAGAAGAGGAAAAGGTGACATTTTAGAGGTGTGTAATCAGCACAGTTTGTCTATTATGGGGACAAAATGAAACATGGGATGATTGTCTGGCTTGGTTAGATTTCTTAAGTGATATGAACTAGCATTTCATCAAGGCAAGTTCGTTACGGCAATGAATCAAAGAGTGGACAGATCACTGGCCACGACTGCTTAGTCACTCTGCAGTGACTCAGCCATCTATTCTTTTGTGTGTAGATGCAGTCCTAATCAAGGCGTATGCATCCATCGTCCACGGGAGGTGACACCCTGTATGTAATCTCAAGACATAAATTAACTTGTAATTTAAAACTGCTCATTAGCAACTGAAAATAAAGCAAATTAGTTTTGAGAGTTTTCCAAATATAATAGCCTTTCAAGATACTGATCGCTAGCAAGCATTTGATTCCATGGTAATATCCCGACGCTACAGAATTATAGTCATAACAGCAAACATTACTGGCCATTTCACTATATACCAGGCTCTGTTCTAAGCTTTCTAAAGATGGAAATTTATGAATTTCTTCCAATAGCTCTTTGAGTTTGGATCTATGTTATAAGTGAGGAATTTGAGGTTCAAGGGTGCTAGGTAATGTACCCAGTGTCATTCAGGAAAACTAAGCTTTCATATATGTAACCTTTGAGGTAACTGAAAAACTAGATGAAATTAATAAGCATTTGTGTCATTTCTTAAAAATATATACTTACGTATTTAAGCTATCAACATCTAGTCATTTTTGAATTGCACGCAGCCTGGAAAATTAAAAAAAATATTTGTTTACAACTTCAGAGTTCAGTAATATGTGACAACGGGCAAAAATATCACTCCTGTTGAGAAAAGAAACATCCTATTGTTTGTATAAAGATCAGTTGTAACAGTAACGGTGGAGCACATTTTTAGCTGCCACGATTTTTCAGACAAATCATGCTCCGGGCTACACTGTGGCTTCTACTTCAAGAATTTTTTGTCTTTATTTTTTTTTTCCAGTATGTTATTCTTTAAAGTTGATTTGTGTTGAGAACATTGCAATGCACATTATTTTGGTACCGTTCCTTTCATTTTTTAAAGTGTCCCTGGTGATTTTGCTAAGATGTATATAGGAGTAAATACATGCAAAAAAAGGAAAAAGAAAAGAAATATGTATAGCAAAGCATACAAATGGAAAGTAAATAGATACTTCTTGAGGAAAGACACAAACGTTTATTTTTGCTCCTCCATTGCACAAATCAAAGTGAAGTTTTGTAGATACTATGTTTGATTTATTATCTTCACAAAAGGATAATGTTTGGGGTGTGAATATATTTGAGACTTCACTAGTATATGTATACATGTGTCTGTTCATCTAAATGATCTTCCCAAATTCTTGTTTCATTTGGGTGATACTGCTACACTTGTGTTAATCAAAAACTTTCTTTGAAATATTTTGCTTCTTTTCCTGAGATTTTTTTCACCAATTAAGAAATTAGAACTCTTTCATTTGATTTATGGAAGAAAAAAAAAACACAAAAACCCATGGGCAAACAGAGAATAGCATCTCCCAAAGACAGAAATAGGAGAAATGGTAGGAAAGATTATTGGTTAAATTTTATTTTAAGGCCAATACTATTGTTTTTAAATTTATAATTCATTTTATTTTGCTAATTAAGAAACTGAGACCCTAGGATGTGAAGGTTAATTTCATAAGACACCAAAGCTCAGTAATGTGGTAACATTGATGACACTCAAGAATTCTCTGGCTTTGAATTTCCTCCTCTGTAAAAACGAACAAAGCAAAATGCAAGTCATCTATTAAGGTCTATTCCAGATCCATCAAACAGCTGAGAATCACAGACTCATATTTATATCCCATCAATGACTTTATAAATGACAAAATACTTTTGGATATATTTTCTTATCAGACCTGCCCTCAGTCCTTTGTAGAGAATATTACTTGTCCACGGTCACTAGAAAAGGCATTCTTATCTTTCCTGTGCATCCAGCTTCCTCTCCCTCATCTTGGTCATGGATGATAACACAGGGATGGGCCCTTGATCAATGATGGCCGGCCCTGTTTCCTTTGTTTTATGAATTTGCTTGCGGTTAACCATAGCAAACCCATATATGGAGAAGCAGAGGCTGGAATGCAGGCACAGGAAAGTGGGGGTCAGAGACCACCAAGCTCTGGATGGACTGGGCAGGGGACAGAGGTGTCCAGACCTCAATGTCATCCCTGTTTCCAGGAACAGACCACACAAGACCAGGAAATGCTATTTACTCTGTCCTTAGATTCCACAGGTGCTCTTTACCATAAAGATTTTCTTCATTGTCAAGAATTTGGGTATAATAGGGGTCCTCCTTTTACTATGACCAAAATGACACCCTCAAAAATATTCCATTGGTGAGTTCTGTATTCAGTGAACCAACATCAATTGTTAAATAAATAAAATCCCAGAGTCACTTACTTATCCATTCATTTCACACTATTGGATAAAAATACATGAGTACCTCATATATTCTAGGCATTTTCCAAGGGTCTGTGGATACAGCCATCAATAAAATGGACAAATATCTAAGCTTGCACTTCAGTGGGGAAGACGGGTAATAAATAAGAAGGATATAAAAGAGTAACAGATGTTAATGATGTCTTCTAAAGGGGAAAATCAATACAAGGGAGAGGATAAGAAAACTCGGGGCTCAGAAATAAACCCATGCCTATATGATCAACTAATCTATGACAAAGGAGGTAGGAATGTACTATGGAGTAAAGACAGTCTATTCAATGAATGGTGTTGGGAAATGTGGACGGATATATGCAAAACAATGACACTAGATCACTTTCTTACACGATATACAAGATTAAACTCAAAATGGATTAAAGACTTAAATGTAAGACCCAAAACCATAGAATTCCTAGAAGAAAAACATAGGCAGTAAACTCTCTAACATTGCTCTTAGTAATAATTTTTTTCTGATATATCTCCTTGGGCAAAGCAGACAACAGAAAAAATAAACAAATGGGACTAAAGCAAACTAAAAAGTTTTTGCACAGCAAAAGAAGCCATCAACAAAAGGAAAAGACAACCTACTGCACGGGATAAAATATTCACCAATGATACATCTGATGAGTGGTTAACATTCAAAATTTATAAAGAACTCATACAACTCAACACCAAATAAATAAATAAATAAACAAACAAACAAATAAATAACCCAATTAAAAAAAGGGCAGAGGACCTGAATTGATATTTCTCCCTAGAGGACACAGAGATGGCCAATAAACATGTGAAAAGATGCTCAATGTTACTAGTCGCCAGAGAAATGGAAATTAAAGCCATAATGAGATATCACCTCACACCTGTCAGAATGGCTATCATCAACAAATCAACAAACAAGTGTTGACGAGGATGTGGACAAAAGGGAACCCTCGTGCACTGTTGGTGGGACTGCAAATCTGGGGCAGCTCCCATGGGAAACAGCATGGAGGTTCCTCAAATAATCACAAATAGAACTACCATATGACCCAGCAATTCTACCTCTGGGTATTTATCCAAAGAAACACCCCTATGTTCATTGCAGCATTGTTGACAATAGCCAAGATATGAAAACAATCTAAGTATCCGCTGACAGATGAGTGGATAAAGAAGAAGTGGTACATGTGTACAACGGAATATTACTTGACCATAAAAAAGAAGGAAATCTTGCCATTTGCAACAATATGGATGAGCCTAAAGAGCATTATGCTAAATGAAATAAGTCAGGGAAAGAAAAAGACCATATGATTTCACTTATATGCGTGGAACTTAAACAAAATAAATGAACAAACAAAACAGAAACAAACTTATACATACAGAGAACGAATTGATGGTTGCCAGATTGAAAGGGGCTTGGGGGGGGATGGGTGAAAAAGGCGAAGGGATTAAGAAGTACAAATTGGTAGTTACAAAATTGTCAAGGGGATGTAAAGTACTGCATAGGGAATGTAGTGAATAATATTGTAATAACTATGTATAGTGCCAGGTGGGTACTAGACTTATCGGAGGATCACCTCATAAGTTATAAATGTCTTATCGCCATGTTGTACACCTGAGGCTAATAATATATTGTATGCCACCTGTAATTGAAAAATAAAAAAGTTATAAAAAGATATTATATTTGACCTCTCCCTTAGAGATCTATTAATAGTGTCTCCTCCCTATCCATTCCCCAGTCCCCGGCTGACATCAGTCTGATATCTGTCCCTATAACTTTTCCTTTTCCAGAATCTCATATAAATGGCAGCACAAAGTATGGAGCCTAAGTCTGGCTCCTTTCACTTGGCATAATGCCTTTGAGATTCATCTAAGGCAGTTACCGTATCAAGAGGTCATTCCTATGTATTGCTGAGTAGTATTCTACAGTGTAGATGTACTATAATTTTCCCATTCATCCATTGAACAACTTTGTGTTGCTTCCAGCTTTTGGACAATAACAAAGCTGAAATACACATTCATTTAAGGTTTTTTGGGTGCATATGTCTTCTTTTTTTTCCTTTGGTAAACACGTAGACATGGCATTGCTGGGTCATATGCCAAACTCCTTTACAAAAGGGCTGTTTCATTTTGCTTCCAACCGACAATATATGAGCGTTTCAGTTGTTCACACCTTGGCCTGTATTTGGCATTGTCAGTTTTTAAAGTGGATTTTTATAACAGGCGATGATAAAGGAGAAAACTGGAATTTGAACGTAAGTCTCTTGACTCTGGATGAAATAAATGTGAAAGTGGTTCTGTATTTATAGGATTATGAAATGGTTTTTATGTCTAGTGTTTATTTTCTATATGGGATCCCAACATGATGAATCATAAGTTATTACCTAATTATTAGAACACAGAAAGTCAGATGAAAAAAGTCATTTGGATTATGTGTCCTGACTTGATTTAATTTGCTGACTTAATGGCAGAACAAGGCTTGTCTTTAATCAATCATCAAACCAGCAGAATTTGGGCAACTGAAGTTTTAAGGATTTAGGAATGAGAAATATTACTTTGGGCATAATTTACCTATACTGTCTTTAGAAGAAGAAGTAAGTATGAAGCTTGATGGAGATGCTTCTTACTTTGGTGATTTTACAGTTAGAAAAGAACAAACTAAACTGCACATCTTTCACTCTTTTCCATGACCATTAATTGAAGGCCCTCTCTTAATAAAGCTCTATGGACATCTTGGTGGCAGGGAAGATCAACTGTCTTCCCCCAGGGACAGATCCGAGTCACTCACAGTGTGTAATTACTTCTGACCTTACTAAATTTTCAGGAAAGAATCATTGACGGCCTTTGCCACTGCAGATCTTCAGGTAAGCAGGAACTATTTTGAGTTTCCTTGCTAATGGAAATTCTTCCTTGAGAAGTGGAAGGTGTATGGCGCAGAATATCAAACAGATGTGTGAGAAATGAGTTACTGTCACGTCGTGTTTTATCCTGCTGCCAACGATGTTTGTATTTAGTCTCTTAGGAGTTTCATGTTATTAAATCTTTCTTTTTCCTCCAGATTTTTCTTATTCCCTTGAAGTATCTTTGTCTCGCTCAGTGAGCACGGATTATAACCATTTCTTAAAACATGCTTGTGTTTCATACGAGAAAATGATTTCAACTGATGATCTCTTCTTATCAGCATGATAAAGGACGATCCTGGAAAAGGGTTTCGTTTGTTTCACATACTTTTCATTCAAAGTGCCTCAAACTTGAGTTTTTAAACTCTTGCCACATTTTATTATTAATTTCAGAGGAGAGTAGAGGTGTTTTATAGCATTGAGGGAATAGCTATTTATATCCACGATGTAAGCTATGAGGATATTCACCATCTTTTTGGTTGTCTTCTTCACCAATAAACCTAACACTTTTAAAAGATGCATATGGTGGATTTTACTAAGGTTTTTGAATCTATGTCATGTGCCAAAGAGAAAAAACAAAACAAAACAATTTTATATTAGCCATTGATTTCTATTTCACTTTTCACACTTTAATTCATTCAATCATCAGGTGTTTCTTAGTAACTTTTCATCTGACTCAGGACTTCAGGACTTTTCCTTGTACAGATTCCATTTCCTTCCCTATGCCTACCATTATCTTTTATGATGATTATATTTTTGGCAGAAAATCCCCTTCAGGAGGAAACAAAACCATCAAAGAACAATAATTAAGATACCAGTCGGTGAAACTGAGCACTTGGTTGCCACTCCTAATCCTACCACTTCTATCTATGTACGATTGGAAAAGTTATTCAACCTTCTCTATGGCTAGTTTTCTAATTTGGAAAAGTGAGTTAGTGAAAAGTACACTTAGTGCACAGGGTATGTGAGGATTAGATGAGTGAATACATAGAGTATGCAGTTGTTTTCCTGGCACATAATCAGTACCATGCTAGTGTCCGCCACCAGTTTATCTCTTGTTTCCACAGTCATTCAGCCTTTCTTCTTCTTTGCACTCTTAGAGTTCTGTGGACATCCAAGCACCTAGGTTCTCTCCTTCTGTCCCAGAGGGTATCCTATATATTTTGTAAACAAAAAACAGTTCCTTACAAAGAGGAAATCTGATGTTAGATCATCCGAGAATCTATCACACTGTTAAGGATCTATGTCTTCCATGGTATTAGCCAAAGTAAATGGCGTGGGGACACCATTTTCTTCTAATATGTTTTATTGTCATTTTTTTAACAATATTTTGTGATAATAGTGAAGAGGGCTAATCCTTAATAGTAGCTTACAATTAGGAACGAAGTATGGAGTTACACTATTTACATATATCCTTTTAGAGAAAAAAATAGAGATGAATTTTCTTGCTCCATCTCTCCAACTTATGTTTTTACGAGACTTATGTAAGTCAGTGTCTTTGCAAAGCAGCAACCTGGAGTCATTTCCACAGCATTGTGGAGTCAGACACACTGGAGCAGCAGTGAACAAAGAATGGGCTTTAGTACCAGATGGTCCTACGTCTGCAGCTCAGTCCACCGTGTCCCTAATGGGTGACATTTAGTGAGTAACATAACCTCTTTGAGTTTTGAATGTCTTCTGAGGGTGAACATGTATTATAAGGAATCAGTGAGATGCCGGGCATTAGAACCCATGGCAAAATGTCCTACACATTACACAGTAGGTACTCACTAAATGTTATCCATTTCCCAGTCCCCACACAGATCAGAGGCAGAAAAGTTCATCTTTAGCATCATATTGGATAATTATTTTGGATAATTATTTCAATCCCTCACTTTGTGGCTGATTCTGTGGAAGCTTACTGATGTCATTTATACCAGATTCAGGCCAAGGCTTATGTGGTCAGGACTACGATGGCGGAGGTGATACAGCCAGAGGCAGCTATACTTCCAGCAGTGGTGCTGCCACCTATGTCAAGGCAGGCTTGACAGAGAGGACAAAGGGGATGTAGATCTCTAGCAAGAAGCCAGACTGGAGAATGGACATGGGCAAGATCAACTGACTTGGTTAGTGTTCGCCACTTGAAAACTGACCTCCAACTCTCAAAGCAGACAGAAACAAGCATTTATTTTCATGATTCTTCAGGTCAGCTGGGGTTTGCCTGGCCTCGGCTGAGCTCGCCTAAGCAGCTGTGTTTCTGGCTGCAGCAGCTGGGGTGGCTCTGCTTCATACGTCTCACATCCTTCTTGGATCAAGATAGCTAGGGCTTCTTCTTCTCGTGGCAAAGGCTGACATACAGGAGGACAGGTGGACCTATGCAAGGCTTCTTAAGGCCTGGGCTTGAATTTTTGCTTCTGCCAACATGGCATAGGACAAAGCGCTTACTGTGTGTGGTCCAGCTGTTACACAAAGCTTTACCATAGTCTTTGCAATCCCTAGCAAGCCGCGGCTGCTCCAAAGGCGCTCATACATCCTAGCTAGTGAGGCTCGCTAAAATGGCCAGCAAACCACTGCAAAAAGTCATCGTTAGCATTAAAACCACTCAGCACCCAAATTCTCATCCTACGGCTGAGCCTTCCACATTTTAACGGTCACTTTATTATTCCAGTCTTTTCATCAATGTTATGAATACTGAAAATGTCCAGGGAACTGGGCCTTTCTGCTCAATTACATGGATGTCAGTGATCCTATCAGTAATGTACTCATAGAGACAACTATGTAAGTAATAATGACAATTCTCTCAGAGTTGCATTTGATAAAAACTCAATCTGAGTATTAGCCACTTTGAAATTTGGCTTGACAATACGAGTTTATCTTCGCGGAAAGATTTTCAAAACACCACATATTTACAGTCAGAAAACTGAATTATTTTTAAAGCTTTAATTCATATTCTGTCTCTGATTTTTCATTCTAGTTATTTGGCTTTAAAATGATGTCCCATGCAATCCACGTTCTACAAGTGTAAATATAAATGAAACTCATAAAATTTACCATGGCTCATTGAACCACAAGTAAATAGCTTCTCTCTTTTTTGGTATCATAACAAATTAATTGTCAGTCATTTGCCTAAAATATCTTCTGGTTTTAATTCATGGTGATGTATTGTTTTCTCATGTGTGGTTTTTGTTGTTGTTGTTGTTTTTAGCTTTTTTATCATGGTGCTCATTACTAGCATAACTGGTGCCCTGCCAGGTCTCCACTGAATCCATTCCCCAACCATTCAAGATTTGGGTCACTCATGCCTTAAGTATACCAACCCTTTTCTGGAAATTGCCCTCAGTTCATGGTTAGCCGCTTCTCTCATGGAGTTAATTCTCGTGTTCTCCATAGCAATATGTCTTAGGTGTCTTGCCACACTGGATATTGTGTAGAACATCACTTTGCTCCATTATATTTAGGATATCATATTAATCCAGAGCTGAGCAAAGAGAAGCAAATACTCTAGATGCCCCGACTGTGGGAGGTAAGCTCTACAGAGATTCAGGAGGTGGCCAGCACATGCCCTGAAAATAAAATGATTACACATTGCATCCTTTACAACAAAGAAAGGATGACACACAAGGCTTTGCATACTCCACATCTGAAATAATGCTTTGACCCGTTTATTAGGTTATGTGAAAGACTTTTAGTTTTGAGTGTGGAAAAAAAGTTTGCTGCAGCTGATCCAGGCTGAGGCACACATAGCCTTGTCTCTTCAAACATATGATTCAATAGACCTCATGGTACTGGAAGTATCTGTAGTAGAAAAAGACGCTATATAGTTTATCTAGAAAGTCACAGAAATGAATTACCATACTTGCAGAGGTAATTGACCCCAATCATAGGAAGACACTACTGACATCAACATGACTTTTCAATGGTGATATTAATCTTGATCAAAGCCAGGTATCATCACTATAAAGCTCCTATTTTTCCCTTTCTATATTTTATCTTTTGAAAGCCAGTGATGAAATCCAGCCCACAGTCAGTGAGAGAGAAATTGTTATACCACCTAGAGGGGCATGTCTTTCTAGGGAGGAGACCAATTCTTTCAATTCTTCTTTAAGGAAGATTCATTCCTTCTCCTGCATGTATTTATTTATTCAATCATTTATTTATATCAATATTGACTCAGATTTTTATTATTTGAGTTAAAATAAAATCCTGTCATAATTTATTTTGCTGCTCAGAATATTCCAGCTTTGGCCACTGGAAACTCTTTTAGGTTGACTCCTATATCCTTTTGGCATGCCTTGTTTGTTTTTGTTTTTTTCCTTTAACAGTTCCTTACTTTCTGGACTACCAAATCCTCCAAATTCATCTTGTATTTCCTACCCCAGACCAAGAATCAGACATTTCTCCAAGGAGCCATAAGGCTAGTTTTAAATGCGTTTTAGAAAATGGAATATATCAAACAAGAATTTATATGTTGCAGAGTAAGTCTCCTGTGGAGTCGGTTTCCGAGAAAATAGTTATGATGCAGGAAAATGTATTCTGGCATATAATTTGCTTTCTCTTGTGTCTTTTGTTTTTCCTTATTTTCAGCAGTGACTACTGTCTTACTCTTCAGCATTATCGTAAGTGCTTATAATGCTCTACGACAACTGAAAACAAGTCGAGTGTGTAGGTTTATATCATAATGAATCTTGCGTCATCACAATAAGTTAATGGTTATTCCTTGTTCAATTATTGCTAGCAGTTCAAATGGTTGAAACTGAGAAGGCTGTACCATATTCATAATGTAATACCGTAATTCAAGTGAAACCGAATGACTAGCCCTTATGGGACTGAACAGAGGGGTGAGGGATGGACAGGACATAGACAGCTCCTCCATGATCCATGGAGACCCTTACTTGACTCTGAGTGTGCTTGAGCAAGGCCCAGGCATCCTATACCAGGCAGAGAACAAGGACTGGAACAAAGGGAAAGGCCACACCCTTTCTTCTGAGTACTTCTGTTTACTGGCTTTTTGACCCATGATAACAGTTTGATTACCTGTAGATTGCTGTTAATCTAAAACACATGCATGGGATAAAACTTCCAGCGGTTTTCATTTTTAGACCAAGTTTAAGGCAAAAAAACGTAAGTTAATGAACATTCAAACTAAAATGTGTTTCAATAAAAGATTTGCAATTCATTTATGATTCTCACCTGCTCTTTGCCCTCTCTACATGAATTACTCCATTGTCATACTGGAACATTTTCTTGAATACATTATGTAAATGAGGGAACTGATAATGTGTTGAAAAGCTTTAGATTGGTGAGAAGTTTTGCATATAGCCACTTGGAATTTTCAAATACTTGCAGTAGTTAATTGTGGGGTATGATAATTTATTTCTAATAATAATTTAATTTCCTGAAGATGAAACTTTATGGCATCATCATTATGGATGCAGAGAAAATGCTTCTGTTAAATTAAAAGAAGTCAAAATGCAAAGCTTAATTAGTAGAATATATTTACCAGTAAGACATAATTAAACACACATCAATCAATTAAAATAAATGGTGCAATATTATGCTCTTTTTATAGTTATATCCATTTTGCTATTCCATTAAAATATCTTTTCTTTGTTTTATTCGCCATGCTCCTGGTTTTGCCTGGCTATCCACTCCTCACCCTCATTCACTGGCTAAGTCTCTTCTTTTGACCTCTATATGCTGGTTTGTCCTAAGGGTCTGAGTTCAGTTTTCCTCTCCAGGTATACATGCTCATTAAGATGTAATCAAGTCATAGCTTTAAATATCATCTATTTCCAACCCTGACCACACCTCAAAGCTTGAGACTCTTACTTTCATTTTTATTTATTTTTTTAGCTGAACCATCCTGCCATCTGTTGGCAGCTCAGCAGCAGCTCAGCTCAGGCCGGGAATTGAACTGGTGACCCCACTGTTCAGAGCTTGCTCTCTTGAGCAAGCTCTTAACCAACTGAGCCACTCGGCCGGCCCTCAAAGCTTGAGACTCTTACATCCAACTGCACATGTGACTTCTCCCCTGGACCTCATTGGGCAACTCAAACTTACAGCTCCCTGGTGTACCCCTCACAGTCTTCTGTATCTCATTAAATGGGCTCAGTGTCTACCTTTTTCCTGTGGCCAAATGTTAGAAGTTATCTATGATCTTCATTTTCTATTATCCTCTATATCCAATCTATTGTTCTAGCTCCAAAATGTTCCTAGAATTATCCATTTATTCAAATACTTGGTCTTTTGCATCTGATTCTTTTAACTTAGCATGATGTTTTTGAGGTTCATATTTTTAGCATGTATCAGTTATCTCTACCTTTTTTTTAGTGCTGAATAGTTGTCCATGCGTAACTATACCACATTTGTTATTCCATTCAGTTGATGGACAGACTGTTTCCACTTTTTGATTAAAAATACTGCTGCTTATAAACATTTGCATAAAACTCTTTGTATGGAAATACTTTTTCCCTTTATTAGGGTACATTCCTAGGAGAATTCTTGAGTTGTATAGTAAATACATGTTTACATTTAAAAGAAACTACCAAACTCTTCTCCAAACTGGCTGTATTGTTTTAGATCCCCACAGCAATGTTTGAGGTTTCCCATTTCCCTACATCATTGCCAACCCTTGTAATTTCTACCTGATCCCAATCATTTAGGCTGTACAAATTTTGAGTCAGTGAATTCTAATGGAAATCACTAATTCATATACCAGGTAAATGTGACATTGTGTTCCTGAGCGCTTTTTTTTAAAGCCATACTAATGAATAAATAAAAGGAAATTTTAGAACGGTTAGACTATAAGCAAGGACAACCATTTTCCATTACAGTACACCAACTAAAGCTTTCTGATCTGCAGAGGTTTGCTCATCCAATTATGAATCTGCCTCACTGTTGCAACCACATGGACAGCTAGGTCCTCAGTACTCAAATACACCCTCCTTGTGCATACATCACAGACAAGGGTGAGATTAACCACTGCACAGAAAACATGTATAATTAAATACAGGAGCCAGAAATACAAAATAATACTAATAGTTAATACCAATGACCATTAAAAACATAAACACAGTCCCTAAAGAGCTTTCATTTGCATTTGAGGAGTTAAATCCTTGTTCAAGACGAAAAGAAATATTGGAATGAAATGATTACCTGGTAAATCATCAATTGTAGAACAAAGTAAAAGTTCAAAATGGATGTATGTTATGTTTTAAGTTAATTATTAGCTTGAATTTGAACTGTGGTCAGTTTATACCTTGTAAGAGTGACTAGGGTCCTAATTAATGTCTCTCACAATATTTAAATCTAAAATACCTAAAATCTAAAATATCTGACTAGAGAGTAAACCCATTGGATGCTAAACTCTGATAGGAAATTCGGGAGTGACCCTTTTCTTAGAATAACAATGAAAACGAAAAGGATATCTTTCAGGGTCTTCCAAAAGCCATAATACACACTAACTTCATGTTAACAGGTATTAAGTTTCCAACTATAGGCAAACAGTGTAAGAGAATTTGAAAGGTCATTTCTTTTATATTTTGGAATGTTACACAAAGTTCAAGAGTATGATATGGGAATACAGAGTAATAAATCATTTTGGTAGAGGGTAATTAAAGAGATTAATAATATTCCCCTTTGCCTTGACGTTAAAAATAAAATAAAATGAGTTCCACATCTTCTTTATCTCATATTTCTTGTATATTTCTTTCCCCTTCACACTTACCACCCTTCTTATACACAATAAGTATATATTTTAGGATATAAATGCAACACTTTTTTTTTCAGGGTTACCATATTCTAAAAAGCACATATTTATACTATATTCATAGATTTTTAAATAAAAATAATTAAATCAATTAAAAACAAAACTCATTTATCATAAGTCTCTAAAGCCCTACAGAAGTTAGTATAATTAAAATTATTCAACAAAATGATGTACTATGCAGCTATTTCTTAATTCAACTGAAAACCATGTGACATCTCCAGCAGCCCAAATGGTCTCTTAAATAGCCATGTACTGATACTCTTTAATGAGCAATTCCTAAGTTCCTGAGGACTACACTAAAGGTTTTGCATTGCCTCATTTAACTCTTCCTACCAACCCATGAATACATACACTTACTCACTTTTCACAGGTAAGACAACAAAGAGTTAAGTTTAGCTATTTGGGTCACTGGGCCTCAAAGTGCTGGATCTCAGATTTGAATCTTGGCATGTCTGATTATATAGCTCAGTGGGATAACTATACAGACACTGGAGTCACTTCAGTGTCCCCAGGCAAGCCAAGGTCACCTGGACCCGCGCTCCTCTGGAAGATCCATTGTTGGGATCCATTCTTGTGACAGCACCCAGAAGTAGAAAAAGGATGATTCAAGGTGGAAAAGAGAATAGAGGCTGGGGACACATAATTTCCAAATCAACTAGCACAACTGCAGATTTGGACAGTATGAGCTCTGAACAGCACTTGCATCTTTCTGTGAGCCTTCTGCTAGATTCCTCCCTCTTTGTGACCTGGGAGGCCCTGTATGTATTGGTGGTGGGGGGGGGGGGGCAACTAACATGGAGCTACCACCATGCTACCACTCAAATCTAGATCTTGCCTGTGTAGACGCTGTTTTTACATATACCAGAAGAAGTACCAGGTGCTATGAAACATGAAAGATGACTAAACCACCACTATGACCCACTAGGAATTTATACTGGAAATAAATAAGGAATTTATCCACTCCAATGCCCTGATTGAACCTATAATATTTGGGGGACTAGGATTTGTAATATAAACATTTCATCTAACCTGCCTTCAGAAAGCCCATACCTCACCTAAGAAAGAGTCATGGATGAACACTTTGAATATTGTCCAACATGTGTATAATAATGAGTGCGGGGTGGTTGAGAAGCACATCAGAGTGACACGCCAGTTCCCAAGCTCATTTCCAGAAGACAACAAATGTCACTGCCAAAGTTGCTACCGCATGCTCGCTTTTCTAGAGGTCATTCTATAGGTGTGTGGGCTGATGATGGCCCGTTCAAACTTCACCCATGGAAACACACATTTAAAATATAACAGAAGTGGGCTCGTGGAGAGGCTCAGCTCTCCATGCATCTTTCCAGTTCACTAGCATTTTATGAGGCTTATGATGAACACATACTGTGGCAGTAAAACCAGGCTCTGTGAATACCATGTATTCCTCATTCAAGTATATTTTAGCAATGTATTAGCCGGGATAATGTGATATGGCATTTCCATACTTAGCCAATTTGTGTGATTTTGTGAGGTTTCTATGATAGGTAGACATGTCAGATTGAGACTGACAGCAGCCTCCATCCTTTGACAGAAGTCCATAATGTCACAACCATGAACTAAAGACAGGCCCATCACTCATTTTCTCACAGGGTGAGGCTCTGGTGTGAGAGAGGGAAACTCAAAATATATTCGGAATTTCATTTTTAGAGAGCCCTGTCAGCTAGGATCACAAACCCAGTTTTAAATGATTAGGGATATAATTTGATCCACAGTATTGTGAAACAAATATCTGTAAATTATCTCGGAAAAACTTTTCTAATAAAGCAATTTGTTAAGTGTCAGGAAAAACATTAAAATGTGTAGCTTTGAAAGCATAGCAATGAAACTCATCAATAGAAGCAGTTACTCAAAGTTCTTTAGTTATTGTTATGGTATACACAAAATCAATTAGTTCAAAAAACATTTGAGCTGCTTACAGAGCATGGCACAATTAAAGTCTCTAATTTGCATTGCATCTGAGTATTATTCACAGAACTCTAATATGTTTTCAAGAAAGTATTCATTGAAGGGAGGATGGATAGATGAATACATGGATAGACAGATATTGGGATACAGGTATATAATCATATAGATATAGCGATATAATTCCCCTCAGTTGTGAAACACAGTGAAGAACGGAAGTCATAATTCTTTTCTGATTTTAGGGTTATGTGACATAAGGAGAGGTTCATAGTAGGATGCATATTTAATGCAAACCCTTTACAGAGTGATACCAATAGATACAAATGCTTCCATGCATCTTCCTTAGGTTTGTGTAGTGGAAAAATAATGGTCAAAGGGCAGCTTTTGAGCATTTTTCCTGTTTTATGGGCAGGTACTTTAAATGGTGCCCCTACTCCCAATGTGTGATTAGATTTCCTTTTTTGGTAGGTATTTTCCCCATTCTAATAGAACTCCAACCCCTTTATTTATACAACTGAGCAGGCAACAGCTTAAGTGACAATGTTAACAGTATATTATCACTTGTGTGAAAATAAATATGCCAGTTTCAAGAATGCATTCATCCCCCTCTAGGAAATGTCCCCAGTCCCTTGCAACTCTGAACATTTAGTTGACTTTCAGACAGCTAATTAAAAAAAAAAAGTGTGCTCTTTTCAACATGCAGGTGCATGCAAAAAACATATGCATAAATGATCAAATGCAGAAAGAGGGAGTAAGAAGGGATGTTTACCAAGACATCAGATTGTATTTAAAATCAGAAAGATAAACAATAATACTAGTGGTCTGTCAGGAAGTACAAGTATTAAAAGGTTTGCTTTTTCCAATGCCACTCAACCATTTTTTTTTTAATCGTCATAGGTTAAATAGGCAACTGCAGTTGGGGGCAGTGGGATAATTCATGAGAACATGGAGAGGTCACATCAAAATGGAGATACCAGATTTTTGCCCTTGACTTATTTCCTGGCAAACTATATCCTATTGAAATTAAGTCATCTTTCCTTTTTCAACTATTCAACTTAAAAGAAAACTTTTATGTAAGAGTCCAAGCCTTTCCCCGCTCAAAACCCTGTCTTATTTTATAAATTGAGTCTTGTTGGTATTTGTATGAAAACCAGGTCAGGCTTCTGAGAGACCTGAACACATTGATTCAGTTATTTCAACATTATTCTGTTCCCAGATAATTTACAGTATCAAGGTTCACAAAGTAGATAGAACAGCCCTTCACCTACAATGGGCATTTTCATTTAAGTGAGATGGGACAAGAGAACAGAGTTCCTTTTATTTTAGCTAATGGTTTTTATTTATTCAATCCCTGCCACCCCAACAGCACAACTTAGATCCCTATTTTCATGTATCTTTGATCTTTCTCCACTATCATTCTTTTCCTCCTCTTCCCACTGGGTCTGTAGGGGCTGATGGCAGAGCTGGGAGGGAGATGAGAGCTATTCGGCAATTCCCGGCATTAGCTCCACAGACCTGGCTCTAATATAGATTTCTTTTCAAAATGCCTAAATACACACACACACACACACACACACACACACACGTTCATATATTTTAACAATCCTCTCCTTTCAGAGTGATGTTTAGAATACAGATAGAAAAAAATTGCCATTTATTTTAGAAGACTAATATATATTTATTGTCTCCTTTACCCATCACTTTATGAGTCATAAAATCTGAGGTGATTGCTTTTGTGTAAAGTATATGACAAATGTTTATTGTTGGAAAATAATATGATTGCCTCAACCAAAACCTGAATAAATATACAAGATAATGAGTATCTGAGAAAATACAGGGGTAAAAATTTTATATTCATTTATAAACTACACACAAAAATTAGTAAAGGGGTAAACTCTCTTCTTAACTAACAGATCCCAATCTCATAGGAAACATTTAAAAACAGTCATTATTATTTTAACAACAAAATAAGCCATGTCATCTTTTTTTCCTAATTTCAAAATGCTCACCATTTTCTTTAGTTCTGATTTTGGTGTTCTAATTTTGGAGCTGTGATGAGAGCTATTTCACATATTTAAGAAGTGGTAGTGCAGAAATAACGGGATCTCTATACCCCAGATAATTTAAAATGAAAATCGGAGTGGCAGTTCTGGGAGTGATAAAGAGAAGCCATATGCACAGATATACTCTCTTGAGCCCTAGCAAACTTTTCAGTCTTGCAAAGCACTGAAAGTAGAATTTTCTCTGGTAAAGCTATGATATGGTTTGACTCAATCTAATTTCATTCTAGAACAATCTAAAGGAAACTATGTGTGTGTGTGGAGGGTGGGGGTGGGGAACATAGATCTACTGGATTCTGACTGGTCCTTTTAATCCTGATGTGATGACCACAGATAAACTACTTCATCTCAAAACTCATGTTTAATTTATTTAGGCATAGTACCATAGTAAAAGAATATAAGGATAGATGTTACTAATAGCTTTTGTAGGCTTCATTACCCTGATGACTGTTCCAGAATCCTTGTCAGCAGCAATTAGCAGTCACAGCTTGCTCACCACAGAAGACAGAGAGAATGACCCGCGAATCTCCATAATGCTGCTGCTCTGAGGAGGGCAGAGCTGGAGTCCTAGTTCCGCATCCCCTTGGATTTTCTAGCTAATGTCACTAGAGATTTCTATAGGAATGGAGGCATAGACAGAAGAACTAGCAACATACTAAGGTAATATTTACCATTTTCATCCCTTGCAATAGCCCTATATCACCGTTGTAAAATCCTTCTCGGGTACCCACAGCTCTGAGCCAACCGTCCCTATGTCCTGGTACTTTCATGCCTTTTCTCTGCTCAGGGATCCAAATCTGCATTCTGCCCATTAACTCTTACCAATACTGCAGGCCCAACTCCCCAGATTTATGTCCAATTTCAACATCATAAATTCTATTATTAAAATTTGAAAAAATCCATATTTCTTCCTTTAAGTGTATTCAAAACTGTCACCTTGCTAATATTCCTTGAAGGTGAGGGTCTCATCTCATCTATTAATTTTATCGTTGTCATGTACTACAGGATGTGACAATTACCGCTCAATAAATATTACATTGAATAAATAAAGTCAGTACTTTTCAAGTATTCAGTTAGTGAAAATCTCTGAAGACCTTGCACAACTGAGCACTATCCTCCAAACATCCAGTGATAATGCCCTGAACCAACCTGGTAAGATTTGAAATTAAAAAAAAAAAAGATTTGAGATACAGTTTTGATTATTACTTCAGAACTTGGTATATGTGGAGGGAAAGAAAGGACTATCAAGAGGAATGGTTTCCACGCTGAGCTTGGAATATTGAGGGAACAGTTTTCCTGGGGGCTTCTGGTCAAAATGGCAGAGTAGGAAAACACTATGCTTGTCTCTTCCCAGGACATATTAAAATTATAACTAAATTATAAAACAATCAACCTGGAGAACCATCAGAAGTCTAGCTAAACAGAAGTCCTATAACTAAGGATATAAAGAAGCAGTATGCCAAGAGGCTGGTAGGAGGGGCAGAGACACGGAATGGGCTGGTCCTATACCCATGTGTGGCAGTTAAGAAGCAGGAGGGATATTTCAGCTGCAGAGGTCCCTCCTCAATAACGAGGTGTCCCAGCCCCACACCAGGCTCCCCAGCCCAGAACACCAGTGCCAGAAAGAGAAACCCCCACAAAATCTGGCTGTGAAAATCAGTGGGGAATCTTTCAATCTGGGTGAGACAGAAGGTTGCTGGAAACCCAGGGATCCTCTTAAAGGGCCTGTGCATACTTTCGCTCCCAGCACTCATACTGGGCTCTGGCAGGGGGACAGCAGCTTGGGAGGCACCAGAGACACATAGGGAAAGACTACATTGTGTGGCTTCAAAGTGAGGGCTGGAGGGACAGCCACCATTGTCCCTGGTTGAGCATGCTCCCCACATGGCAAATTCTGAATGTTCACTGGCCTCGTGAACTCTGCTTGCTTCACCCAGGTGACACCCTGGGACCCAGCCCTACCCAACTCGACAACCACGAGAGGCTCTTTCAGTGGTGGGCAACTGGCATTATCCTGCGATGCAGTCTTTCTTAGACAACTAGTGGGGTTCCATGGGCTCCAGGCAGGTGGTGGGTAGCCTCAGTGTACTCTATGCTTTTGGCTGAGTGGCCCCAGGCTCAGCAATGGCACCAAATCTGAATTAACATGGTAAATACCACTTGCCCAAACTTGGTGACTCCCTGAGACCTCGCCTTACCCAACTCGTGTACTACCCGAGGGTTTTTCAGTGGCTGAGCCTTACGGTCAGCCAGCAGGTGGGAGAAGGCCTTGGGGTGCCCTGGGCCTTTTTCTGAGCTGTCCCAGGCCTGGTACTGGTGGCAGCCAGCCTCGATTTGTAGCATGGCCTCTTCTATGCACTTCCAGGTCTAACACAGGCAGCAACCAACCACAGAACACTTTGTAGTTCCTACCAGGTAGTCCCATGTCGGCCACAGGCAATGGCTAACCTTGGCCTTCATGGAAGCTCCTCCCAAGAGGCCCCAGGACCAACACTACTGGTGGCCAGCTTCAAACCACAACAGAGCACCATCCTGTTAGTCCCACATGCAGCACACCCATAGGGTGGTCTCAGCAGGCACCAGCGCCCACTATGGCAAACCCCACTCCATGGGGTCAGCACCTACACAACAGCTTATACCCTCTGGTCATGCCAATCCTCACAGTTAGTAAGGTCAATCCATGCACTGACATGCCAACAGTTACCAAGGCTCAACAGGAGGGCACAAGCAACCCACACAAGGGACACTCGTGCAGCACCCAGCTCAGGTGACGAGGAAACTGCACCACAGGGCCCTACAGGACACCTACTACATAAGGCCACCCTGCCAAGATTGTGAAATGTAGCAGATCTACGTAATACACAGAAATAAACACAGAGAGGTAGCAAAATGAGGAGACAAACATTTCCCAAATGAAAGAATAGGAGATAACTCTAGGAAAAAAACTAAATGAAATGGAGGCAAGCAATCTACCACATGCATAGTTCAAAACACTGGTTATAAGGATGTTCAAGGAACTTTGTGGGAACATCAAAAAAGAGATAGTAAGGATAAAAAAGATACAAAAAGTATAAAAAAGAACCAGTCAGAAATGAATACAGTAACTGAAATGAAGAATGCACTAGAAGGAATCAATAGCAGATTTGATGAAGCAAAGGATTGAATCAGTGATTTGTAAGACAAGGTGGAAGAAAACACCCAGTTGGAACAGCAAAAAGAAAAAAGAATCAAAACAACGAGGATATTTAAAGGACTCCAGAGACAACATCAATAGAACCAACATTCTCATCATGGGGCTACCAGAAGTAGACCACAGATTAAAAACCTATTTGAACAAATAATGATGGAAAACTTTCTAAATATGGCAAAAAAATATATAGACATACAAGCCCAAGAAATGCACAAAGTCCCAAACAAAATGAAGCCAAAGAGGCTCACACCAAAACATATCATAATTAAAATGCCAAAGGTTCAAGACAAAGAGAATTTTAAAGATCCCATACAACCCAACTAAAAAAGCAAACAATCCAATTAAAAAATGGGCAGAGGACCTGAGTAGACGTTTCTCCAAAGAGGACATACAGATGGCCAATAGACATATGAGAAGATGCTCACCATCACTGATCATCAGAGAAATGCAAATAGAAACCACAATGAGATACCACCTCACAACTGTCAAAATGGTTATAACCAATAAATCCACAAACAGCAAGTGTTGGTGAAGATGTGGAGAAAAGGGAACCTTCGTGCACTGTTGGTAGGTTTGCAAATTGGTGCAGCCACTATAGAAAATAGTATGGAGGTCTCTCAAAAAATTAAAAATAGAACTACCATATGACCCAGAAATTCCACGTCTGGGTGTTTATCCAAAGAAAACCAAAACATCAATTCAAAAAGATATATGCATTCCTGTGTTCACTGCAGCATTATTCACAATGGCCAAGATATGGAAGCAACCTGTCTATTGATAGATGAATGGATAAAGAAGGATATATACAATGGAATATTACTCAGCCATAAAAAAAGAATAAAACCTTACCATTTGTGACAACATGGATGGACCTAGAGGATATTATGCTAAGTGAAATAAGTCAGACAGAGAAAGACAAATATATGATCTCACTTATATGTGGAATCTTAAGAACAAAAATGAACAAACAAAACAGAAACAGACTCACAGATCCAGAGAACAAAGTGATGGTTGCCAGATGGGAGCGGGGCTGGAAGGCTAGGAGGAAAACATGAAGGGATTGAGAAGTACAAATTGGTAGTTACAAAATAGTCAGGGGGATGTCAAGTACATTAAGGGAATATAGTCAATAAAGCAATATGTATGTCTATTGCTAGGTGGGTATTAAACTAATTGGGGGATCAATATATATTATACACCTAAAACTAATATAAAATATTGAATGTCAACCATAATTGAAATATAAAAAAAATAAAAATAAAGACAGAAAACAAAAATAAGTAAAATAAAAATATTGAGGGAACAAAAATAGGATAGCCAGAATGTAATAACTGAATGAAATCTGATAGTATTCAAACCATGTCATGTAGTTATGCCATTTGTGTCCTATGTACACGTTGCTCCACTAAGCATGTATTGTGTTGCTCACAATTTCTCATTGGATTTTGCCTTCCATGTTCAGGATCTCAGTGAGGCTCAGTTTTGGATGATTCCCAGCTCTCTGCAAGGGGCTACTAGGTGGGTAGCAAAGCTCTGTGCAGCAAGATGATGAAGAGAAATCATAAAGAAAAGATTTGGTGATGGTTGGCCTGGGGTAGCATGCTCCCATAACCATGGAAGATTTGGAGAAGGACTAAGGCAAATGTGACAACCCTAGTATTTTCTTTTCTTCTCTGACCTAAACAATGGTCACCGGTGACACACAAATGACATGCACAGCTTCTATCTCAGTCGCTCCCTGTCACCCAAATGTTAGTGACACCAATGATCCAGATCACCTTTGGAGAAGAGAATCCATCAACACCACAACCCACCTTCAGCCATGTAATACCGTATGTGCGCATGAATATAGGTCAAGGCTAACCCTTAATTAAAGATAAAAACACAGAGAGAAGAAAAACTCCAGATACTTAACAGGCTTTGACTTCAGATCAGCACCCCCAGGTTATTGTATGGAAGCCATGGGTTAAGAGCTCTCCTTTTCCCCCTGCCTTAGTTTGGCTAGTTACATTCCTCAAAGGACACGGTAATATGCCTCTCAAACTCATCTATTAACCCATTTCCAGGAAAAAGGGAGAGCTGAGTTAATGCTAAATTGGCTCAAGTGTAGGCCCCAATCAAATATCATCGTTGCTCTTCTTGAACATGTAATTTCTGAAGTAGCAGGTTGCTGGGGAAAACTGCTCTTCCTCCAAGGAGAATTCCCTCATGTGGTTCTTGTGTTTGACCTTCAATTATTTGCTCATGAAACCTTGAATTGTAAAGAATCATAATTGATGTCATGTATTTCACAGAACTTCACGTTTAACTTGAGGTGTTACAACTAAAGGTCTATTTTTTTTTCTATAAAGACACATATGTAAAACATAGTCCTATCCACACTGTAAAAGCATAAAATTAGAAGCAGATCAAAATGCTGTAGACCTACATGAGATTAAATATACAAAATCCTACTCTAGTATAATTACTCTGATTTAAATTGTTTTCAGGCAGACTCCCTAGTATCTATTATCTGGTTAAGGAAATCAAATAATAGATATTCAATCTCTTCAACAAGAGAGATGTTTTTCTGCTGCTACATTTTAGGCTGGATCAGTGATGGAAGTCCTATAATGATCACATTTATTGTACACGCCAGTAGGGAATATGTGGTAGGACAGTCGGTAAAGGGAGTTTGGGAACAAGACACACCTGAGTTCTCAAAGGTGGGGTTGATGGAGGATTCGTCATATAATTACAATAATGTTCCTTCTTCACCATTCACACTTCCATTTTCCACCCACAAATGTGCAGTGTGGAAAATACAATAGTACGTCAACAAGAAAATTTAGTTCTGAGTCACTAAAAAAAAATTATAAAAGAACATTTATGAAAAGCCGGAGTTTTTTCATTGTGCTTTCACTTTTCAGCAAGCAACCTTGCTTTAGAAGGTCTTTTTTCCCCTTAAGGGATCATGAATGATTTAAAAACTCGGTAATACAAAAAAAAAAAAGAAAAATCAATTATGAAACAGAGAGGAGGAATGTTAGCTAATCAATACTTTGCTATCATTTACATAAAATACAAGTTCACTCTTATCAGCTTCACATCCTGAGACATTTCTCTGAATGGGTCACATGTGGTACCCAATATTGGTGTGTAAGTATAGGTTCTTTTAGGCTACCTGTTAACTCCTAATAAACAAATTAAGGCTGCAGAGCAAAGTTGTCTAATGAAAATAAAGCACCTCCTCACGGGACATATCAATGAGGTTTTAATCTAGAGCCATTAAACCTGCTAATCAGTTTGCATGTTTTCAATTCAGTTCAATTTCTAAAGAGAACCTAGTTCATTACAATGTGTATTATGTTTAACTTCTCAGAAGTTATAAAGAAAATGTTATAATATAAACAAAATATGGTTGTAAATAACATCCTTCCCCTGTCTCTCAGGCACATCTAATTACAATATTGCAAAAAAAAAAAAAATGAAAGGAGAAACATCTAGCATAAGGTGAGTACCCATCTTGAATCAGGACCTGCACTGTATGAAAATAAAGTTGAAAGCAGCCAAGAAATCTGAGATATATCATACTCCAAGTGAATGCTTTTCAGTAGCACTTACTTCTTGCCACATATGTGAAAGCAAAGTTTATGGATAGATAAGCAAATCTTTCAGCAAACTGCAGAGTTCTGTATCCTAGCATTGCATTTAATTTTACTTTAAGGATAGTTTTTGTTTTGTTTTCCCTCCTGGGAGAGAATTAGCTGGGAACTTGGCAATGTTTTTGTGGTTTGAAGTCTTAGATTTGTTTATTCTTGGTACGTATTGCTGCCACGGTGGTTCCCTTCTAGATTTGATCTATGAGGAGGAATAAGAAACAGGCAAACAAAACAAGCTGGGAAACCAGGACACATCAGAGATTCAAGTAAAGATAAGAAAGCACACCGAGTGAAGTCTTTATTATGAGAGAAAATTCCCAGAAAAGTGCGAAGCCACAGGAGGCCTCAGATGAAAACTGCTGACATCTTCCTTAGCATATTCCTGGAAGCAAATATAAGGTCAAAAGAATTGATATGTACAAAATCATCAGATATAAAATGAAACACATGGGTTTGGTTTTTTTTTGTTTTTCAGTCTCATAGTTCACACGCGAGTATGAAAATGTTAGCCAACATGTATAGAGCAAAAATGTGCTTTTGAAAGCATTGTACAAGCTTTGCGAAGGCCACAGTGTGGTGCAGTCAGAGGAAATGGGGGAACAAAGACTCCAGCATCAAGGCACAAAGCAGGTAGCACTGCGATCTCACTCCTCAAAACTTGGTCCTATTTGGGTAATCAGTCTGTAGTGACACACTATGTGTTACACTGTGCGTCTATTTGCTGGAACTCGGAAGTCACTGGGACATTTTTTTATGGAGTCTCAGTGGTGCTGTGAGAATAGCATTGTTACAATTGGAAAGAGATAAGAAAGCTTTAACCCATTCTTTACCTTTGAGTGTGAAACATCAAAATACAGAGGGTGCCAAAAAGACATATACGTACCCATTTTAAGGAAAAAAAAACACCTGTATTAAAATTGTAATACTCAATATATACCAATAACAAAAGATGAATACAAGTCATGGGTATACATTTTTTGGGGCACCTCCGGTATATTCATAAATCTAACAGAAAAGCTCTACTCAGCGCTCTCCCACAGGAAGGGCATGGAGTTTTGTTCTGCATTATACAAGTCACGGATGGCTTTGCATCAGATGTCATCAAGTGATCACAAATAGAGGACAAGCATTCATAGACACAACATAAACTAGAGAGGGTACGAGTGTGTCAGCTAGTTTCTGCTTGAAAGAGCATTTAATACGAATCTATTCTGGATATACTTGTCAGAAAAAAAGGCACAAAGGTGGTCCTCAATGTATCATATCCCAGGTTCCATAATTCAAACATCACGAAATCAATTCTCTCCACTTCCATATAAGTTTTGACATTTCAATGGCTGTTTACTGGCCACAAACCACGAATCAAGTATATGTTTCTATGGATCCCAGACCTGTCTTCTTAGGTTTACCATGTCAAGGAGCCAGCTGCTATAGATTTCCTTTACCTGCAAATTAAACAAGTTCTTTTCTTAATAAGACTTGAAGAACCACATCTCGTCACCCTTTGTGATGCAGAATGATTTGTGTGTGTCTGGGATTCGTGGTCTCATAGCACCGAAGAATGGAGACACAGACCAGAGAGGCCAAGTTTGTAGTAAAGGACAGTTTATTAAAGAGATACAGCTCTGTAAAAGAGAGGGAACATCGGAAACTGGAGTGCCCGCTGACTCGCGGGGAGGCTTCTGTTTATATGCTTTTCCTAGCCTATCTGGGGAGAAAAATGGCACCTGTTTGAATAGGTTAGATTTATTTTGTTGGCCGTTTCAGCCTGGAGGAGGCTTTTTAGGATAGTTTTAGGTGCCTCAAGATGTAATTGATGTCCCTGGTCTGGTAGGAGTAAATTGTCTCAAGGCTGTGGCTTTTGGGGTCAGGGCTGAGGGCAGAGGCCATGGAGATATGTTTGTCTTTTTTGTTCATTCAACCAGGGAATTCCTAACTGCCTAATTGTTACACTAACTAACCTGTTTTATTTGCTCCTACCAAAATAGCGTTTTAGAGTTTTCCCTCATATCTCAAAACCTGGGCACGTGGGTAATTGCACAATGTTTAGGAATTCTAGCAGCCGCTGTTGGTGGCCTGCGTGTACATCCAGGCCTTATTACCCTGATCCCTGGAACCTATTCATATACTTTTACATGCCAAAACAAACAAAAAAAACCAAAGGATTTTGCAGATGTAATTAAGGTTATGGACCTTGAAACAGGGAGAGTCTTCTGGATTATCTCAGTGGACCCAACCTAATCGCATGATCCCTTAAAAAGGGAGGACTTTCTGCAGCTGAAGTCTGAGCAAAGGAGCAGAAAGGATCATCAGAGTGATTGAAAGCATGAGAGGGCCTTAACCTACCACTGCTAGTGGGAGGTTGCATGGAAAGCATGAGAAGAAATGTGGGAAGCCTCTGGGTACAAAGGACCTCAGTCCTACAACTGCAAGGAACGGAACTTGGCCTGAATGAACAACCTGAATGAACTTGGAAACTGGCTTATCATCCCTGGAGCCTCTAGGAAGGAATGCAACTTAGCTGACACCTTGAATGCAGCCTTGGAAGACTCGAAGCAGAGGATTCAGTTGAGTCACACTGTACCCTAACTTACAGAACTGTGAGATGATAAGTGGGTGTTGTCTTAAGTCACTAAACGTGTAGTGATTTCTTATAGAAAACGAATACACAGACCAATAATCTCCCATTGCCAAGACCTCATCTCTTCCTCTGGCCTCCAGAGCCCAATCTGTCCTTGTAGGATGCAGGACAGAAGTGTCAGGGAATTGATGACAGATGGAGAATCAGAGTTCGGGGGCACACACCCCAGGTCCCTCGTACCTTCTGTGGAGTAACTTTTTGGTGTGTTCTCTTCATTGATGTCCAGTTTCCTAGCAGGGCGAAGCTACAGTGGCCCATATTAGTGACATACTTGATAATGTCTTTTTATTTTGGCTTCCTTCCATTCTGCATGTAATTTCCCCAGTCTCTTCTGATGTCTCTTGGAATCCATTTCTAAATAAACTATTAAAATCCATGTCTCAGGGTCTACTCCTCGGGGAACCCAAGCTAAGGCAGCCCTATTCTTCCTATGTCATCTCTTCGGTAAACTTACATCAGCTGATAGTTATGAGAATAGTCAAGAATTCCCCCCCCCAAGAATTTATTATATATCTTCATGATAGCAAGCGCTTTATATCCACCATCTTATTTCATCTTCTCAACAAAAACATGAAGTTGGAACTGGATTATCCTGAGTGGACAAGAAAACAGGCTTAAGGGTGTTGCATAACTACCCAAGGTTTCACATGAAATGTGCCAAAAATGAGTCCCACCGTATCTATGTGATTCTAAAACCGCTGCTCCTACTCAATGCTATTTAGCTTTCCTCAAGCCTTCTTTATTTCGGTGTATCAGCTATTCAGTTCACAGGAATTGTTTTATGAAATTCATTCCAACAGATAACACGAGGTATATATACAGAGAAAGCAGCCTTTCTCTGGGTTCCCTGGAACGCTGCTTGAGAAATGCTACATTTGATCACAAGGTGTAGGGGCTATGCCTTTGTCACCACTCTCTCCTCAGCAGCTGGCACAGCTCCTGACACATTACCAATGCATGTTTTCTGAATCTATGGATGGATCACTAATCTCCTCCATGGATTATAGTTAGAATCCATTTACTTACTGCCTTTACTTAGCCGGCCCCATTCATCTCTCTTCTGTCTCCTCATTTTCATTTTAATCCGGAACTTGTGGAAAGACTGCTTGGCCGGGCCAGTGGCTTCCGTTTACCAGGTTGTACAGGGTTGACTTAAGGTATTGCTAAGCCTGAGGGCAGGCAGGAGGGAGAGATGAAGAGCAGCGAGCACAGGACCCTTTGCTCTTTTGTATGGAATCTCTTCCATCACCAGTGTATCCCCCAGAGGCTATTCTGTAACACTGCTGATGCTAACTAAATATTTATATATGCTATTTTTATTGTTTTATATCATCTCTCATAAGCAGCAGTCACAAATGGATGTCAGAATTGGGGAAGATCAAGAAATGAAAGGATTCACTCAAGATGGTACACTGAAACAATGATAAAGCTATAATAATAATAAATTGTCTCCTAGTTTAGGGCCCACAGTAAGCACCAAAATGTACTCGAGTTTATTTTTACAGATTCTTGAAGAAGTCATACTGCACAAATTCGTAACATCCACACAGGGTGTTTTTATAAGGAAATTACAAAGATACTTATCTGTAGCCATTGGCTAAACTAAATTTCCTTCCCTCTGGACCCTACTGTAATTTCTCCCCTGAATCAGATATGAGAAATTATTGGCGAGGGTAGGAGTAAAGTGTTATCTTTCAGGAGAAGGAACATAGAGAGACACAAGAAAAGCAGAAAATTAGCTCATGTGAGACAAGTTTTACAAAATATTAAACACAGTGTGACAACAGCACATGCTCCATAAAAGTGAGCCTTAATTATCTGGTACTTCTGTTTACAATTGGCATGCTGATAGTTTAAATAGTGATGGACAGCCAATGCAAATGTGGAAGAGCCTCACAGATCTTGACTCCTAAGCCCTGAGGGACAGACTGACACTGTGCACAGAGATCCATATCTGCTTTGGGAGCTAAACTCAGCACCTACTATCTTTGCAACTTTGACAGATGTATCAGTTTGGGCTGCCATAGCAAAATACTATTGATTGGACAGCTTAAACAACAGAAATTTATTTTTTATTTGTTTTTTTATTATCTTTTTTAGCTGAGCCATCCTGCCACCTGTTGGCAGCTCAGCGGCAGCTCAGCTCAGACAGGGAATGGAACCGGTGACCCTGTTGCTCAGAGCTCACACTCTTGAGCGAGCTCTTAATTGAGCCACTCGGCCGGCCCTAACAACAGAAATTTATTTTCTCACAGTTCTGGAGGCTGGAAGTCCGAGACCAGTGTGCCAGCAAGGTCATGTTTTTCCTGACTTATAGATGGCCCCCCTTCTCGTTGTGACCTCATGTGGCCTTTCCTGAATGCATGCACATGAGAGAATGCGCTCTCTTTTCTTATAAGGCCCTAGTCCCATCATGATGGTCTCACCCTCAGAGAACCACTCTAACCCTAATTAGCTCCTGAAGGCCCCATCTCTGAATACCATTACTTTGGGGGTTAGGGCTTCATGTAGGAATTTTGGGTAGTCACATACATTAAGTCCAACGTTCAGTCCAGCATGACCGGTTTTCACTTTCAGTTTTCCCATTAAAAATGGGGACTTTAGAACAGGAACACAAAGACTTTTTGTCCAGGTTTTTTTGAGAACTGTGTAAAGTGGCACATGAGTGTGAACTCCCAGCAGTTCCCACGTAATAATGGGAGATGAATAAATGTCAGGCTCCCTGCCTGCCCTACCTCAGGGCTACTGCATCATTAAACCCATTCACTCCTCTCACGTAATAAATAGATCAGTAACACTTAGCCAGAAGGAGGAACCAATGAGGCCCATTCGTTTCCATACTCTGGATCTCAGCTTCTCTATCTGTATAATGAGCTCAGATCAGAAGTTTCCTAAAATTCCTACAGTTCTAACATTCTCTTCCAGGCTTATTTCATGTTTTATCACTGACATTGACTTCTTAAAATAATTGAAGCTTTACCCAGTATGTGTAATTTTAGCAACAAGAAAATTATAAAACCTAATTAAAGCTCTGAAAAGTATACTTATAACCAGATTTGATTATGTTATCATTCACCACAAATTATAAAAAATATATTCTAATATTTCTCACAACTCTTCTGATAATTTTCATTAGAGACTATCTAGCACTTATTAGAATGGTTCAGTGCTAATTTCATAAAATATAATAAACAGCTAAAAAGGATATTGAGAGCACTCCTGAAAGTAGGGTATTTAAAGCAAATAATTATACCAACCTAAAGAACTGTGATAATTTTGCTTTATACAGAAAACGATAAAATAAAAAATTATTTTTTATCAATTGCATAAGAATAAAATAAAGAAAAAAACAGAGAGGGTCGCCCTCAGAACATTGCAAATGAAACAAAGGCCTCTCATAAGCTCTGTTACTACTAGACTGCCATGGTAAAACTGACTTCCTGATGGACCAATCCACTGTCATGAATATTAGTGATAGGTCAATGAATCACAATCTTGGTAGCGTGTACTGAAGACTAAAATTACCAGGGTTCCGGGGCCGGCTGAGTGGCTCAGTTGGTTAAGAGTTCGCACAAGAGTGCGAGCTCTGAGCAACAGCGGTTTGATGCCCAGCCCAAGCTGAGTTGCTGCTGAGCTGCCAACAGGTAGCAGGATGGCTCAGCTAAAAATAAAAAAAATAAAATAAGTAAGTAAATAAATAAAATCACCAGGGTTTCAATTTCTCCATATCTTGACCAATACTTGTCCTTTGCTTTTTGATAATAGCCATCCTAACAAGTGTGAGATAACATCTCATTGTGGTTTTGATTTGCATTTCCCTGATGGTTAGTGATACTGAGCATCTTTTCATATACCTCCTGGCCATCTGTATGTCCTCTTTGGAGAGTGTCTATTTATGTCTCTAAGTCCGTTTTTAATCAGGTTATTAGGTTTTTTCCTCTATTGAGTTGTAGGGGTTTCTTATATATTTTTAAAAGGAACCACTTATCTAATACATGGTTGGCAAATATTTTCTCCCATTCCATAGACACCTTTCCAGTCTTTTGTTCCCTTCGCTGTGCAGAAGTTTTAGTTTGATGGAGTCCTACTTGTCTATGTTTGCTTTTGTTGCCTGTGATTTTGTGCCATGTGTATGAAGTCATTGTCAAGGCCAATGTCAGTATGGAAAACAGTGTGAATATTTCTTTTAAAATTATAAATAGAACTACTGTATGACCCAGAAACCACACTTCTGGGTATTTATGCAAAAGAATTGAAATCAGCATCACGAAGACATAGTAGCAACCCTATGTCCAATGAAGCACTAGTCACAACAGCCAAGACATGGAAACAAGCTAAATATCCACTGACGAATGGATAGAGTACACACACACACACACACACACACACACACACACACACACACACACACGTGTGCGCGCGCGCGCGCATGAGAATACTATTCAGCCTTACAAATGAATGAAATCCACCCATTTGTGACAACAATAACAAGGATGAACCAGGCCCAAGAGTTCAAGCACTGCAGGATTCCACTTAAAGGAGGTGTCAAAAATAGTCAAACTCAGAGAACAGAGAGTAGAATGGTGGTTGTCAGGGGCTGGGGGAGGGGGAAATGGGGAGCTGCTAGTCAATGAGCATAGTCTCAAGTGTGCAGACAAGTACCTTACAGAGATGTGCTGCAAACATTTCTCTATAGTGAACAATGCCGTATTGTGCACTAGAACATTTTGTTAAGAGGGTAGATCTCATGGTAAGCGTTCTGGCCACAACAAAGTAAATTAAAAGACTAAAATTGGTAGCTAGTATGCTAAGACTTTGAACGTGACCTTGAATAAAAATAATAAACCAGGGAAGAAGCGAGAGAACGAGTTGTCTCATTAATAGCTTCAGACGCTTTTATTTTCATTGACAGTACTCTTCAGATACCCCAGCATTAAGTTGGCATCATCATGGAGGAAAATGGTAGTACAGTTTTGCTCTGTATACTTTTCAACTGCTAAAATCTTTTAAAAGTATCTAGTCAAGCATGCTCTGTGGAAAAGAGATAAAAAGCTAAAAACAGAAAAAAAAACACATTATGCAAAACTCATTTGAATGACTTATTTTAAAATGTTACTGAAGAAAAGAAAGAAAATTCTTTAGTACACAGAATCTATGTCTGAAATCCTTTGGGGAGATACAAATTTATTTTGCTCACATAATCTGGGCAATAAAATTATGGCATAATCATACAAACATTTTATAAAATAATGTCTGGTAACTGAGTAATGCAAATCACTAGGCAATTTCCAGATCTCCATACTATTTGCATATTTAGAACAGGCTACTTCTAGAAATCTCTTTTGCAGAATGACTAGGATGCGTCCTCTGCAAAGAAAATAAGAGTTATTGAGGGATCACTACGCCTCTCTTTCTACCTCATTTAATATTGACAAATGTTTTTTAGTACAGATTACTCTTCTCCCCACCAGGGAGCACACATGATGATTTTCGGGGGGAAGCTATTTATCAGAGGGGGGAGAGAGAGAGAGAGAGAGAGGGAGGGAGGGAGGGAGGGAGG